>NW_027253674.1:0-327659 GCF_044704955.1 Pristiophorus japonicus
CACAGGGCCAGGATAACCGAGTGGTTATGTCGTTGGCCTTAAACTTCAAAGGGTTTTCCACCGTGGGTTCTTCCCCACTCCTGGTTTCTATTTATTTTAACACAGATTTCCTCCCATTCTGATCAGTGATGTCCGATTTTCATCGGTTGAATCAACAATTTTCTGTAACTATGTGTCACTCTGAACCGATAATGAAATGAAATTGTGAAATGTATCTGTGTCGCTCGGTCTCTGCCTCTCTCTCTCTCTACACAGAGCTGTGTATGTGTTTGTATGTCTGAGTCTTTGTCTCTCTCAGTCTGACTCACTCTGTCTGTCCCTGTTTCTCCGTTTGTCTCAGTCTCTCAATCTGTCTCTTTCTCACGGTGCCCACGTCTGTTCCAATGGGATTCTCTCAGATTCTTTGTCTGACTGGCTCTCTCTTTCCCATCATTTCGGTCTGTCCATTTCTTTGCCTGTCTCTGTTAGTCCCTGCCTCTAACCTGAGAAGTATTTCCATCATTTTCTGTTTTAGTCTCTATCTCTTTCTCTCTATCTGTCTCTCTCCTTGTCACTGTCTTTATCATTGTCTTTCTCTCACTCTTTCCCTTTCTCTCTTAATAGATCAAACACACAAATCTCTGTCTCTGTATGTGTTTGAGTCTTTTTCTCACCCAATCTGCCTCTCCTTCTCAGTCTCACACTTTCTGTCTCTCGTTGTCTCTATCTCGGTGTCTGTCTCTCCCTGTTTGTCGGTTTGCATCTGTCTCTCAATCTGTCTGTCGACTTCTCATGGTGTCCAGTTCTGTTCACAGCTCGATTCCTGCTCCGACAGAGCAGCTACCCGTCAGTTCCTCGTTAGTATAGTGGTAAGTATCCCCGCCTGTCACGCGGGAGACCGGGGTTCAATTCCCCGACCGGGAGGCAGATGTTTCAAAATGTTGATTTTTACTTATGTTTCTTGGTAGATACATATTAAAAATTCCAGAGCGAAATCGAACTGTGAAAATACATGTGGAGGAGTTTGCCTCTTCCAGATTTTTAGCAAACGGAGACTTTTTCAGGATTCTTTGGCCGTCTGCTGCACAGAGATGGATGACTGATTTTTTCTGAGTAACGTTTAAAAAGCCAGCGACACAGTAGTCGTGGCCGAGTGGTTAAGGCGATGGACTAGAAATCCATTGGGATTTTCCCGCGCAGGTTCGAATCCTGCCGACTACGATTCTCAGCATTTTTTATTCCATTTCACAATTTAACCAGTTCGCTACCAAACTGATCATGTGATAATTGGAATAACGTCCCACACCTTTCAACACTGACATTTGTTCTCATTTTTATTAATCTGCAATATTCACGATACATCCGATTAAAAAATCGCAACAATCAGTCATAGTTGCGACAGTGATTCAGCCTGTCTATCCCTCGAGATGTCTAAGGCAGCTGTGCATGCCCGTTGGTGCGTGTAAATTTTTGGTTATCTGTGTCTCTGTGTCTGTCTATCTCTATTTTTGTCTCTGTGTATGTGCAACTGTCTGTGGAAATCATCACCATGAATTTGGTATGTCCTGGAACTTATAAAAAAGACTTGGGGAAAATAATACGGTTGTGAACTTTTGTATCGGCTTTGGTTCAGTGGCAGCATTCTCGACTGAATCAGGAGTTTGTGTCTTCAAGTCGCACTCCTTGGACTTGAGCATATCATCTTGGCTAACACTCAAGTGCAGCACTTGGGGAATTTTGCAATGTTGAAGCTGTTGACTTTCGGATGAAATGTTAAATTGAAGCTCCGTCTGCACCCTCGGGTGGATATGAAGGTCCCAGAGCATTACTCGAAACAGAGTAGGAGAGTTGCCCCCGTGTCAATATTCCTCAAAATGTTCGTAAATGCTCACTAAAAGACTATGTGCATGTGTTTGTATGTGGGGTTGGTGTTGAAGCCCAGTTTGTCACAGAGACAGAATCCAAGCTCTCACAGGGCCAGGATAACCGAGTGGTTATGTCGTTGGCCTTAAACTTCAAAGGGTTTTCCACCGTGGGTTCTTCCCCACTCCTGGTTTCTATTTATTTTAACACAGATTTCCTCCCATTCTGATCAGTGATGTCCGATTTTCATCGGTTGAATCAACAATTTTCTGTAACTATGTGTCACTCTGAACCGATAATGAAATGAAATTGTGAAATGTATCTGTGTCGCTCGGTCTCTGCCTCTCTCTCTCTCTACACAGAGCTGTGTATGTGTTTGTATGTCTGAGTCTTTGTCTCTCTCAGTCTGACTCACTCTGTCTGTCCCTGTTTCTCCGTTTGTCTCAGTCTCTCAATCTGTCTCTTTCTCACGGTGCCCACGTCTGTTCCAATGGGATTCTCTCAGATTCTTTGTCTGACTGGCTCTCTCTTTCCCATCATTTCGGTCTGTCCATTTCTTTGCCTGTCTCTGTTAGTCCCTGCCTCTAACCTGAGAAGTATTTCCATCATTTTCTGTTTTAGTCTCTATCTCTTTCTCTCTATCTGTCTCTCTCCTTGTCACTGTCTTTATCATTGTCTTTCTCTCACTCTTTCCCTTTCTCTCTTAATAGATCAAACACACAAATCTCTGTCTCTGTATGTGTTTGAGTCTTTTTCTCACCCAATCTGCCTCTCCTTCTCAGTCTCACACTTTCTGTCTCTCGTTGTCTCTATCTCGGTGTCTGTCTCTCCCTGTTTGTCGGTTTGCATCTGTCTCTCAATCTGTCTGTCGACTTCTTATGGTGTCCAGTTCTGTTCACAGCTCGATTCCTGCTCCGACAGAGCAGCTATCCGTCAGTTCCTCGTTAGTGTATTGGTGCGTATCCCCGCCTGTCACGTGGGAGACCGGGGTTCAATTCCCCGACGGGGAGGCAGATGTTTCAAAATGTTGATTTTTACTTCTGTTTCTTGGTAGATACATATTAAAAATTCCAGAGCGAAATCGAACTGTGAAAATACAGGTAGAGGAGTTTGCCTCTTCCAGATTTTTAGCAAACGGAGACTTTTTCAGGATTCTTTGGCCGTCTGCTGCACAGAGATGGATGACTGAGTTTTTTCTGAGTAACGTTTAAAAAGCCAGCGACACAGTAGTCGTGGCCGAGTGGTTAAGGCGATGGACTAGAAATCCATTGGGATTTTCCCGCGCAGGTTCGAATCCTGCCGACTACGATTCTCAGCATTTTTCATTCCATTTCACAATTTAACCAGTTCGCTACCAAACTGATCATGTGATAATTGGAATAACGTCCCACACCTTTCAACACTGACATTTGTTCTCATTTTTATTAATCTGCAATATTCACGATACATCCGATTAAAAAATCGCAACAATCAGTCATAGTTGCGACAGTGATTCAGCCTGTCTATCCCTCGAGATGTCTAAGGCAGCTGTGCATGCCCGTTGGTGCGTGTAAATTTTTGGTTATCTGTGTCTCTGTGTCTGTCTATCTCTATTTTTGTCTCTGTGTATGTGCAACTGTCTGTGGAAATCATCACCATGAATTTGGTATGTCCTGGAACTTATAAAAAAGACTTGGGGAAAATAATACGGTTGTGAACTTTTGTATCGGCTTTGGTTCAGTGGCAGCATTCTCGACTGAATCAGGAGTTTGTGTGTTCAAGTCGCACTCCTTGGACTTGAGCATATCATCTTGGCTAACACTCAAGTGCAGCACTTGGGGAATTTTGCAATGTTGAAGCTGTTGACTTTCGGATGAAATGTTAAATTGAAGCTCCGTCTGCACCCTCGGGTGGATATGAAAGGTCCCAGAGCATTACTCGAAACAGAGTAGGAGAGTTTCCCCCGTGTAAATATTACTAAAAATGTTCGTAAATGCTCACTAAAAGACTATGTGCATGTGTTTGTATGTGGGGTTGGGGTTGAAGCCCAGTTTGTCACAGAGACAGAATCCAAGCTCTCACAGGGCCAGGATAACCGAGTGGTTATGTCGTTGGCCTTAACTTCAAAGGGTTTTCCACCGTGGGTTCTTCCCCACTCCTGGATTCTATTTATTTTAACACAGATTTCCTCCCATTCTGATCAGTGATGTCCGATTTTCATCGGTTGAATCAACAATTTTCTGTAACTATGTGTCACTCTGAACCGATAATGAAATGAAATTGTGAAATGTATCTGTGCCGCTCGGTCTCTGCCTCTCTCTCTCTCAACACAGAGCTGTGCATGTGTTTGTATGTCTGAGTCTTTGTCTCTCTCAGTCTGACTCACTCTGTCTGTCCCTGTTTCTCCATTTGTCTCAGTCTCTCAATCTGTCTCTTTCTCACGGTGCCGACGTCTGTTCCAATGGGATTCTCTCAGATTCTTTGTCTGACTGGCTCTCTCTTTCCCATCATTTCGGTCTGTCCATTTCTTTGCCTGTCTCTGTTAGTCCCTGCCTCTAACCTGAGAAGTATTTCCATCATTTTCTGTTTTAGTCTCTATCTCTTTCTCTCTATCTGTCTCTCTCCTTGTCACTGTCTTTATCATTGTCTTTCTCTCACTCTTTCCCTTTCTCTCTTAATAGATCAAACACACAAATCTCTGTCTCTGTATGTGTTTGAGTCTTTTTCTCACCCAATCTGCCTCTCCTTCTCAGTCTCACACTTTCTGTCTCTCGTTGTCTCTATCTCGGTGTCTGTCTCTCCCTGTTTGTCGGTTTGTATCTGTCTCTCAATGTGTCTGTCGACTTCTCATGGTGTCCAGTTCTGTTCACAGCTCGATTCCTGCTCCGACAGAGCAGCTATCCGTCAGTTCCCCGTTAGTATAGTGGTAAGTATCGCTGCCTGTCACGCCGTAGACCGGGGTTCAATTCCCCGACGGGGAGGCAGATGTTTCAAAATGTTGATTTTTACTTCTGTTTCTTGGTAGATACATATTAAAAATTCCAGAGCGAAATCGAACTGTAAAAATATATGTGGAGGAGTTTGCCTCTTCCAGATTTTTTGCAAACGGAGACTTTTTCAGGATTCTTTGGCCGTCTGCTGCACAGAGATGGATGACTGAGTTTTTTCTGAGTAACGTTTAAAAAGCCAGCGCCACAGTAGTCGTGGCCGAGTGGTTAAGGCGATGGACTAGAAATCCATTGGGATTTTCCCGCGCAGGTTCGAATCCTGCCGACTACGATTCTCAGCATTTTTCATTCCATTTCACAATTTAACCAGTTCGCTACCAAACTGATCATGTGATAATTGGAATAACGTCCCACACCTTTCAACACTGACATTTGTTCTCATTTTTATTAATCTGCAATATTCACGATACATCCGATTAAAAAATCGCAACAATCAGTCATAGTTGCGACAGTGATTCAGCCTGTCTATCCCTCGAGATGTCTAAGGCAGCTGTGCATGCCCGTTGGTGCGTGTAAATTTTTGGTTATCTGTGTCTCTGTGTCTGTCTATCTCTATTTTTGTCTCTGTGTATGTGCAACTGTCTGTGGAAATCATCACCATGAATTTGGTATGTCCTGGAACTTATAAAAAAGACTTGGGGAAAATAACACGGTTGTGAACTTTTGTATCGGCTTTGGTTCAGTGGCAGCATTCTCGACTGAATCAGGAGTTTGTGTCTTCAAGTCGCACTCCTTGGACTTGAGCATATCATCTTGGCTAACACTCAAGTGCAGCACTTGGGGAATTTTGCAATGTTGAAGCTGTTGACTTTCGGATGAAATGTTAAATTGAAGCTCCGTCTGCACCCTCGGGTGGATATGAAAGGTCCCAGAGCATTACTCGAAACAGAGTAGGAGAGTTGCCCCCCTGTCAATATTCCTCAAAATGTTCGTAAATGCTCACTAAAAGACTATGTGCATGTGTTTGTATGTGGGGTTGGTGTTGAAGCCCAGTTTGTCACAGAGACAGAATCCAAGCTCTCACAGGGCCAGGATAACCGAGTGGTTATGTCGTTGGCCTTAAACTTCAAAGGGTTTTCCACCGTGGGTTCTTCCCCACTCCTGGTTTCTATTTATTTTAACACAGATTTCCTCCCATTCTGATCAGTGATGTCCGATTTTCATCGGTTGAATCAACAATTTTCTGTAACTATGTGTCACTCTGAACCGATAATGAAATGAAATTGTGAAATGTATCTGTGTTGCTCGGTCTCTGCCTCTCTCTCTCTCTCCACAGAGCTGTGTATGTGTTTGTATGTCTGAGTCTTTGTCTCTCTCAGTCTGACTCACTCTGTCTGTCCCTGTTTCTCCGTTTGTCTCAGTCTCTCAATCTGTCTCTTTCTCACGGTGCCCACGTCTGTTCCAATGGGATTCTCTCAGATTCTTTGTCTGACTGGCTCTCTCTTTCCCATCATTTCGGTCTGTCCATTTCTTTGCCTGTCTCTGTTAGTCCCTGCCTCTAACCTGAGAAGTATTTCCATCATTTTCTGTTTTAGTCTCTATCTCTTTCTCTCTATCTGTCTCTCTCCTTGTCACTGTCTTTATCATTGTCTTTCTCTCACTCTTTCCCTTTCTCTCTTAATAGATCAAACACACAAATCTCTGTCTCTCTATGTGTTTGAGTCTTTTTCTCACCCAATCTGCCTCTCATTCTCAGTCTCACACTTTCTGTCTCTCATTGTCTCTATCTCGGTGTCTGTCTCTCCCTGTTTGTCGGATTGTCTCTGTCTCTCAATGTGTCTGTCGACTTCTCATGGTGTCCAGTTCTGTTCACAGCTCGATTCCTGCTCCGACAGAGCAGCTATCCGTCAGTTCCTCGTTAGTGTAGTGGTGAGTATCCCCGCCTGTCACGCGGGAGACCGGGGTTCAATTCCCCGACGGGGAGGCAGATGTTTCAAAATGTTGATTTTTACTTCTGTTTCTTGGTAGATACATATTAAAAATTCCAGAGCGAAATCCGAACTTTGAAAATACAGGGAGAGGAGTTTGCCTCTTCCAGATTTTTAGCTGACGGAGACTTTTTCAGGATTCTTTGGCCGTCTGCTGCACAGAGATGGATGACTGAGTTTTTTCTGAGTAACGTTTAAAAAGCCAGCGACACAGTAGTCGTGGCCGAGTGGTTAAGGCGATGGACTAGAAATCCATTGGGATTTTCCCGCGCAGGTTCGAATCCTGCCGACTACGATTCTCAGCTTTTTTCATTGCATTTCACAATTTAACCAGTTCTCTACCAAACTGATCATGTGATAATTGGAATAACGTCCCACACCTTTCAACACTGACATTTGTTCTCATTTTTATTAATCTGCAATATTCACGATACATCCGTTTAAAAAATCGCAACAATCAGTCAAAGTTACGACAGTGATTCAGCCTGTCTATCCCTCGAGATGTCTAAGGCATCTGTGCATGCCCGTTGGTGCGTGTAAATTTTTGGTTATATGTGTCTCTGTGTCTGTCTATCTCTATTTTTGTCTCTGTGTATGTGCAACTGTCTGTGGAAATCATCACCATGAATTTGGTATGTCCTGGAACTTATAAAAAAGACTTGGGGAAAATAATACGGTTGTGAACTTTTGTATCGGCTTTGGTTCAGTGGCAGCATTGTCGTCTGAATCAGGAGTTTGTGTGTTCAAGTCGCACTCCTTGGACTTGAGCATATCATCTTGGCTAACACTCAAGTGCAGCACTTGGGGAATTTTGCAATGTTGAAGCTGTTGACTTTCGGATGAAATGTTAAATTGAAGCTCCGTCTGCACCCTCGGGTGGATATGAAAGGTCCCAGAGCATTACTCGAAACAGAGTAGGAGAGTTGCCCCCGTGCCAATATTACTAAAAATGTTCGTAAATGCTCACTAAAAGACTATGTGCATGTGTTTGTATGTGGGGTTGGGGTTGAAGCCCAGTTTGTCACAGAGACAGAATCCAAGCTCTCACAGGGCCAGGATAACCGAGTGGTTATGTCGTTGGCCTTTAACTTCAAAGGGTTTCCACCGTGGGTTCTTCCCCACTCCTGGTTTCTATTTATTTTAACACAGATTTCCTCCCATTCTGATCAGTGATGTCCGATTTTCATCGGTTGAATCAACAATTTTCTGTAACTATGTGTCACTCTGAACCGATAATGAAATGAAATTGTGAAATGTATCTGTGTCGCTCGGTCTCTGCCTCTCTCTCTCTCTCCACAGAGCTGTGTATGTGTTTGTATGTCTGAGTCTTTGTCTCTCTCAGTCTGACTCACTCTGTCTGTCCCTGTTTCTCCGTTTGTCTCAGTCTCTCAATCTGTCTCTTTCTCACGGTGCCCACGTCTGTTCCAATGGGATTCTCTCAGATTCTTTGTCTGACTGGCTCTCTCTTTCCCATCATTTCGGTCTGTCCATTTCTTTGCCTGTCTCTGTTAGTCCCTGCCTCTAACCTGAGAAGTATTTCCATCATTTTCTGTTTTAGTCTCTATCTCTTTCTCTCTATCTGTCTCTCTCCTTGTCACTGTCTTTATCATTGTCTTTCTCTCACTCTTTCCCTTTCTCTCTTAATAGATCAAACACACAAATCTCTGTCTCTGTATGTGTTTGAGTCTTTTTCTCACCCAATCTGCCTCTCCTTCTCAGTCTCACACTTTCTGTCTCTCGTTGTCTCTATCTCGGTGTCTGTCTCTCCCTGTTTGTCGGTTTGTATCTGTCTCTCAATGTGTCTGTCGACTTCTCATGGTGTCCAGTTCTGTTCACAGCTCGATTCCTGCTCCGACAGAGCAGCTATCCGTCAGTTCCTCGTTAGTGTATTGGTGAGTATCCCCGCCTGTCACGCGGGAGACCGGGGTTCAATTCCCCGACGGGGAGGCAGATGTTTCAAAATGTTGATTTTTACTTCTGTTTCTTGGTAGATACATATTAAAAATTCCAGAGCGAAATCGAACTGTGAAAATACAGGTAGATGAGTTTGCCTCTTCCAGATTTTTAGCAAACGGAGACTTTTTCAGGATTCTTTGGCCGTCTGCTGCACAGAGATGGATGACTGAGTTTTTTCTGAGTAACGTTTAAAAAGCCAGCGACACAGTAGTCGTGGCCGAGTGGTTAAGGCGATGGACTAGAAATCCATTGGGATTTTCCCGCGCAGGTTCGAATCCTGCCGACTACGATTCTCAGCATTTTTCATTCCATTTCACAATTTAACCAGTTCGCTACCAAACTGATCATGTGATAATTGGAATAACGTCCCACACCTTTCAACACTGACATTTGTTCTCATTTTTATTAATCTGCAATATTCACGATACATCCGATTAAAAAATCGCAACAATCAGTCATAGTTGCGACAGTGATTCAGCCTGTCTATCCCTCGAGATGTCTAAGGCAGCTGTGCATGCCCGTTGGTGCGTGTAAATTTTTGGTTATCTGTGTCTCTGTGTCTGTCTATCTCTATTTTTGTCTCTGTGTATGTGCAACTGTCTGTGGAAATCATCACCATGAATTTGGTATGTCCTGGAACTTATAAAAAAGACTTGGGGAAAATAATACGGTTGTGAACTTTTGTATCGGCTTTGGTTCAGTGGCAGCATTCTCGACTGAATCAGGAGTTTGTGTCTTCAAGTCGCACTCCTTGGACTTGAGCATATCATCTTGGCTAACACTCAAGTGCAGCACTTGGGGAATTTTGCAATGTTGAAGCTGTTGACTTTCGGATGAAATGTTAAATTGAAGCTCCGTCTGCACCCTCGGGTGGATATGAAAGGTCCCAGAGCATTACTCGAAACAGAGTAGGAGAGTTGCCCCCGTGTAAATATTACTAAAAATGTTCGTAAATGCTCACTAAAAGACTATGTGCATGTGTTTGTATGTGGGGTTGGGGTTGAAGCCCAGTTTGTCACAGAGACAGAATCCAAGCTCTCACAGGGCCAGGATAACCGAGTGGTTATGTCGTTGGCCTTAACTTCAAAGGGTTTTACACCGTGGGTTCTTCCCCACTCCTGGTTTCTATTTATTTTAACACAAATTTCCTCCCATTCTGATCAGTGATGTCCGATTTTCATCGGTTGAATCAACAATTTTCTGTAACTATGTGTCACTCTGAACCGATAATGAAATGAAATTGTGAAATGTATCTGTGCCGCTCGGTCTCTGCCTCTCTCTCTCTCAACACAGAGCTGTGCATGTGTTTGTATGTCTGAGTCTTTGTCTCTCTCAGTCTGACTCACTCTGTCTGTCCCTGTTTCTCCATTTGTCTCAGTCTCTCAATCTGTCTCTTTCTCACGGTGCCGACGTCTGTTGCAATGGGATTCTCTCAGATTCTTTGTCTGACTGGCTCTCTCTTTCCCATCATTTCGGCCTGTCCATTTCTTTGCCTGTCTCTTTTAGTCCCTGCCACTAACCTGAGAAGTATTTCCATCATTTTCTGTTTTAGTCTCTATCTCTTTCTCTCTATCTGTCTCTCTCCTTGTCACTGTCTTTATCATTGTCTTTCTCTCACTCTTTCCCTTTCTCTCTTAATAGATCAAACACACAAATCTCTGTCTCTGTATGTGTTTGAGTCTTTTTCTCACCCAATCTGCCTCTCCTTCTCAGTCTCACACTTTCTGTCTCTCGTTGTCTCTATCTCGGTGTCTGTCTCTCCCTGTTTGTCGGTTTGTATCTGTCTCTCAATGTGTCTGTCGACTTCTCATGGTGTCCAGTTCTGTTCACAGCTCGATTCCTGCTCCGACAGAGCAGCTATCCGTCAGTTCCCCGTTAGTATAGTGGTAAGTATCCCTGCTTGTCACGCCGGAGACCGGGGTTCAATTCCCCGACGGGGAGGCAGATGTTTCAAAATGTTGATTTTTACTTCTGTTTCTTGGTAGATACATATTAAAAATTCCAGAGCGAAATCCGAACTTTGAAAATACAGGGGGAGGAGTTTGCCTCTTCCAGATTTTTAGCTGACGGAGACTTTTTCAGGATTCTTTGGCCGTCTGCTGCACAGAGATGGATGACTGAGTTTTTTCTGAGTAACGTTTAAAAAGCCAGCGACACAGTAGTCGTGGCCGAGTGGTTAAGGCGATGGACTAGAAATCCATTGGGATTTTACCGCGCAGGTTCGAATCCTGCCGACTACGATTTGCAGCATTTTTCATTCCATTTCACAATTTAACCAGTTCTCTACCAAACTGATCATGTGATAATTGGAATAACGTCCCACACCTTTCAACTTTGAAATTTTTTTCTCATTTTTTTAATCTGAAATATTCACGATACATACGTTTCAAAAATCGCAAACATCAGTCAAAGTTGCGACAGTGATTCAGCCTGTCTATCCCTCGAGATGTCTGAGGCATCTGTGCATGCCCGTTGGTGCGTGCAAATTTTTAGTTATGTGTGTGTGGGTCTCTGTGTCTGTCTATCTCTTTATATGTCTCTGTGTATGTGCAACTGTCTGTGGAAATCATCACCATGAAGTTGGTATGTCCTGGAACTTATAAAAACGACCTGGGGAAAATAATACGGTTGTGAACTTTTGTATCGGCAATGGTTCAGTGGCCGCATTCTCGACTGAATCGGGAGTTTGTCTGTTCAAGTCGCACTCCTGAGACTTGAGCATATCATCTTGGCTAACACTTGGGGAATTTTGCATTGTTGAAGCTGCTGTCTTTCGGATGAAATGTTAAATTGAAGCTCCGTCTGCACCCTCGGGTGGATATGAAAGTTCCCAGTGTATTACTCGAAAAAGAATAGGAGAGTTGCCCCCGTGTCAATATTACTAAAAATGTTCGTAAATGCTCACTGAAAGCCGATGTGTATGTATTTGTATGTGGTGTTGGGGTTGAAGCCCAGATTCTCACAGATACAGAATCCAGGTTCTCACAGGACCAGAATAGCCGAGTGGTTGAGGCATTGGCCTTAAAACTCAATGGGTTTGTCCCGCGTGGGTTCGTCCCCCACTTCTGGTATCTCTTTAATTTAACACGGATTTCCTCCCATTCTGATCAGTGAGACCGGATTTTCATCGGTTGAATCAGCAATTTTCTGTAACAATGTGACACTCTGAACCGATAATGAAATGAAATTGTGAAATGTATCTGTGTCGCTCGGTTTCTGCCTCTCTCTCTCTTCAGAGAGTTTTGTATGTTTGAGTCTTTGTCTCTCTCAGTCTGACTCACTCTGTCTGTCCCTGTTTCTCTGTTTGTCTCTGTCTCTAAATCTGTCTCTTTCTCACGGTGCCATGTCTGTTCCAATGGGATTCTCTGAGACTCTTTGTCTGACTGGCTCTCTCTTTCCCATCATTTCGGTCTGTCCATGTCTTTGCCTGTCTCTGTTAGTCCCTGCTTGTAAGCTGAGAAGTATTTCCATCATTTTCTGTTTTAGTCTCTATCGCTCTCTCTCTATCTCTCTCTCTCCGCGTCACTGTCTTTATTCATTGTCTTTCTCTCACTCTTTCCCTTTCTCTCTTAATAGATCACACACACACATCTCTGTATATGTATATATTTGATTCTTTTTCGCACTCAGTCTGCCTCTCCTCCTCAGTCTCACACAAACTGTGTCTCGTTGTCTCTATCTCGCTGTCTGTCTCTCCCTGTTTGTCGGTTTTTCTCTGTCTCTCAATGTGTCTGTCGACTTCTCCTGGTGTCCAGTTCTGCTCACAGTGACTCGATTCCTGCTCTGACAGAGCTGGTACACGTCAGTTCCTCGTTAGTATAGTGGTGAGTATCCCTGCCTGTCACGCGGGAGACCGGGGTTCAATTCCCCGATGAGGAGGCAGTTGTTTCAAGATGTCGAATTTTACTTCTGTTTCTTGGAAGAGATGCATATTAAAAAGTTCCAGAGCAATATCTTGTGTTGGGGGACTTTGCGAACCGAGCTACCATTGCCAGTCGCTCCCTTCTGTACTGTGCAATGATTGTAAAGCGAATTCAGTGACTTGAGCCATTCTAAAATGTCTCACTGTTTTTGATGATGCATTTCACTTGCTTGTCTAATTTGGAAAGATTTCAGAATTGTGCATTTTGACGAAGTTTTCCTTCACAGGTGGAGCCAAATTTGTTTCAAAATATTCTGTTCCCACCCTTCCCCAACCCCCCTCCCACCGCACCACCAACCCCCAATTTCAGAACACTGCAGTACTGACTGGGACGGTCACAAGTTCGATCCTTGATCTGGGCTGTTAGTTGAGCTCAGCCAAGGCAGCAGTTCACAGGTTATAATTGTCCTCTGTACAACTGGGAAGTGTGTGGATGTCATTTGAGGACAGGAGTTGAGGCTGTGATGCCTACCACAGTGGAAATCCTGCTGGCACTCACTGAATCGACTGACCGTGAGGCACTAGAGGTTAACTAATGTCTGTGGAATTGCACCGAGCCAGATTCAGCACTTTCTGGTGATAATAAAGCTCAGGCGATGAAATGAATGTTGATTTTAGACAGTAAATGTCTAGAATAAGGAATTTAGGAGGGACAGGAGGGGACAGAATGTTCCATAGAATCTAGAATTGTCTATTCTTAATTTATATCCTATACTTAAAGTAACAACGTTTGTAACCACCATTTATTTGCAGGGTATTCGAAGGGGAGGATCTGCAACTTGGAAACGCAATCCAGACATCGTGTCAAGATTTGACAGATTCCCCAGATTGATCAGGATCATCTTATCATCAGCCTTTGTAAAAACACCAATCACAGCGGGGAGAAACAGGACACCTGTTCTGTGTGTGGATGCTCCTACAACCAATCGTTCAGCCTGTGAGACTCGTGCACCCACCTGACTCAACACTGTAAATGTGGGGACAGCGGGAATGGATGCTGTTGTGCGTGGAAAGAGATTCAGTCGCTCATCTCACCAACTGACATTCGAGCAGATAGATAACAAGCTTTCCCCTGTGAATATAGAGCTGGGTTGTTAGTCCGTGATGTGTTCACTTATTCATCCTGGTGACTCTAAACCTTTGCCAATTATTTCATGTGATCAGTTTACATGTACATATTTTTAAAAATGCATTTGCTGAGTGGATTCAAATTTAAATTGAACCCAGGTTTGCAGGCGGGGTGCTCCATTCACACATCGAAGGTGAGAGAGATGCTGTGGGGCACACGCTAAGTCCAGTATCTGAAAGTGATTACCAGACTGGGAACTTGTCCCGGAGAGTAACTGATGGTATGAGAACTGTAATAATCCAGAATTAGAAAGGAGAAAAGGCCCAAATTGGTGCAGTCAGTAACAGGACATCAGTTAGTACCCTCTAGTCTTGGAGATATCAAATATCGACACACTGTGTTATTTGAAACATGAAAACATTAAGCTCTAGCCCAGTTATAGGTTATTCACATCAACAGAAACAAACCCCAAGTGATACAACAAACATGATTCAATCAGGATGCGATTAACAGCAGCAAAAATAATAGAATCCAACCCCTGCAGTCACTTGTGAACTCGCTGGTGTCTCAGCAGTTGGGATGACTGAGTGAATCCCTTCCCACACTCAGAACAGGAGAACGGCCTCTCCCCAGTGTGAATTCGCTGGTGTGTCAGCAGGTGGGATGACTGAGTGAATCCATTCCCACACTCAGAGCAGCTGAACGGGCTCTCCCCAGTGTGACTGTGACTGTGCATTTTCAGCTTACAAGGTTGGGTTCAGTTCTGCAACCGCTGTGCGCAGAGTGAGAATAAAATCAATGAGCTGCCGATTCTCTCCGCTGGACAATGGGTCTTTTGTGCTGGCCCAATAGGGTGAGACGGGCTGGCCGAATAGCGTGAGCCCAGGCTGGCCCAATAGGTGAGTCCAGGCTGGCCCAATAGTGTGAGCCGGGCGGGCCCAATAGTGTGAGCCGGGCTGGCCTAGTAGGGCGTGGCCAGGCTGGCCCAATAGGTGAGCTCGGGCTGGCCCAATGAGGTGAGCCTGGGATGGCCTGGGCCAGGTGAGCCTGGGCTAGCCCAATAGGATAATCACAGGCTGGCCCAATAGGGTGAGCCAGTTTGGCCCAGAGTCACCAGACAACAATCACCAGAACAACAGTTTCCCTTTCAGGGGCCACTGATCTGGGCACAAACATGATGTCCAATAAAACTGACAGACACCCTGAAGCCCCGCCCACACAATGTCCCTGCCGTGTCGAAACTCCAAATGAAGCACTTGCTTTAGGAGGCTTGGATTGGGAATATGGACAGCAGAAATTGTCGAGTACACTCCATAACGCCTCATGGTTGACCTTGTCAAAGGCCGTCGTCATGTCAAAGAATGTTGAACCAAAGCCTCAGTCACTGACACCAAGTTCCTCCCATGTGATATAAACCAACCCTTGTCACTGACAACAAGTGGACTGGGAAAATATGTTAGAGGATAAGACTGTAGAAATGCAATGGCAAACATTTAAGGAGATATTTCATAACTCTCAGCAAAGATGTATTCAAGTGAGAAATAAAGATGCTAAGAGAAGGATGAACCATCCCTGCCTAACTGAGGAAGTAAAGGATGGTATCAAATTGAAAAAAGGCATATAATGTTGCGAACGACAGTGGAAGGCCTGAGGATTGGGAAATTTTTAGAAACCAGCAAAGGACGACGAAAAAATGATAAAGACAGTGAAGATAGCAGATGAAAGCAAATTAGCAAGGAATATGGAAACAGAAAATAAGAGCTTCTACAGGGATATAAAACGGAAACGAGCAGCTGAGGTCCCTTAGAAGGTGAAACTGGAGAATTAATAATGGGAAACACGGAAATGGCAGAGACTTTAAAAAATAATTTTGAATCGGTCTTCATGGTAGAGGGCACCTAAAAACTTCCTAATAGTTGATAACCAAGGAGCTATTGCGGAGGGCGGGGGAGCGGGGGAGCAATCACTATCAGTAGAGATCAAATACTAATCAAACTAATGGGACTAAAGACGGACAAGTCCCCTGGACTTGATTACATGCATTCTAGGTTCTGAAAAAAGAGGCTGCAGAGATAGAGGGTGCATCGGTTGTAATCTAACAAAATTCCCTAAATTCTGGCGAGGTCCCAGTGGACAGGAATACCGCAAATGTAACACCCCTAATTAAAAAAGGAGTGAGACAGAGAGCAGGAACCTATAGACCAGTTAGCCTACCATCTGTCAGTGGGAAAATACTGGAGTCCATCAATAAGGAAAAGTAGCAAGACATTTAGAAAATCATATTGCAGTCAAGCAGAGTCAGCATGATTTTATGAAAGAGAAATCATGTTGACAAATTTCCTGGAGTTGTTCGAGGATGTAACGATCGAAGTGGATATAGGAGATCCAGTTGATGCTGTATATTTGGATTTCCATAAAGCATTCCATATGGTGCTACACAAAAGGCTAATGCACAAGCTAAGAGCTCATGGGGTTGGGGTTAATGTATCACCGTGGATGGAGGATTGGCAAACTAACAGAAAACAGAGAGTCGGGATAAATGGATCATTTTCAGGTTGGCAAACTGTAACTAGTGGAGTGCCACAGGGATCAGTGCTGGGGCCTCAACTATTTACCATTTATATTAATGACTTGGATGAAGGGACCGAGTGTAACATAATCACATTTGCTGATGATACAAAGATTGTTGGGAAAACAAGCTGTGAGGAGGACGCAAATAATCTACGAAAGGATATAGCCAGGCTCAGTGAGTGGGCAAAATCTGGCAGATGGAATGTAATGTGTTAAAATATCAGCTATCCCCTTTTGTAGTACAAATAAAAAAGCAATTTATTCTTTAAATAGGGACAATTACAAAATGCTGCAGCACGGAGGGATCTGGCGGTTCTTGTACATGAAATGCAAATATTTAGCATGCAGGTACAGCAATAATCAGGAAAGCAAATGGTATGCTGGCCTTTATTGCAAGGGAGATGGAGTATAAAAGTAGGGAAGTCCTGCTATAAATGTACAGGGCGTTGGTAAGACCACACCTGGAGCACTGCACACTGTTTTGTTTTGGACTTGACTCCATTGCCGTGCCAAGGGTTTTGCTACACCAGATGGGGGACACCATTTGGGGAGACTGATTCCCCACCAATTACCATTCTCCTTCTTTCTGGTGGATAATGGAGGGGCCGCTGTGTGTAATGTGCAAGTCAGTCGGAATTGTCAGCAAGCTCTATCTAATTGGAGATTATATTCAGTACAAACGTTTACATTATTGTAGATTGTGTACCAAAGATCAAGGTAGGATTAAAGTAAAAGTTCATAATTTAATTTTTGAGAGTTGCTGAATTAAGGGGAAAGATAACACACAGAGTTTTTAAATGGACACTGCAGCCCCGAGAACACAATCAGCAATATATCCAGAATATTAAGGTCCAGCCCAGTTTCAGGGTTATTATCAGCAGAAACAAACCCCAACTGTGAGAATGAACATGGTTCAGTCGGAATGTGATTAACAGCAGTTATAACAGCAGATTCTAACCCCTTGAGTCACTTGTGAACTCGCTGGTGTGGCAGCAAGTCGGATGACTGAGTGAATCCCTTCCCACACTCAGAGCAGGTGAACAACCTCTCCCCAGTGTGAACTCACTGGTGTGTCAGCAGGTGGGATGACCGAGTGAATCGCTTCCCACACTGAGAGCAGGTGAACTTGTTCTCCCATGTGTGAACTCGCTGGTATTTCAGCTGGTGGGATGATGCAGTGAATCCCTTTCCACACAGAGAGCAAGTGAGTGGCCTCTCCCCAATGTGACTACGTCGATGAATTTCCAGTTCTGACGGCGATCTGAGTCCATTCCCACAGTCACCACATTTCCACGGTTTCTCCGTGGTGTGGGTGTCCTTGTGAATCTCCACAGTTGGTCGATCAGTTGAAGCCTAACCCATGTGCACAAAACGTTTACAGTTTCTCGGTGCTTTGTATGCTGCGATGTTTTCTTCAGGTTGTGTAACTGGTTAAAGCTCTTTCCACAGTCCGTGCACTGGAACACTCATTTCGGGAGTGTGTGTCTCGGTGCCTTTCCAGTCAAACTGATGTTTGAAATCTTTTCCCACAGGCAAGACAGACAAACATTTCTCCTTTTACTTTCAAAGGCCGATGATATTCAGGTCCTGATGCATCGAGTGACTCTGTCAGATCTTGACATGATGTTTGGTTTGTGTTTCCTGTCTGAAAATCTCCCCTTCTAATACGTTGTAAAATGGGATAACAAAACTCATCGCTGTCAGTACAGGACAGAAATTCAGGATATACTCATCTAGTTGCCATGGAACATGCTTATCTCCCTTGTCCTTCCAAAGCTATAAATCCCTCTCCCACACGTTGGCCCACCTGCTGTGCTGAAATCCAAATCAACACAAATTTCGAGACAGTTTCTCCTCCGATCCCAGTTTTCACTACCAATTTTGGCTGGGTTCAGGTTTACACTCACTGGTTCCCCTCCATCTCCTTCCCAGAATGTGCTGACACTGGCTGGGTTCAGTTCTACACTCACAGGTACACTTCCTTCTCCTAAGGTGTTGACTCTAGCTGGGTTCAGTTCTACACTCTCTGGTTTCCCTCCCCTGAATGTGTTGAATGTGGCTGGGTCAAGTTCTACAATCACTGGTTCCCCTCCCCTGAAGTTGCTTACTCTTGCTGGGTTCAGTTCCAGACACTGATATCATTCACATTGTACCTGCACCAAGATGGCCGCACATTGCACTGTGCGACTAACTGAATCAAAATGGCGGAGCGCTGAACCTGCCTTCCTGCACCAAGATGCCCGCTGTTAGCCTGGGACTGTGATTGGGAAAAAGACCCGAAGCTGCAATCGCCGATATTCTGGTTACTATTCCGGGCTTGCGGCGGGTACCGGTTGTTAATGAAGCCTCCCTAACTCCCTGGTGGTCCATTATTCCCCTTCGTCCCACTGAAAAGGATACTTCTGTGGAGCCTGCCAGAAATGTGTCTCCTCCACTATTACACGAACCGCGCATACTCCAAACACAGCCATGACCAGCACCGGCGCACTGAGCTCCTGGACTCTGCGTGCGGCACATTCTCCCCCACGGGGCATGCTGGCTACATAAGACCATGAGAAATAAGAGCAGGAGGGGGCCACCCGGCCCCCGGACCCTGCTCCCTATTCAATAACATTGGACGGGACAGTCTAGGGGGGAGCTTTACTCCATATCTAACCCGTGCTGTACTTGCTGTGGGAGTATTTGACGCGACATTATCGAGTGAGCTTTACTCTGTATCTAACCCGTGCTGTACCTGCCCTGGGAGTGTTTGATGGGACAGTATAGAAGAAGCTCTAATCTGTATCTAACCAATGCAGTATCTGCTTTGGAATGCTTGGGGCAGGGTTGAGGAAGATATACTCTGTATCTAACCTGCTTTGTACCTGCCCTTGCAATGTCTGGTGGGAATGTGTTGAGGGAGCTTTACTCTGTTTCTAAGCAAGGCAAATATATCCTTCCTTAGATAAGGCGACCAAAACTGTGCACAATTCTAGAGAAATTAGAGAGAGAATTACACTGTATCTACATTGTGCTGTAGCTGTCCTTGGAGTGTTTATTTCGACAGTGTAGAGGGAGCTTTACTTAGTGTATAAGCAATGCAGTACCTGCTCTGGGAGTGTTTGATCGAACAGTGTAGAGGGAGATTTACTTTATATGTAACAAATGCTGTATCTGCAACGGAATGGCTGGGTCAGGGTGGAAGGAGATGTACTCCGTGTAACCTGTCCTGTACCTGTCCTGGGAGTGTTTGATGGGGCAGTGTAGAGTGAGTTCTACTCCGTATCTGACGCTGCTGTACCTGCCCTGCGACTGTTTGATGGGACAGTGTCGAGGGAGCTTTACTCTGTATCTAAACACGTGCTGTACCTGCGCTGGGAGTGTTTGATGGGACAGTGTTGAGGGAGCTTTACTCTGCATCTAACCACGTGCTGTACCTGCCCTGGGAGTATTTGATGGGACAGGGCAGAGGGAGCTTTACTCTGTATCTAACCCGTGCTGTACCTGCCCTGAGAATGTTTTGTGGCAGGGTTGAGGAAGATATACTCCATGTCTAACCTATACTGCACCTGCCCTGGGACTGTTTAATGGCAAAGTGTAGAGGGAGCTTTACGCTGTATCTAAACCATGTTGGACGTGCCTTGGGAGTACTTGGGATATTGTAGTCTGAGATTTACTCTGTATCAACCCTGATAGTGTTTGGGACAGGATGGAGTGAGATTTACTCTGTATCTAACCCGTGCAATACTGGTAGTTCTGATATCAGTAGTAGAGAAAATGCTAAAATCTATTATTAAGCACGTAGTAAGTAATAACACGATTGGGCAGAATGAACACGGATTTATGAGAGAGAAATTGTACTTGACAAATCTGTTAGCATTTCTTGAGTTTGTCACTCGCAGGATAGACAAGGGCGAACCACTTGATGTGGTTTATTTAGATTTACAAAAGGCATTCAATGAGGTGCCACAAAAGGGATTATTAAACAAAATTATCGCTCGTGAGATTAGGGGTAATATATGAACAAGGATTGGTTAACGGTCAGAAAACAGAGAGTAGGAATAAACGGGTGATTTTCGGGTTGGCAGGCTGTAACTGGTGGGGTGCTGCAAGGATCGGTGCTTGGGCCCCAGCTATTCACAATCTATATCAATAATTTGGATGAGGGGACCAAATGTCATATATCGAAGTTTGCTGAGGATACAAAGCTAGTTGGGAATGTAAGTGTGAGGAGGATGAAAATAGGTTTCAAAGGGATAGAAACAGGCTCAGTGAGTGGGCAAGAACATGGTAAATGGAATATAATGTGAAGAAATGTTAAGTTAGATACTGAAAGTAAAAATAGAAAGGCAGAGTATTTATTTTAAATGGTGAGTGATTGGGAAATGTTGGTGTTCAGAGGGTCCTGGTGTTGTTGTCCACAAATCGCTAAAAGATTATATGCAAGCAATTAAGAAAGCAAATGGTATATTGGCCTTTATTGCAAAAAGATTTGAGTATAAGAGTAAAGACGTCTTACTGCAATTATAAAGGGCTCTGGTGAGACCACACCTGGAGTATTGTGTGCAGTTTTGGTCTCCTTACGTAAGGAAAGATAAAATTGCTATAGAGGGAGTGCAATGATGGTTTGCCAGACTGATTTCTGGGATGGGGGGATTGTCCTATGAGAGATTGAGTAGACTAGGCCTATATTCGCTCTCGTACAGAAGAATGAGAGATGAGAGGCGAGGCCCACATCCCATGAACGAATTTTTAAAAAGAGATGTGAGGTGTTTAAATTTGATCAAGGACACCAGCCAAATTATTAGAGACTCTCCCTGTCCTTCAGGACCTGTGTCCAGGGGTGAAGCTGATGGGTTTATCTGATCATCTTTGGATTAAATATTGTGATCATTGAGCTGAGCACCTCGTGCTAGCATCAAACACTATCCAGTCGGGCACAGCGCGGGTTAGATACAGAGTGAACCCATCGGTCGCTCCCCGACACAGATACTGAGGGACAGGGAATGTCTGGGACAATGACATTTCGCACTCAATAAGGTATAAATTGATCCTATACCTCTCCCCATTAATCCTGAGCTTCACACGGGTCATATACTGCTCCTGCTTCCCTTCCTGTAACAACACTGAGCTCAACACAGACCAAAATGATCAGGGCTCAGGGAGGTTGGTTGTTCGGCACTTTAGTGATGTCATAAAGCAGGGCCATCAGCCCAGCTAGTCCTCTCCATGTCCCTTTAAAGGAGGAGAACTGGGACATCCTGTCTCAACACATATCCCTCTGTTCATACTGAGAATCCCCGGGGAAGGCCCAAGGCCCAGAGTGTGGAACACAACCAAGGGGGAAAGAGGAGGAGAGAAGGGGACGTAAATCAAGGAGTGGGGACTGAGGGCCACCAAGCTTCAGTTTTAGAGCCTGTAGACTTCAGGAGGGATAAGCGAGTTCTGTAGTTTCAGGATCCAGGGAGAGAACAAGGAGCAGATGGGGAGACTGGTGTGGATTCCAGCACAGTGAGGATGCAGGGCGAGAGAGATTGTGTCGGGCCGTGTATTAGGGGTGTGGGAGGGACAAGAGAGGAAAGGTTAGAGGAGGATTTACTGCAGCAGTGTCCATCAATAGTGAGAGAGAGAAGGTGGGGGTCGGAGTGGGCCCTGGACAGGCCGGTAAACTGTTTGTTTGCTGTGACCAGCTTTCCTTCTGTCACAAATAGCCTCCTGTAGCCCACTGACAAAAACAGCCCATTAAACGCCCAATGACCTTTGGTCTGGTGAGGTCTCCCTTTGTGAAACATGGGTTGTTGTTAAAGCTTCTCATTCTGACTCACTAGTGAGACAGTATCCGCTGTCCCTTTTATTACATGGGCTTCATCTTTGCCGGTATTGGTAACACGCCCGGGATCACTAAATACAAAACCCAGTCTGTGAATCACTTTCAGCTACTGGACTGAGTGTGTGCTCCACAGCATCTCTCTCACGTTCAATGTGTGAATAGAGCATCACGCCCGCAAAGCTCGTTTAAGTTCATTTCCACGCAGCAAATCTATTTAAGAAAAGCCTGTCGGCCGATGAGACACTGTTCAGGTGCCAGTGTGCTGCTGGTTTGTCCGGCATTTTGCCTGTAATGGAAAATAACTGAACATTTCTCCCAGTGTAACCATTGCTGTAATGAAATGTGTCTTTTAATCAGCCTCACGTCCTTGCTCATGTCTGCTGCAATTGTGTAGAAAGGGGATGTGTGAACAGATGGTCTTTGTATTGAGATGTGAAACAAGGAAACGGTATCTGTGTGTGGCAGTGACACAGCCTTGTTGTCAGAGGCAGAACCATGCACCGATATCCTTGTGCTTATGGTTTGAGCAGGGTTAGTTCATGAATGCTCAAGCTAAGAGGTGCCAGGCATTGGGAGCAGCAGCAGTAAATAAAATCTAAATGCAAATTCCGATGTAGTTTATCTTCATTTATTCCTATTTTAATGGCTTTTGCTGAATGTGTCCCATGCCAAGTGCCAGGATATTGAATCAGGCCCACCCGAAAAAATGAGTTTGACATCCTGAGGTAGACAATGTCAACCGGATTCCCCCATCCACATCCTGACAACTTCTTTACAAACTCAAGCTAGTTTGTAAGACATGACCTTGTTTTCCGGAATCCATGTTCAGTATCTCTAATGGCCCCTTCACTTTCCCCATGATGGAAAACAGCATCTCTCAGGATCCCTTCAAGCACCTTCCCAGTGATGGAGGTCACGTTGATGGGCCTTCAGTTCCCGAGCTCTGACTTGTGCACAATTGAAAAATGGGATCTACATCGGCTACCTTCCAATCTCAGGGAACAACCCATGAATCTACTGAGCTGTTGGCGATATGGGCAAGTGGCTGGCAGAGCAGCCATCCCATCTCTTTTAGCACCCTTGCGTGGATATCATCCACACCTTTCACTGTCAATATTAACCCGCACGGGTTGCTGCAGTGAATAGAGATGAGAAAGAACAAAGTGCCATTTGCCCCTCTCAGTATGACCCTGAAGGGCTGTGTCCATGCTGAAGTTCTTCCCCCATATGATCCTCCCCCCAGCTTGTCCTCTCTGAGCTCCAGCCAGGTGATGCTAAACACTCGGGTAGGAAAGAGAAAAATCTACAGCAATGTGTTGAAAGCAACACGAATTTATTTGTCTCCATCGCAAATATTAAACTCCAGTCCAGTTACAGGAGTTTTCATCAGCGGAAACAAACCCCAACTGTCAGAATGAACATGGTTCAGTCGGGTTGTGATTAACAGCAGCAATAACAGCATAATCCAACCCCGACAATCATTTGTGAACTCGCTCGTGCCTCAACAGGTGGGATGGCTGAATGAATCACTTCCCGCAATCAGAGCAGGTAAACGGCCTCTCCCCGGTGTGAATTCGCTGGTGTGTCAGCAGGGTGGATGACTGAGTGAATCGCTTCCCACACACGGAACAGGTGAACGGCCTCTCCCCGGTGTGAATTCGCTGATGTATCAGCGGGTTGGATGACTGAGTGAATCCCTCCTGACACTCGGAGCAGGTGAACGGCCTCTCCCCACTGTGAACTCGCTGGTGTGTTTCCAGCTGGGACGGGTAGTTGAAACGTTTCCCACAGTTCCCACATTTACACAGTTTCTCCCCAGTGTGACTGCGCTTGTGTCTCTCCAGGTTGGATGATCGGCTGAAGCCTTGTCCACACACAGAGCACGTGTACACTTTCTCCCCGCTATGAACAGTGCTTTTTGTATCCATCGTTGCTGGATGATAATCCATTCCCGATGAATCGAGTGACTTCGTCAGATGTTAATCTGATGTTTGGTTTGAGCCTCCGGTCGATAAATCCTCCCATTTTAATACCCTGAAAAGTGAATTTCAGTCAAGAAAAAGGGTGGTTGAGAGAGAATCCACAAAAACACAAAGGCACTTTGAGAAATTCAGCTTAATGAACTTGGTAATTTGTGGGACCGGCACTCGAAATAGTAACCATGAAAACTGCCAGTTTGTGGTAAAACCCAACTGGTTTATCAATGTCCTACAGGAAATGGAACCCACCTCCATTGATAGCCCCACATGGGGAATTGTTGGTCCCACTGGGCCCAGAAATACTGGGGGTGAAACCCAGCAGCTTCTCCTCCATCTCCACTCCAGCTCAAACAGATGCAACAAACAGACCCACACAGGAGGCCAGGTATCCAAAGCGTCTTTCTAACATTTGCAGCATAGTTGAGAGGCGATTTATTCTAATTTGTCCGAGATTTGTAGACTTCAGATTCTAGATTTTACATAATAACATAAGAACTTAAGAATTAGGAACAGGAGTAGGCCATCTAGCCCCTTGAGCCTGCTCCGCCATTCAATAAGATCATGGCTGATCCGGCCGTGGACTCATCTACACTTACCCACCCTCTCACCGTAACCCTTAATTCCTTATTGGTTAAAAATCTATCTATCTGTGACTTGAATACATTCAATGAGCTAGCCTCAACTGCTTCCTTGGGCAGATAATTCCATAGATTCACAACCCTCTGGGAGAAGAAATTCCTTCTCAACTCGGTTTTAAATTGGCTCCCCCGTATTTTGAGGCTTTGCCCCGAGTTCTAGTCTCCCCTACCAGTGGAAACAACCCCTCTGCCTCTATCTTGTTTATCCCTTCCTTGATTTTAAATGCTTCTATAAGATCACCCCTCATCATTCTGAACTCCAACGAGTAAAGACCCAGTCTACTCAATCTATCATCACAAGTTAACCTCCTCATCTCCTGAATCAGCCGAGTGAATCGTCTCTGTACCCCCCTCAAAGCCAGTATATCCTTCCTTAAGTAAGGTGACCAAAACTGCACGCAGTACTCCAGGTGCAGCCTTACCAATACCCTATACAGTTGCAGCAGGACCTCCCTGCTTTTGTACTCCATCCCTCTCGCAATGAAGGCCAACATTCCATTCGCCTTCCTGATTACCTGCTGCACCTGCAAACTAACTTTTTGGGATTCATGCACAAGGACCCCCAGGACCCTCTGCACCTCAGCATGTTGTAATTTCTCCCCTTTCAAATAATATTCCCCTTTGCTGTTTTTTTTCCCAAGGTGGATGACCTCACACTTTCCGACATTGTATTCCATCTGCGAAACCTTAGCCCATTCGCTTAACCTATCCAAATCTCTTTGCAGCCTCTCTGAGTCCTCTACACAACCCGCTTTCCCACTAATCTTAGTGTCATCTGCAAATTTTGTTACACTACACTCTGTCCCCTCTTCCAGGTCATCTATGTATATTGTAAACAGTTGTGGTCCCAGCACCGATCCCTGTGGCACACCACTAACCACCGATTTCCAACCCGAAAAGGACCCATTTATCCCGACTCTCTGCGTTCTGTTCGCCAGCCAATTCTCTATTCATGCTAATACATTTCCTTTGACGCCACGTACCTCTATCTTGTGCAGTAACCTTTTGTGTGGCACCTTATCAAATGCCTTTTGGAAATCTAAATACACCACATCCATCGGTACACCTCTATCCACCATGCTCGTTATATCCTCAAATAATTCCAGTAAATTAGTTAAACATGATTTCCCCTTCATGAATCCATGCTGCGTCTGCTTGATTGCACTATTCCTGTCTAGATATCCCGCTTATTTCTTCCTCATTGATTTTGCTTTGTACTGGAATCCAGGTCAGCGATTGGAGCATGCGCAGGACCGTCGGAACGGCCCAGGTACAGCAGGCGATGCGGCAAGCAGCAGAGGAGTGGTGAAGTCGGGGTGGAGTAGCGCTGGGAGATCGGGCCTGAGAGATTGCGGCCCACAAGAGGCGAGAGTTCGGGGCTGAGAGTTTGGGGCCAAGGAGAGGCAAGAGTTCGGAATGGAGAGATTGGGGCCAAGGAGAAGGGAGAATTTGGGGAGGAGAGATTGGAGCCAAGGAGAGGCGACAGTTTGAGGAGGAGAGATTGGGGCCAAGGAGAGGCTAGAGTTCAGGGCATAGAGATTGGGGCCCACAATCGGCGAGAGTTCTGGGTGGCGACATTGGGCCCCATGAGAGGCGAGACTTCGGCGGAGAGATTGGGGCCCACGAAAGGCGAGAGTTCGGGGCGGAGAGATTGGGCCCCACGAGAGATGAGAGTTTGGGGTGGAGAGATTGGGGCCACAAGAGGTGTGAGTTCGGGGCCCAGAATCGGCAAGGGTCCAGGGACAGCATGGGCCAGACCGCACTGTGATCTATGGGCATTGCAAATATGTGCACCAGGTCAGTGCAGCAGAGCTTGGTCTCCAGTCGTCTTGGTTAACCTTTGCCACTGGACCAAGACCTCACTCTGTTCAGCCCGTGTGGTGGCTGGTGTGCAACGGTTACCCACGTTAAAAGAATCTGCACACAAGCTTCTTCCACACTTTAATATGTAGTTCGGGACCTAGAATATCAGGTCTCATCGTGAAACATCTGTGAACTCATACGTTTTGGTGTGGAAGTGGGTCATCATCGATTCAAGGGACTGCCTAATTCTATACTGTACAGGAGGCCAGGAAGTGACTTCCGCATTCAGTGCCCACCCTGATACGGAGCAGCTGGGAATTGCAGGACATGCTGTATAAACGCAAGTATTTATTTTCGTGGTGTGGGGGAGGCACTGCCCCCGGGGTTTGCTGATGCCAGGCCCAGAGGCTTTGACACGCAGGCTGAGAGCCGCATTCGGTGTTGCCCGGGACCTGAGAGCCATACTCGGTGTTGCCCGGGGCCTGAGAGCCGCACTCGGTGTTGCCCGGGGCCTGAGAGCCACTCTCGGTGTCGACCGGGGCCTGAGAGCCGCACTCAGTGAAGCATGGGGCCTGGTGCATGGGTCCTGGGAGCCACACTCGGTGCTGCCCGGGACTAAGAGTCACACTCGGTGTTGCCTGGCGCTTAAGAGCCACACTAATGCCGTGCTCGCTCCAATCTGTTCCTGGGAGCCTCTCCGCACAGGGGCGTGCTCTCCAGGGACCACCTCTACCCAAGTTGCCCCCCTGCTGATGGAGATAGGGCGTATTCCGACGGGCGGAGCACTCTGGGTAAGATCCTCCGCCATTGTCCCCGAGAGGACAGCACAGGAGGCCATGCAGCCCATCCTGTTGTACTGGCTCTTTGGTGGGCTGTTCAATGAGTCTCACTCCTCTGCTCTTTACCCATTGCTATATATATTTTTCCCAGCAAGTATTTATACAATTCCCTTTTAAAAGTTACAATTCAATCTGCTTCCACCACCATTTCAGACAGTGCAATCTAGATCATAACAATTCGCTGAGTCACAAATGATCCCACATCTCACCTCTCGTTATTTTGCCAATCATCGGAAGTCTGACTCCTTTGGTTACCTACCCTAATGCCACTGGAAACACCTTCTCCATATTTACTCTATCTAAATCGTTCATAATTTAGTACATCTCCATCAAATCTCCTTTTACCATTTCCTGCTCTCTGGAGAAAACTTCACCAGGCTCTCCACATCACGGAAGTCTCTTCTCCCTGGCACAATTCTTTCTGCACCTTCTCTAAAAGCTTGCCATCATTACGAAAGTTTGGAGCCCAAACTTGAACACAATTCTCCAGCTGAGGCTTAACCAGTGATTTATAAAGGTTTAGCAAATTAAACATCAAATGCTGATATTTCTCTGATGGGGTTTAAAGGGCGAGGTCCATCTCGTCTCTTGGATGTGTCAATGAGACTGTGAACCTAAAGAAGTGCATTTAGAGTGGAGAGCCAGGACATGCTGTGTAACCGGGCACAAACACTCCTGCACAGCCCACACATCACTTGTTTCCCATTTGGCATGAAAGTAATGTGTTAATTGCAACAATTCATTTGATTTGATTTCAAATAGTTTAGGATAGAAATTGAATCATGTTTCTATGATTTTTCCCCAACTCAGATTCAAGGCCTCAATCTCAAAACCTGAGACTGTACATTGGGATTCCAATCCTGGGACTGTACATGGGGATTCTAACCCTGGGAGAGTACTTGGGCATTCTAACACTGGGAGAGTACATGGGGATTCTAACCCCGGGACCATACATGGAGGTTCTAACCTAGGCACTGTAAATGGGGATTCTAATCCTGGGACTGTACATGGGGATTTTATCCCTGGGTGTGTATGTGGGCATTCTAACCCTGGGAGAGTACATGGGGAATCTAACCCTGGGACTGTACATGGGGATTCTAACGCTGGCATTGTACATGCGGATTCTGACACTGCGAATGTACAGAGGGATTCTAACCCTGGGATTGTACATGGGGGTTCTGACCCTGGGAATGTACATGGCGTCCAGGCTTTCGGGCCCCCTTCAGAGATGACTGAGCCTCTACTTCCCCGCACTGCTCCAGGTGTGGTCTAGCCAGGGCTTTGTGCAGCTGCAGTGGGATGGCAGCACCCATGGAACAGTACGAAGGCAGGTAGGTTACTAGTAACTTTCATTTTAAATTTTTAATCAACTTGGGAAAACCTTTAAAACTTCAAGAGAAACTTTTAAACAACTTGGGGAAACTTTTAAAAACTCTGGAGAAAATTTTAAATAATTTGGGAAACCTTTTTTAAAACTCCTGGAGAAACTTTTAAAACTTCTGAAGAAACTTTTAAACAATGTGTAGGAACCTTTAAGAATAATTTTCTTTTAAAAATGTTTTATTAAGCAATTGAATACTGTACCCCAATCTAAATAGAAAATAGTTTGGTGTGTTTTATTAGCAAAATTTTCAGCCGTTTGAAAGCAGGTTGCTCACGACGACGCCCAGCAAGCAGGTGTGCCTCCGACCCGGCGACCGCGACATCACCCGGCCCCTCCTGCGGCGGGCCTACATCCCTCGAGCGGCGGGTTTTCGTCCCTCCAGCAGCGGGCCTATATGTCTCTCCTCGTCGATGGCTGCACCTCCCCTTCCCCACTGGTGGCCTGGCTATGATTCTTTCACCCTCCTACTCCTTGCTGACCTCCCACTTGGAACTCCAGCAGATAACTGACTTCCTAATGCCTGCCCCCAACTAAGCCTCAGACCACTTACCAACAAGGGTGCTCCTCAACGCCGAGCTTGCAGCCAACATTTCGCCTTAGGCAATTCGGCTCATACAGAAGTGTCTGGTCTCCAGTCGTCTTGGATCCCTTGCCACTGGACCAAGACCTTGCTCAGCTATGCCGCCCCACGTTAAAAGAACTCACACACAGGCATCTTCCACTCCGTTAACATGAAGTTCGGGACCTGAAACGACAGGACTCCCATTGGACAGTCCAGAATGCCGCACCACCATAGTTGCCCAGGAACTTAGAAGCTTTGACATCGACATCGCCACCCTAAGCGAGATCCGGCAGGCAGGGGAAGGCTAGCTCAAGGAACAAGATGGAGGTTACACCTTTTTCTGGAAAAGAAAACCAGAGGAAGAACGCCGCCTTCATAAAGTCGGCTTCGCCATCAAAATGAGCTGGTCGACAGCCGCAAAGACACCCCCTGTGGGGTTACCAAACGCCTCTTGATGCCTCAACTCACCCTATCCCGGAACCAATGCGCCACAGTCATCGGTGCGTATGCCCCAACACTGGATGCAATGGATCAGACTAAAGAGGGTTTTTATTCCAACCTCGAAACATTCCTGTCCTGTGTCCCCGCAGGTGACAAACTGATCCTCCTCGGTGACTTCAATGCCAGGGTCGGCAAAGATACAGCCCTCTGGGGATGCGTGATTGGCAGTGAGGGGGTAGGGAAAGCCAACTCCAGCAGTATCCTACTCCTGACAAAATATCTAGAACATGAACTTCTCATCACCAACACTTTGTTCCGCCAGAAGGAAAAATACAAGGCATCGTGGCAACACCCTTGCTCCAAATGCTGGCACCTGCTCGACTATGTCATCGTCCGAGCCTTGGATCGCAAGGGTGTGCGCATCACCCACGTAATTACAGGAGCTGACGACTGTTGGCCGGACGACCGCCTGACTCATCATCGACATTAACCCCAAAGTGGAGGGGACAGCAGAAGCACTGCCACAAGAAAGTCAATGCCGGGGCACTTAAAGACCCAGCTAAGACAGCCCTATACAGCCAACGCTTCACAGCTAACCTGACATGACTTGATGACGCTGAGATGCTGAATGCCCACAGTTCTTGGTCTGCACTCAAGGCCTCATAACCAGTGCCTGTGAAGAGACACTTGGTCAGTCAACCAGAACACACGAGAACTGGTTTGATGAGAATGATCAGAGATCCAAGAATTTTTATTTCTGAGGCTCAAGCAAAAACCCAACTCAGGAGCAGCAAAGCAACACTACAGGCGGCTCAATGCTGAGGTCCAACAAAAAATCTGGCACCTAAAGAACAGGTAGTGGATGGAGAAAGCACAGGAGATACAATAACTAGCCAACAGCCCTGATGTGCGAGGATTCTTCATATCAGTCAAGGCCACCTACGGTCGAAACGCCCAAGGCCCCAGCCGACTGCTGGCCAAGAATGGGGAAACACTCATCAAGGACACCGAGGTTGTCAAGGCCCGCTGGAAGGAGCACTTCGAAGATCTCCTCAATCGAAATTCTGACTTTGACTTGAGTGTTCTCGACTCCATCCCACAGCATGCGTCCCACCCCCACTTCAGTGAAACACCAACGTTGCATGAGGTAGGAAAAGCCATAAGACAGCTCAAGAACAACAAGGCTACGGGAGCGGATGGAATCCCTACTGAGGCGCTAAAGCATGGCGGAGATGTGCTGTTGGCATGGATACATGACCTCATCGCTCTCATCTGGAGGGAGGAAAGCATGACGGGAGATCACAGAGATGCAGTGATCGTGACCATCTTTAAAAAAAGGGGGGCAATTCCAACTGCAGCAACTACAGAGGGATCTCACTGCTAATCAGGCACTGGGAAAGTTTTTGCTCGAGCCCTCTTCAACCGTCTTCTCCCTGTGACCGAGGAGCTCCTCCTGGAATCACAGTGCCCCACGGGGCACTTCGGACATGATCTTTGCAGCGCGACAGCTGCAGGAAAAATGCAGGGACCAGCGCCAGCCGTAATACATGGGCTTTTTCAACCTTACAAAGGGATTTGACACTGTGAACCATGAGGCTCTATGGAGCGTCTTTCTCCAATATGGATGCCCTCAAAAATGTGTCAACATCCTTCGCCTGCTCCATGATGATATGCAGGTGATAATCCTTACCAACGGATCCATTACAGACCCAATCCACGTCCGGACCAGGGTCAAACAGGGCTGCATCATTGCTCCCACCCTCTTCTCAATCTTCCTCGTTGCCATGCTCTACCTCACAGTCAACAAATTCCCTGCTGGAGTGGAACAAAACTACAGAAACAGCAGGAAGCTGTTTAATCTTCTCCGCCTCCGGGACAAAGTCCAAGATAACCCCAACCTCTGTCGTTGAGCTACAGTACGTGGACAACGCCTGTGTCTGCGCACATTCTGAGACTGAACTCCAGGATATAGTTGACGTATTTACTGAGGAACACGAAAACATGGGCCTTACGCTAAATATCCGTAAGACAAAGATCCTCCACCAGCCAGTACTCGACGTACAACACTGCCACCCAGTAATCAAGATCCACGGCGCAGCCCTCGACAACATGGACCATTTCCCATACGGCGGGAGCATCTTATCAACAAAAGCAGACATTCATGAGGAGATTCAACACCACCTCCAGTGCGGCAATGCAGCCTTCAGCCGGCGGAGGAAAAGAGTGCTCAAAGACCAGGCCCTCAAAGCTACCATCAAGCTCATGGTCTACAGGGCTGTAGTAATACCCACCATCCTGAATGGCTCAAAGGCACGGACCATGTACAGTAGACACCTCAAGTCGTTGGAGATATATCACCAATGATGTCTCCACAAGATCCGACAAATCCCCTGGAATGACAGGCGCACCAACATCAGTGTGCTCGTCTAGGCTAACATCCCCAGCATTGAAGCACTGACCACACTCGATCAGCTCCGCTGGGCAGGCCACACAGTTTGCATGCCAGACATGAGACTCCCGAAGCAAGTGCTCTTTATGGGGGTCCTTCTTGGCAAACGAGCCAAACGTGGGCAGCAGAAACGTTACAAGGACACCCTCAAAGCCTCCCTGATAAAGTGCGACATCCCCACTGACACCTGGGAGACCATGGCCAAAGACCACCCTAAGTGGAGGAAGTGCATCCGGGAGGGCGCTGAGCACCTTGAGTCTCAATGCATAGAGCATGCAGAAATCAAGTGCAGGCAGCGGAAAGAGCGTGCGGCAAACCAATCCCGCCCACCCCTTCCCTCAACGACTATCTGTCCAACCTGTGACAGAATCTGTGGCTCTCATATTCGACTGTACAGCAGCCAATAAACTCACTTCAGGAGTGGAAGCAAGTCTTCCTCGATTCCGAGGGACTGCCAATGATAATGATGAGATGGAGATTCTAACCCTGGGACTGAACATGGGGATTCTAACCCAAGGAGTGAATATTTCTGGCCCTTCTCTGTTACAATTATGTAGGATTTAACCCATAAGGTCGGTACTAAGCATCGCCTTGAGAGGAGATGGTGAGAAATTCGAGGTGTGGAGAGTGAGAATAAAACATCTGACCAATTCCTTTACCCACTGGGACCCGGTTGGAAACAGACATTATCCTCGCTCACTTTGTTCCTGAACCAAGATGGTCGCGCATGCGCGGTGCGACTCACCGAATCAAGCTGGCCGAGCGCTGAACCCGCCTTCCTGCACGAAGATGGCCGCCGTTAGCCTGGGCCTGTGACCGGGAGAAAGCCCCAAAACTGCAACCGCCGATATGCCGGTTATTATTCCGGGCTTGCGGCGGGCACCGCTGGTTTATGAAGCCTCCCACGCGACCCGCTGGTCCATTGCTCCCCTCCACCCGCTCAAATGGAGCCCTTCTGCGGAGGTCATGTTGCCCGTTTCTCCTTCGCCACTACATTCGCCGCGCATGCTCCAAAACCAGCCACGACGCGCGCCTGCGTACTGAACTCCTGTAGTTTGGGTTCGGCACCTTCTCGCCCGTGGTGCATACTGGGTAAATAACCCGCCATTTAAAAGCTGCATTGGTGAATAGAACAGGATATGATTTGATTGCATTGGGCATTGAACGATATTCATTCTGGCAGATATTGTTTGTTTCTGCTGATCTTAATAACCCCTATACCTGAGCTGGAGATTAATGTTCTATATAAATATTGAATAAATCAGCTTGGTTCAAACACAGTGTGTCGAATGTTTGATTTCTCCATAATAATATCTACTTAATGTTCTGTTACCGACTGTTCCATTTTGGGCCTTTGCTTACTGTAGATTATTTCACTTCTCACCCAGTTCATCTTTTATGACATAAAATTCCAATGATGTTCTGTTTGAGTATACGGCTTGTGGGTGTAATAAATTGAACCGGAGTGTCTCACGTTACACTCATATGACGTTCCTTTCAACCAACTATTGATTGAACTATGATGCTTTAGACTTGAAATCTATTATTTTATACATTGTTTAACGATTTTTGAATGTGGTTACTATATGTAATAGTCTTTGAAATGTGTGATCTTTGTAACTGTCTTTGTTGATTTTGAAAGTTTTGTTCATATATATTCTTGTTACTTACATAGCTTGCAGAATTTCTTGCATCAAGATAATTGTTTAAATATTTCCATTATCGGGTCTTTAGCTCCTCCACTGATCCCTGTGAATAACCTTTTGTTCGGGACTGGGTTTGGGTGCGAGTTTAGGATTTAATGGTTGTGGTTTTTTGTTAGGATTGGGGTTAGTGGTTGGGATCGTCAGTAGGATATTAGGCACCTTGTAATCCCTGACCAAAGACCACCGTAAGTGGAGGAAGAGCATCCAGGAGGGCGCTGAACACCTCGAGTCTCATCGCTGAGAGCATGCTGCAAACAAGCGAAGGTAGCGGAAGGAGCATCTGAGAAACCAGACTCCTCACCCAGACATTCCATCAATGACTGTCTGTCCTACCAGTGACAGTGACTATAATTCCCATATTGCACTGTACAATCACCTGAGAACTCACTTTTAGAGTGGAAGCAATTCTTCCTCAATTTCGAGGGATTGCCTATGATGATGATGATGGGGCTTAGGAGATAGTAATTCTCTGAACACCTCGAGTCTCAACGCCGAAAGCATGCAGAAATCAAGTGCAGGCAGCAGAAAGAGCGTATACAAACCAGTGCCACCCACACGTTCCCTCAACAACTATCTGTCCCATTTGTGACAAATCAGTGGCTCTCGTATCGGACTGTTCAGCCACCAAAGAACTCACTACAGGAGTGGAAGCAAGTCTTCCTTGATTCCGAGGAACTGCCTATGATGATGAGCAATTAACTTAGAAATCATTATTGACAATATAAGTGTCACTGGACGTGTCCTTTTCCATTTCATGCCTTTAACCTCATGCAGACGAGTCACAAAACTGCCTCACAAATTGTTCATTCAAAGAATCTTCTTCCCTGCAAGCCTCATTTCATCCCTTCTTCCGCATCTCTACAAATCTCAACCAACGTTTAATTAGTGACATTCGATTTTGGTATTTTGGAACAAGAACAGACGGATACATTTGCTGCGCTGGTTACATCAAATTATCAGCATGTCTGAAAAGTTCTTCTGACAATAACCTATTACAAAATTGAAAAAAATAGAAAAGCAAATTATAATTTAAATGGAGAAAAATTGCAAAGTGCTGCAATACAGAGGGAGTTGGGGGTCCTTGTGCATGAAACACAAAACGTTCTATGCAGATACAGCAAGTAAACAGAAAGGCAAATGGAATGATGACCTTTATTGAAAGGGGGATGGATTATAAAAGCTGCGAAGTCCTGCTACAACTGCACAAGGTATTGGTGAATCCAAACCAAGAGTACCGCATACATTTTTCATCTCCGTATTTAGGGAGGAATATGCTTGCATTGGAGGCGGTTCAGAGAAAGTTCACTAGGTTGCTTCCAGTGATGAGGTGATTGACTTATGAAGATAGGTTGAGTAGGTTGGGCCTATACTCATTGGAGTTCAGAAGAATGAGAGGTGAACTTATTGAAAAATATAGTATAATGAGGAAGCTCGACAATGTTCTTGCAGAAAGGATATTTCCACTCACAGGGGAAACTAAAACTAGGGGACAAAGTCTCAGAATAAGGGGCCGCCAATTTAAAACTGAGATGAGGAGGTGTTTCTTCTCTCAGATGGTCGTAACTCTGTGGAATTCTCTGCCCCAGAGAGCTGTGGAGGCTCGGTCATTGAATAAATTTAAGGCGGAGATACATTGATTTTTCAGCAATAAGGGAATAAAGGGTTATGGGGAACGGGCAGGAAAGTGGAGCTGAGTCCATGATCACATCGGCCATGAGCCCGATGCCTGTTCCTACTTCTTATGTTCCTGTACCAGGCCCCACGAGTCACCACGTGATTCCACCGTCATATCTTCATCCATTACTCAGCTTTTGCCCTCACTAGAGGTGGTTTCACCATCATGACCATTGCCCACACTAAGACTCTCTAATTCCCGAATGGTGCACAAACGCCAGCATGGACTGGTTATTCCGAATGGCCCATTTGTGTACCGTATAACCTATGTAATTTTGTAGTCTCAGTGTAAGTGGTCCCTGGATTTGGTGCCTCAGTGTAACTGGTCCAAGGATCTCGTGTCGCAGTGTAAGTGGTCCCTGGATTTGGTGTCTCAGTGTAATTGGTCCCTGGATTTGGTGTCACAATACGAGTAGCTTTTGGAGTTGTTGTCGAAAGCACCTCGTCACTGGGACTGAGTGCAAACCCGCAGCCCAGCATTGTATTCAGCACAGAATGATCCCACTCAGTCTATTCCCAATTAACACGGTCCACATTAATTCAGCAGAAACAACCCAGTGCCCACAAGTACCTGCTGCCCCACATTTAACTTCAGTGAAACACGCAATTCTAAACATTTTAAAATAAAAATGAACCGCATCAAAGCACAACAGAAGTGATTAATTTCAGTAAATCGCCCTCACTCATACACCTCCTTCACCCCGACTCTTCAACTCCCTCTCTAAATACAACTCCTCACCCCAGCTCCTCTTTCACCCATACTATTTCATTTTTACCATCACTTACAGCAATGATCCACACTGGAGGTAAATCTCAGGAGCTTCTGTGTGACGGTGCGATGATCACTGGACAATAAAGCGCAGAGACGGCGGGGAGGAGCGCGGCGGGGGGGGGGGGGGCTGCTCATTAGTCGATTCAGTCGCTCATCTCACCAATTGACATTCGAGGCATTAGATAACAGACTTTCTCCTGTGAATATAGAGCTAGGTTATTAGGCTGTGATGTGTTTACTTATTCATCTAGTTGATTCTAAACCTTTGCCAATTATTTGATGTGATTGGTTTAGAGAGAGATGCTGTGCGGTGTTTTGGAAAAATATTTCCGATTGTATAATATATAAAGAGAGGTTTGTTAAATCGGAGACAAAGCTTTGGGAGAAGTGTTAGATACCCCTGTCTCTGAACCAGCTTCTCAATTTGATATCTCCAGTGAGGTTCTTTTATCTTACAAATTACGTCACTTTACATCACGTGCTTTAGCACTAGTCCTTAAGTCCAATCATCGCATTACAAGGTTTACAAAGCTTTTCATACAATTGCTGTCCAAGGCTGAGCTCTTGATATAAAGCAGCCTCACATTGTGACAGGAATTATATACATCCAAGAGGATTAGTTCCCCTTTTAGCAACAAAAAAACAAGTGGCAGGCTTTTTGGCACCGGTATAGACAAACATACCCCCACTTATCTCTCCAGTCGTTCATTATCTCACTTTCCGATCTTCATAACGCAAGGTCAGCATACCTTGAAGTCTAACTGTGTTTTTTTTGTATAAAGCATATTGCATCAGTATTGTCCCTTACAAAATTCATTCAAGGGGAAAATAAAAACAAATGTTTGGTCCCGTATACTAGTCAAGTATATGTCCAAAAATCCGCTCCAACAATATTCCCCCTTTTGGTCCTGGAGGATGTTCACAAAATCCAGATGACCACAATGATAGTAGCATGGTGTTATATATTCATCCTTTGGGATATGTTACTTCCCTGATGTTCCGTATGTCCACCTTGCCTGTAGCTCCAGGCTACCCTTCAAAGATAGTGGTCGGTGTCAACGTCGTCTGTTTCTTCATCCTTGGTGTTTTCAGGTATTTCCATCAGGTGTGCTGCTGCTTCTTCGGCGATTACACTGGCTACTGGCATCAGTCGGGCCATCATAACTTTACAGCAGATATTAAAACACCCGATAATCAGACAGCAAGTATTTATTATTACAACCAGAATAATTACTCCATGCATAAGATAGGACCCCCAGGATTCCCCTAAAACCAGTCAAACCAGCCAGATCCTCCTGCTGTCGTGGATAACTTCTTTACCTCCCTTCTTATGTGATCAGCGAGATTGGTTGTTTTCTGAATTATCGGGAATGTAAGTGCAACATTCAGCTCCAATTAAGGCACATGTGCCCCCACTTTGTGCTAGTATCTAGGGCCAAACGATTCTGGAGTACCATTGTGCGTATGGCTACCATTTCAGCCGTTATGCCCTCCATTGCTTCAGCAGTGTCTTTAACTATCTCTTCCAGTACCCTATCTCGGTTACGTAATTCATCCATGGTACGTCCTATCCTGAATGGGAGCATCGTGACCCCAAGTAACCTCTCTACCGGGGTAAGAGCTCGTCTTATTCGACCTGGTGTCTGTGCTTCTGCTAAAGTATGTACCCGTCTGACAAAGGGGACCACATATCCCAAATAACAGGACCCCCTCCAGTCCTGTGGCAACCAGGGATAGGCCTTGTGCTCGCACACAAAATAAGTGCATTTGTATGCTGTTAGATTCGATCCCAATCTCTCTCTCTCAGCTCCCGTCGCCACCTAATCTTAGGGTCCCAGTCCTGGCTACTTGTCTGATTCTTCAAAACCTCCATTTCAAGGAACCCCTGGTTTATTGTTTCGCTGTCTGTTATGTTCCAACTAGTGAGGTTAAAGTATTGCGTACAAATGCTATATCCTGCTCAAAACCTGTTTCCTCATCAGTCAGGTTTCTAGTGAAACAAATGTCAGCGGTGGGTCTTCCAACTCCTGAGGTGTTGGTCAAAACCAGGAACGGGGGTCGTACCGAACTATTGTATTCCGGCTGGTACCATCCGTCAATGTATCCAAAAGGTAACCCCCCCCCCCCATCTCCATGTTTCTTTATTACCCACTCCGCTACTTCCGAAATGTTAAGGGAGATTAACCTCAAAGGGATGCCTCCTTTGTTATGTATGGGGATGTGCGAACATACCCAGCAAGTGGAAAAGTTCCCATTTTGCGCATAAACATAAGACATGTACAAAAAGGTATTCACATGTAACTCTCGTTTCGGTCTAGCTAGCAGGCCGGACCAAACACGAACTATGATAATCGCACCGATCGCAATGTATAGTTTCATCTTATTACTCTATAATTAACAAATAGTCAAAATGGCCATATGGCTTGCTTGAAGAATCTTTTGCTGTCAATCTGTAAATAGACAAACAACAACAACTAATACGTGTGCTAAACGGCTGGTTCAAAAACCTTAAGCTGGGTCCAATGCTTCCATTGTCCGTTCACTTTAACATCGATGCAGGCACAAGTGTCCCTGCTGATTGTAACCTCATATAGTCCTATCCATTTTGGGGCAAACCCCAGTTTTCCCGGGAGGACCCTTACCATAACGTGACTTCCCGCCAACGGGACTTCAGGGAGCTTTGTAAGCTCTGCTTCCGCGTCTCTTTCTTCCTGATTGTCCCTAACTAATTTATGCATCCCTTTTAATTGAGTACTTAGTTCCAAAACATACCGTTTTATTTTGTCTTTTAATGGGCCTACATCGGCCCACCTGTTATGATGTTCTCTGGTAATTGCATCGCCCTTCCTGTCATTAGTTCATAAGGGGTTAATCCGGTTGTCCGGTTTGTCGTGGTTCTTAACTTCATCAAAATAATGGGTAATACTTCCGTCCACGTTTTACCTGACGTTTGCATGGCCTTTTCCAGGGCGTTCTTAAGGGTATGGTTCATGCGCTCTACCATCCCAGAACTCTGCGGGTGGTAGGGGATGTGGAATTTTTGTTTTATGCCCATCAGCTGGCATATTGTTTTTACAATCTTCCTGGTGAAGTGGGTGCCTTGGTCAGAATATCCTTACCACTGTTGAGGCAGTGCAATCACGTGTGGGGACAGCTTCCACCCACTGGGTAAGTTGATCTATAATCACTAGGCAATATCGTTTTACCATGGGATGGGGACAAAGGACCTGTGAAATCAATGTGTACGTGTTCCCATGGCCCCCGTGGACGGGGCCGGTGTCCCATTTTAATTTTAATGGGCCGGCCTGGATAATATTGTGCGCACGTAATGCATCGATGGCAATGTTTGGTGATATCTCTCCCCATCCCTTTCCACCACCAATCTCTCACAAGACTCCCGGTCATGGCCTCTCATCCTGAATGAGACAGGCCATGATGCAACTCCAATAAGGTATTCTGTATGCATTCAGGCGCCATTACCTTGTCGTTTCGTCTACAAACGTTATCCTTCCCTTGCGTTGCGCCCTGCTTTGTCCACATACCTATTTCCTCCTCAGAAGTGTCCTGGTGTAGTTTCTCAATACTTATCTGTTCGTCTCGGGTCCCAGCGGCACCAACTTAATTTTAATCATTTAAAATCATTATCAATGGAGAGTGTTTTTTACCTCTTCAAATTCTTTTTTTTTCCCAATTAAACCAATATCTTTTTCACAGCTGATATCAACTGGTATTTAGTAAGTTATGTCTTTATCCATCGCAAACACCCCTTTTTTTTTCCAGCACCTAATTAGTGCATTATGTCTTTTTTTTTAGATCACCTTTCTTCAAATTAGGTTTAGTATTTAAAATCATCAGACAATCGAATACACTTTTTCTTTCCAATCGTTCAATTTGTTTATTTTCAAAGTTGCGTCTTTTCTAAACTGCCACAGCTTACTGTTTTCGCCTTTTTCAAAAGTCCCTTTTACACCTTCACAGATAGCTCACCACTCGCCCAGGAGTTTGACCTGATCCCTGAAGGTATTTCTAGATTTAAAACTTTTTTTTTTTACTGAGCTAGAAGCTTTTGTCTCAAGGTTTTACACAAAGGAAAATGGGAGCGTTTTAAAAGGCATTCTTTATCTCATTCCTCGACTAAATTTATGTCTTTCAACCCAATTGCATGTTTTCTTTCGACAAGTAAGTGAGCGTGTCAAATAAATTTTTTTTTTACTACCGGGACTATGTATTTTTTCTCTTTTATTCAACAAACCTATCCTTTGTGCATTTCCTAGCTCCATAACTTATCATCCGAATATATCCACACCTGCGTTTCTAACTTAAAATGTAATAACATAAGTTTCACACTTTCTTAAACTTCCCATATACAAGACAACACTACGAAGGGTTAAAAAAACTTTCACTCTGTTTGGAAAAGGTGGGTGGAGCTAAAACGGTCAGCCACTCTATACCTTCCCAAACAGGCTTTTCATTCATTCCGCAGTCAAAATCACTCAAGTATTCTCATTCAAAATAGATATTCACAAAAGTCTCTCTTGATTCAACAAAGCTTAACTCTGGCCAGTTCTATTTTTAGATCCATATGTCACTTAAGATAGTCACTATCAGCTTTCTTATGGCATTATGTAATTACGCAAGTTACAATTAATGATAGGAATTAATTAATGACCCGGGCAGCCCGCGTTTTACATTCCCTTCCTTACCTTCCATATTCGCCAGTCTCGGACATTTCCCTTTGTTTCTGTAATACTCACGGCCATGACTACTCTGTGGAGACCCTTTGTCTTTGCAACAAAGCTAGCGTGTTTCCTTACCACCGGAGTTTCGTCTCTAGTGATCAGCTCCCTTCTGCACCGACCTTATTTACTAAAGGGACAACTCAAACTGGTTAGTCAGCCACCTCCTGCTATCTACTTACTCGTATCTTATACACTATCCCGTCGTACTCATAGACCTCTCTCTCAGTCTCTAACACCAGATTCCAAATACTGTCTTAAGTGATCACTTCTGATCGGACAGTATCCTGTTTGTGACGCTATTTTGTTGTGGAAAAATATTTCCGAGACTGTATAATATATAAAGAGAGGTTTATTAAATCGGAGACAAAACTTTGGGAGAAGTGTTAGCGACCCCTGTCTCTGAACCAGCTTCTCAATTTGATATCTCCAGTGAGGTTTTTTATCTTACAAATTATGTCACTTTACATCACGTGCTTTAGCACTAGTCCTTAAGTTCAATCATCGCATTACAAGGTTTACAAAGCTTTTCATACAATTACTGTCCAAGGCTGAGCTCTTGATATAAACCAGCCTCGCATTGTGACAGGAATTATATGCATCCAGGAGGACTAGTTCCCCTTTTATCAACAAAAAAAACAAGTGGCAGGATTTTTGGCACCGGTATAGCCAAACATACCCCCACTTATCTCTCCAGTCGTTCATTATCTCACTTTCCTATCTCCATAACTCAATGCCAGCATACCTTGAAGTCTAACTGTGTTTTTTTATATAAAGCATGATGCATCAGTATTGTCCCTTACAAAATTCATTCAAGGGTAAAATAAAAACAAATGTTTGGTCCCGTATACTAGTCAAGTATATGTCCAAAAATCCGCTCCAACAGGGGCACACACTCAGTCCAGTATCTGAAAGTGATTATGAGACTGGGTTTTGTGTTTAGTGATCCCGGGCGTGTTTCTGACACATTTGCTCGATACCAAGGCAAGGAGAGGTACTCTGGAAGGTAAGAGGAACTAGGACTTGTCCCTGAGAGTAACCAAAGATATGAGACTGAAATAATGTAGAGTTAGAAAGGAGAAAATGACAAAATGGTGCAGTCGGTAACAGGAAATAACTTAATCCCCTCTTATCTTGGACTCATCAAATATCGACACACTCTGTTATTTATAATATCAAATTATTAAACTCCAGCCCAGTTATAGGGGTTATTCACATCAGCAGAAACAAATTCCAACCAACACAAGAAACAAGATTCAGTCAGGAAGCCATTAACACCAGCAATAACAGCAGAATCTAAACCCTGCAGTCACTTGTGAACTCGCTGGTGTGTCAGCAGGTTGGATGACTGAGTGAATCACTTCCCACACTCAGAGCAGGTGAACGTCCTCTCCCCAATGTGACTGTGATGATGCATTTCCAGTTTACAAGGTTGGGTTCAGTTCTGCACCCGCTGTGCGCAGAGTAAGAATAAAATCAATGAGCTGCTGATTCTCTCTGCTGGACACTGCATCTTTTGTGCTGGTCCAATAGGGTGAGCCTATGCTGCCCCAATAAGGTGAGCCCGGGCTGGCCAGTAGGCTGAGCCTGGGCTGGCCCAAAATAGTGCAATTGAGTGGCCCAATAGGGTGAGGCCGTGCTGGCCCAATAGGGTCAGCCCATGCTTGCCCAATTGGATGAGCCCATGCTGGTCCAATAGTAAGATCCTGGCCCAATAGGGTGAGCCCAGGCTGGCCCAATAAGGTGAGCCCAGGCTGGCCCAATGGGGTGAGCCCAGACTGGCCCAATAAGGTGAGTCGGGCTGGCCCAGAGTCACCAGGCAACAATCAGCACAAGAAGACTCCTTTTCAGGGGCCACTGACCTGGTCACAAACATGTGGTCCAATCAAACTGACAGACAACCTGAAGCCACGCCAACCCATTGTCCCTGCTGAAAAAGCCACGCATGCGCCGCGAGACCCGCCCAGACCAGTATGGCGGCCGCTGAGCCCGCTCCCTCCACCCAGACCAGTATGGCGGCCGCTCAGCCCGCTCCCCACACCCTGACCAAGATGGCGGCCGCTGAGCCCGCTCCCTCCACCCTGACCAAGATGATGGCCGCTGAGCCCACTCCCCCGGACGCTCATTGACCGTGTCTGTAACCGGTGGGTAAACACGGGGTCTGCAGGCTGTGATTCGGGGCCTGGGGACGAGCCCGGGTGTGGGTGAAGCGGATGGTGCGGAGTGTTGTCTCTCGGGCCTGGGCCCACACTCGGGCTGTGTGACCCCTCTCACTCCCCGGGTTTATTAACCCAGGAAACTATTGGTTCTGCACTTTGTGATTGACAAGCAGCAAGCCCCGCCCCCGCCTGGCCCGAATCATTCCATGCAGCTGGTGCAGAGATATCGGACTTGGGGAAGGCACTTCGGCTGGGGGAGGGATACATTGGGACTGGGGTAAGGCACATCGGCTGGGGGAGGGATACATTGGGACTGGGGTAAGGCACTTCAGCTGGGGAAGGCAGACACTGGGACTGGGGTAAGGCACTTCAACTAGGGCAGGCATGCACTGGGACTGGGTTAAGGCACTCCAACTGGGGGAGTGATACACTGGCACTGGGTTAAGGCACTTCAACCGGGGGAGGCAAACACTGGGACTGGGGTAAGGCACTTCAACTGGGGGTGGGATACACTGGCACTGGATTAAGGCACTTCGGCTGGGGAGCGATACACTTAAACTGAGGTAAGGCACTTGACCTGGGGAAGGCATACACTGGGACTGGGGTAAGGCACTTCAACTGGGGGAGGCATACACTGGGAGTGGGGTAAGACACTTTGGCCGTGGAGGGATACACTGGGACTGCGGTAACGCACTTCAACTGTGGCAGGGATACACTGCAACTGGAACAATGCACTTCAACTGGAGGAGGCATGCACTGGGACTGGGGGAAGGCACTTCAACTGGGGGAGGGATATACTTGGACTGGGGTAAGGCACTCCGGCTGGGGAGGGATACACTGGGACTGGGGTAAGGCACTTCAAATGTGGGAGGGATACATTGGGACAGGAACAAGGTATTTCAGCTGGGGGAGGCATACACTGGGACTGGGGTAAGGCACTTCAACAGAGGGAGGGTTACACTGGGACTGAGGTAAGGCACTACAGCTGGGGGAGGCATATACTGGGATTGGGGTAGGGCACTTTGGCTGAGGAGGCATGCACTGGGACTGGGGTAAGGCACTACGGCTGGGGGCGGCATATACTGGACCGGCGTAAGGCACTTCAACTGATGGAGGGATACACTGGCACTGGGGTAAGGCACTTCAACTGGGGGATGCTAACACTGGGACTGGAGTAAGACACTTAAACTGGTGGAGGGATACACTGGGACTGGGGTAAGGCACTTCAACTGGGGATGGGATTACCTGGGACTGGAGGAAAGGCACTTCAACTGTAGGAGGGCTACACTGGGTCTGGGATAAGACACTTCAAATGCGGAGGCATAAACTGGGACTGGGCTAAGGGCACTTCAACTGGGGGAGGGATACACTGGGATTGGGTAAGGCACTACGGTTGGGGGAGGCATGCACTGGGACTAGGGTAAGGCACTTCGGCTGGTGGAGAATATACTGGGACTGGGCTAAGGCACTTCAGCTGGGGAGGGATACCCTGGGACTGGGCTAAGGCACTTCAACTGGAGGAGCGATACACTGGCATTGGGGTAAGGCATTATGGTTGGGGGAGGCATGCACTGGGACTAGGCTAAGGCACTTCGGCTGGTGGAGAATATACTGGGATTGGGGTAGGGTAATTCGGCTGGGGGAGGCATGCACTGGGATGGGGTAAGGCACTTCGGCTGGGGGTGGCATGCACTGGGACTGGGGTAAGGCACTTCAGCTGGGGGAGGTGTGCACTGGGACTGGGGTAAGGCACTTTGGCTGGGATAGGCATAAACTGCGACTGGTTTAAGGCACTTTGGTTGGTGGAGGCATATACTGGGACTGGGACAAGACATTTTGGCTGGGACAGGCATGCACTGGCACGGGTGTAAGGGACTTCGGCTGGCAGAGGTGTGCACTCGGACTGGAGTAAGGCACTTCAACTAGTGGAGGCATGCACTGGGACTGCGGTTAGGCATTTCAACTGGGAGAGGCATGCACTGGGACTGGGGGAAGGCACTTCAACTGGGGGAGGGATACACTTGGATTGGGGAAAGGCACTTCGGCTGGGGAGGGATACACTGGGATTGGGGTAAGGCACTTCAAATGTGGGAGGGATACACTGGGTCTGGAATGAGACACTTCAAATGGGGGAGGCATAGACTGGGCTAAGGCACTTCAACTGGGGGAGAGATACACTGGGATTGGGGTAAGGCACTACGGTTGGGGGAGGCATGCACTGGGACTAGAGTAAGGCACTTCGTCTGGTGGAGAATATACTGGGACTGGGGTAGGGTACTTCGGCTGGGGGAGGCATGCACTGTGATGGGAGTAAGGCATTTCGGCTGGGCAAGGCATGCACTGCGACTGGGGTAAAATACTTTGGCTGGTGGAGGCATGCACTGCGACTGCGGTAAAATACTTCGGCTGGGGGAGGCACTTTGGCTGGGATAGGCATGAACTGCGACTGGTTTAAGGCACTTTGGTTGGTGGAGGCATACACTGGGACTGGGACAAGGCATTTTGGCTGGGAGAGGCATGCACTGGCACGGGTGTAAGGGACTTCGGCTGGCAGAGGTGTGCACTCAGACTGGAGTAAGGCACTTCAACTGGGAGAGGCATGCACTGGAACTGGGGTAACGCACTTCAACTGTGGGAGGGATACACTGGGACTGGAACAATGCACTTCAACTGGGGGAGGCATACACTGGGACTGGGGGAAGGCACTTCAACTGGGGGAGGGATACACTTGGATTGGGGTAAGGCACTTCCGCTGGGGAGGGATACACTGTGACTGGGGTAAGGCACTTCAAATGTGGGAGGGATACATTGGGACAGGAACAAGGTACTTCAACAGAGGGAGGGTTAAACTGGGACTGAAGTAAGGCACTACAGCTGGGGGAGGCATATACGGGGATTGGGCTTGGGCACTTTGGCTGAGGAGGCACGCACTGGGACTGGGGTAAGGCACTACGGCTGGGAGAGACATACACTGGGACTGGAGTAAGAAACTTCGGCTGCGGAGCGATACACTGTGACTAGAGGAAAGGCACTTCATCTGTGGGAGGGATACACTGGCTCTGGAATAAGGCACTTCAACTGCGGGAGGCTTACACCGGGACTGGACTGAGGCACTTCAGCTGGGGAGGGATACCCTGGGACTGGGGTAAGGCACTTCAACTGGGGGATGCTAACACTGGGACTGGAGTAAGACACTTCAACAGGTGGAGGGATACACTGTGACTGGGGTAAGGCACTTCAACTGGGGGAGGGATTCCCTGGGAGTGGAGGAAAGGAACTTCAACTGTGGGAGGGCTACACTGGGACTGGAATAAGACATTTCAAATGGGGGAGGCATAAACTGGGACTGGGCTAGTGGCACTTCAACTGGGGGAGGCATGCACTGGGATGGGGGCAAGGCATTTCGGCTGAGCAAGGCATGCACTGCGACTGGGGTAAAATACTTTGGCTTGGGGCGGCATGCACTCACAGTGTGGCAAGGCACTTCAGCTGGGGGAGGTGTGCACTGGGACTGGGGTAAGGCACTTCGGCTGGGGGAGAATATACTGGGACTGGGGTAGGGCATTTCGGCTGGGGGAGGCATGCACTGGGACTGGGGTAAAATACTTCAGCTGGGATAGGCATAAACTGCGACTGGTTTAAGCCACTTTGGTTGGTGGAGGCATATACTGGGACTGGGACAAGGCATTTTGGCTGGGAGAGGCATGTACTGGCATGGGTGTAAGGGACTTCGCCTGCAGAGGTGTGCACTCGGACTGGATTAAGGCACTTCAACTGGTGGAGGCATGCACTGGGACTCCGTTTAGGCATTTCAACTGGGAGAGGCATGCACTGGGACTGGGGTAAGGCACTTCATCTGGGGAGGGATACAGTGGAACTGGGGTAATGCACTTCAACTGTGGGAGGGACACACTGGGACTGGAACAATGCACTTCAACTGGGGGAGGCATGCACTGGGACTGGGGGAAATACTTCAACTGGGGGAGGGATACACTTGGATTGGGGTATGGTACTTCGGCTGGGGAGGGATACACTGGGACTGGGGTAAGGCACTTCAAATGTGGGAGGGATACATTGGGACAGGAACAAGGTACTTCAACTGGGGGAGGCATACACTGGGACTGGGGTAAGGCACTTCAACAGAGGGAGGGTTACACTGGGACTGAGGTAAGGCACTACAGCTGGGGGAGGCATATACTGAGATTGGGGTAGGGCAGTTTGGCTGAGGAGGCATGCACTGGGACTGGGGTAAGGCACTACGGCTGGGGAGCGATACACTGTGACTGGAGGAAAGGCACTTCAACTGTGGGAGCGATACACTGGGTCTGGAGTAAGGCACTTCAACAGCGGGAGGCTGACACCGGGACTGGGCTAAGGCACTTCAGCTGGGGAGGGATACCCTGGGACTGGAGTAAGGCACTATGGCTGGGGGACGCATGTACTGGGACTGGGGTAATGCACTTCAACTGGGACAGGGATACACTGGACTGGGGTAACGCACTTCAACTGAGGGAGGGATACACTGGCACTGGGGTAAGGCACTTCAACTGGGGCATGGATACACTGGACCGGGGTAAGGCACTTCAACTGGGGCAGGGATACACTGGACCGGGGTAAGGCACTTCAACTGAGGGAGGGATACACTGGGACTGGAGACAAGGCACTTCAACTGTGAGAGGGCTACACTGGGTCTGGAATAAGACACTTCAAATGGGGGATGCATAAACTGAGACTGGGCTGAGGGCACTTCAACTGGGGGAGGCATGCACTGGGATGGTGTAAGGCACTTCGGTTGTGGGGGAGGTGTGCACTGGGATTGGGGTAAGGCACTTTGGTTGGGGGAGGCATGCACTGGGACTAGGGTAAGGCACTTCAGCTGGTGGAGAATATACTGGGACTGAGGTAGGGTACTTCGGCTGGGGGTGGCATGCACTGGGATGGGGGTAAGGCATTTCGGCTGGGCAAGGCTTGCACTGCGACTGGGGTAAAATACTTTGGCTGGGGGAGGCATGCACTGGGATGGTGTAAGGCACTTCGGTTGTGGGGGAGGTGTGCACTGGGACTGGGGTAAGGCACTTTGGCTGGGAGAGGCATGCACTGGCACGGGTGTAAGGGACTTCGGCTGGCAGAGGTGTGCACTCGGACTGGAGTAAGGCACTTCAACTGGTGGAGGCATGCACCGGGACTGCGGTTAGGCATTTCAACTGGGAGAGGCATGCACTGGGACTGGGGGAAGGCACTTCATCTGGGGAGGAATACACTTGGATTCGGGTAAGGCACTTCAAATGTGGGAGGGATACCCTGGGACTGGAGGAAAGGCACTTCAACTGTGGGAGGGCTACACTGGTTCTGGAATAAGACACTTCAAATGGGGGAGGCCTAAACTGGGACTGGGCTAAGGCACTTCAACTGGGGGAGAGATACACTGGGATTGGGGTAAGGCACTTCGGCTGGGCAAGGCATGCACTGCGACTGGGGTAAAATACTTTGGCTGGGGGTGGCTTGCGTTCACAGTGTGGAAAGGCACTTCACCTGGGGGAGGTGTGCACTGGGACTGGGGTAAGGCACTTCGCCTGGGATAGGCATGAACTGCGACTGGTTGAAGGCACTTTGGTTGGTGGAGGCATATACTGGGACTGGGAAAAATACTTTGGCTGGGGGTGGCATGCACTCACAATGTGGCAAGGCACTTCGGCTGGTGGAGGTGTGCACTGCGACTGGGGTAAGGCACTTCGGTTGGGGGACGTATGCACTGGGACTGGGGTAAGGCACTTTGGCTGGGATAGGCATCAACTGCGACTGGTTTAAGGCACTTTGGTTGGTGGAGGCATATACTGAGACTGGGTCAAGGCATTTTGGCTGGGAGAGGCATGCACTGGCACGGGTGTAAGGGACTTCGGTTGGCAGAGGTGTGCACTCGGACAGGAGTAAGACACTTCAACTGGTGGAGGCATGCACTGGGACTGCAGTTAGGCATTTCAACTGGGAGAGGCATGCACTGGGACTGGGGTAATGCACTTCATCTGGGGAGGGATACAGTGGGGCTGGGGTAACGCACTTCAACTGTGTGAGGGATACACTGGGACTTGAACAATGCACTTCAACTGGGGGAGGCATGCACTGGGACTGGGGGAAGGCACTTCAACTGGGGGAGGGATACACTGGGACTGAGGTAAGGCACGACAGTTGGGGGAGACATAGACTGGGATTGGGGTCGGGCACTTTGGCTGAGGAGGCATGCACTGGGACTGGGGTAAGGCACTACGGCTGGGGGAGGCATATACTGAGACTGGGGTAAGGCACTTCAACTGGAGGAGGGATAAACTGGCACTGGGGTAAGGCACTTCAACTGGGAGTGGCATACACTGGGACTGGAGTAAGAAACTTTGGCTGGGGAGCGATACACTGTGACTAGAGGAAAGGCACTTCAACTGTGGGTGGGATACACTGGCTCTGGAATAAGGCACTTCAACTGCGGGAGGCTTACACCGGGACTGGGTTAAGGCACTTCAGCTGGGGAGGGATATCCTGGGACTGGGGTAAGGCTCTACGGCTGAAGGACGCATATACTGGGACTGGGGTAAGGCACTTCAACTGGGGCAGGCATACACTGGACCGGGGTAAGGCACTTCAACTGGGGCAGGGATACACTGGACCGGGGTAAGGCACTTCAACTGAGGAAGGGATAAACTGGCACTGGGATAAGGCACTTCAACTGGGGGATGCTAACACTTGGACTGGAGTAAGACACTTCAACTGGGGGAGGCATATACTGGGACTGGGGTAAGAAACTTCGGCTGGGGAGCGATACACTGTGACTGGAGGAAAGGCACTTCAACTGTGGGAGGGATATACTGGGTCAGGAATAAGGCACTTCAACTGCGGGAGGCTTACACCGGGACTGGGCTAAGGCACTTCAGCTGGGGAGGGATACCCTGGGACTGGGGTAAGGCACTACGGATGGGGGACGCATATACTGGGACTGGGGTAAGGCACTTCAACTGGGGCAAGGATACACTGGACCGGGGTAAGGCACTTCAACTGAGGGAGGGATACACTGGCACTGGGGTAAGGCACTTCAACTGGGGGATGCTAACACTGGGACTGGAGTTAGACACTTCAACTGGTGGAGGGATACACTGGATCTGGGGTAAGGCAGTTCAACTGGGGGAGGGATGCCCAGGGACTGAAGGAAAGGCACTTCAACTGTGTGAGGGATACAGTGGCTCCTGAATAAGGCACTTCAACTGCGGGAGGCTTACACCGGGACTGGGCTCAGGCACTTCAGCTGGGGAGGGATACCCTGGGACTGGGGTAAGGCACTATGGCTGGGGGACGCATATACTGGGACTGGGGTAAGGCACTTCAACTGGGGCAGGGATACACTGGACCGGGGTAAGGCACTTCAACTGGGGGAGGGATTCCCTGGGACTGGAGGAAAGGCACTTCAACTTAGGGAGGGCTACACTGGGTCTGGAATATGACACTTCAAATGGGGGAGGCATAAACTGGGACTGGGCTAAGGGCACTTCAACTGGGGGAGGGATACACTGGGATTGGGGTAAGGCACTACGGTTGGGGTTGGCATGCACTGGGACTAGGGTAAGGCACTTCGGCTGGTGGAGAATATACTGGGGCAGGGGTAGGGTAATTCGGTTGGGGGAGGCATGCACTGGGATGTGGGTAAGGCATTTCGGCTGGGCAAGGCATGCACTGCGACTGGGGTAAAATACATTGGCTGGAGGTGGCTTGCACTCATACTGTGGCAAGGCACTTCGGCTGGGGGAGGCATGCACTGGGACTGGGGTAAGGCACTTTTGTTGGGGGAGGTGTGCACTTGGACTGGGTAAGGCACTTTGGCTGGGATAGGCATAAACTACGACTGGTTTAAGGCACTTTGGTTGGTGGAGGCATATACTGGGACTGGGACAAGGCATTTTGGCTGGGAGAGGCATGCACTGGCACGGGTGTAAGGGACTTCGGCTGGCAGAGGTGTGCACTCGGAGTGGAGTAAGGGACTTCAACTGGTGGAGGCATACACTGGGACTGCGGTTAGGCATTTCAACTGGGAGAGGCATGCACTGGGACTGGGGTAAGGCACTTCATCTGGGGATGGATACAGTGAGATGGGGTAAGCACTTTGGCTGGGGGACGCATATACTGGGACTGGGGAGGGTACTTTGGCTGACGGAGGCATGCATTTGCACTGAGAAATGCTACTTCGGCTGGGGGGGCATATATTGTGACTTGGGTAAAGCACTTCGGCTCGGAGAAACATGCACTGGGACTACAGTAATGCACTTCAACTGGTGGAGGGATACACTGGGACTGTGGTAAGGCACTTCAACTGGGGGATGCTAACACTGGGACTGGGCTAAGGCACTTCAACTGGTGGAGGCATGCACTGGGACTGGGGTAAGGCACTTCAACTGAGGAAGGGATAAACTGGGACTGGGGTAAGGTATGTCAGCTGGGGGAGGCATTCACTTGGACTGTGTTAAGGCACTTCGGCTGGGGGAGGCATATACTTGGACTGGGGTAAGGCACTTCGGCTGGGGGAGGCATATACTTGGACTGGGGTAAGGCACTTCGGCTGGGGGAGGCATGCACTGGGACTGCAGTAAGGCACTTCGGCTGGGGGAGGCATATACTTGGACTGGGGTAAGGCACTTCGGCTGGGGGAGGCATATACTTGGACTGGGGTAAGGCACTTCGGCTGGGGGAGGCATGCACTGGGACTGCAGTAAGGCACTTCGGCTGGGGGAGGCATATACTTGGACTGGGGTAAAGCACTTCGGCTGGGGGATGCTAACACTGGGACTGGGATAAGGCACTTCGGCTGGGGGAGGCATGCACTGGGACTGGGGTAAGGCACTTCGGCTGGGGGATGTTTATACTGGGACTGGGGCAAGGCACTTCGGCTGGGGGAGTCATGGACTGGGACTGGGGTAAGGCACTTCGAGTGGGGGATGCCTGCACTGGGACTGGGGTAAGGCACTTTTCCTGGGGGAGGCATATACTGGGACAGTGCTAAGACACTTCGGCGGGGAGAGAAATGCAATGGGACTAGGGTAGGGCACTTCGGCTGTGGGAGGCCTGCACTGGGACTTGGGTAAGGCACGTCGGCTGGTGGCAGGTGCACTTGGACTGGGGAAGGCACTTCAGCAAGAGGAAGCATACACTGGGACTGGGGTAAGGCACTACAGCTGGGGGAGGGTTGCACTGTGACTGGGATAAGGCACTTCGGCTGGGGGAGGCATATGTTGTGACTGGAGTAAGACACTTCAGCTGGGGGAGGCATGCACTCTGACTGGGGTAAGGCACTTCGGCTGAGGGAGGCCTGCACTGGGACTGGGGTCAGGCACTTCAGCTGGCGGAGGCCTGCACTGGGAATGGGGTAAGGCACTTTGGCTGTGGGAGGCATATACTTGGACGGTGGTAAGACACTTTGGCGGGAGGAGAAATGCAATGGGACTAGTGTCAGGCACTTCTGCTGGGTGAGGCATGCACTGGGACTGGGTAAGGCATTCCGCTGGGGGAGGCATATCTTGGGACTGGGGTAAAGCACTTTGACTGGGGGAGGCATGTACTGGAACTAGGGTAATGCACTTTGACCAAGGGAGGCATGCACTGGGACTGGGGTAATGCACTTCAGCTGGGGGAGGCATGCATTGGGATGGGGGCAAGGTACTTTGGCTGGCCCTTGCTATCTTATGGGGAGCTCTGTCCTCTGTCGCTTCAGGAAGTCAAAGTGGATCAAGTTACAATTTGCAAAGTCAGTGAGACCTTGGGATGGGCGGTTCCAGTTACACATTCCAGTGAAATCTCAGGGTGTGGCTTATCCTCCAAGGGACCAATCATAGACAAATGGTGCGGCGTGGTGGCCATTTTGGAAGTACAAATAAGCGCGTTCTTTATTAACCCGCTCCCTCCCAACGCCCATCTCTCACCTGCTGACTCACCCACTGTGCATGCTCAGCTCACACTGCCTGGCTGATTGACGGCAGCTCCCGGCTGGAGGACCAGGCAGGCGGTTGATCCTCCAACCAATCACAGTGTACGAGAGGTGGGGCTTGCAGCCCCCAGTGGGCGGGGCTGGGTCTGGATCTCGCTCATTGGCTGAAACTATGCCCCATTGTTAAAGCTGATGTCCCTCAAACTCCAGGAGGAAATGGGACATTTCTGTCGTGGCTTTAAACAGATGGAACTCTGTGGGGTGGAGGAAACATTGCAGCATTTGGTAGTGACATGGATTCATTCAGGCCAGACAGCGGGGATTATTTCTGGAAATAACACAGTGTAGTTGTTTCTGTTGAAACAGATGAAACCCTGTCATTGTGGAGCAACCACACTTCTCGTGTCCTGGTCAATCACGTGTGCAACAAGTGTCGTCATGGAAGTAAAGGATGGTATCAAATTGGAAAAAATGGCAGATAATGTTGTGAAGGACAGTGGAAGGCCAGAGGATTGGGAATTTTTAGAAACCTGCAAAGGACGACTAAAAAATGAAAAAGACAGAGAAGATAGCAGATGAGAGCAAACTAGCAAGAAATATAAAAACAGACAGTAAGAGCTTCTACAGGGACATAAAAAGGAAACGAGTATCTAAAGTAAACATTGCTCGCTTAGAGGATGACATTGGAGAATTACTAATGGGAAACACGGAAATGGCAGAGATTTTGAACGAATATTTTGTATTAGGCTTCACGGTAGAGGACACTAAAAACATCCCAACAGTTGCTAACCAAGGAGCTATTGCGGAGGGGGAGTTGGGGGGGATGACTTAAAACAATCACTATCACTGCAGATAAAGTGCTAATCAAACTAATGTGACTAAAGGTGGACAAGTCCTCTGGACCTGATGGCATGCATCCTCAGGTCTTAAAATAATTAGTTGCAGAGATAGTGCATGCATTAGTTGTAATCCACCAAAATTCCCTGAATTCTGAAGAGATCCCAGTGGACTGGAAAACTGCAAATGTAACATGCCTATTCAAGTAAGGAGGGAGACAGAGAGCAGCAAACTATACATCAGTTAGCTTACCATCTGTCAGTGGGAAATACTCGAGTTCATCATTAAGGAAGTACTAGCAGGACATTTAGAAAACCATACTGCAGTTAGGCAGAGTTAGCATGGTTTTATGAAAGGGAAATCATGTTTGACAAATTTGCTGTAGTTGTTTAAGGATGTAACGAGCAGAGTGGATAAGGGAGAATCATTTGATGTTGTATATTTTGATTTCCAGAAAGCATTCAATAAGGTGCCACACAAAATATTACTGCACATGCTAAGAGCTCATGGGGTTGGGTGTAATATATCAGCATGAAGAGAGGATTGCTGAACTAACAGAAAAGAGAGAGTCCGGATAAATGGGTCATTTTCAGGTTGGCAAACAGTAACTAGTGGGGCGCCGCAGTGATAAGTACTGGGGCCTCAACTAATTACAATTTATATTAATGACTTGGATGAAGGGGCCGAGTGTAACATAACCAAATTTGCCGATGGTACAAAGATAGGTGGAAAAGCAAGTTGTGAGGAGGACGCAAAGAATCTACAAAGGGATATAGATAGGTTCAATGAGTGGGCAAAAATCTGGCAGATGGACTATAATGTGGTAAAATATCAGGTGATTTCCTTTGGTAGGAAAAAAAAGCAAATTATTATTTAGATGTGGACGATTATAAAATGCTGTTATACAGAGAGATCTGGGGATTCTTGTACATGAAACTCAAAATGTTTGCATGCAGGTACAGCAATAATCAGGAAGGCAAACTGAATGCTGGCCTTTATTGCAAAGGGGATGGAGTCTAAAAGTAGGGAAGTCCTGCTACAACTGTAAGACCACACCTGGGCTACTGCGCACAGTTTTGGTCTGGACTTGTCTCCATTCTCGTGCCGAGAGGATTGATCCACCCAGATGGGAACAACAACATTTGGGTACACTGATTCCCCACCAATTCTCATTCCCCTTCTTTCTGGTGGATATGGAGGGGCCACTGTGTGTAATGAGCAAGGCATTAAGAATTGTCAGCAAGCTCTTTCCAATTGGAGATTTTATTCAGTGGAAACTTTCACACACTATTGTAGATTTTGTACCAAAGATCAATTTAGGATTAAAGTAAAAGTTCATAACTTTATTGCAAAGTAAATTTCTGTTGAGAATTGCTGAATTAAGGGGAAAGATAACCCACAGTGTTTCTTAAATGGACACTGCATCCCTGAGAACACAATCAGCAATATATCCAGAATATTAAAATCCAGCCCAGTTATCGGGTTATTAACATCAACAGAAACAAACCCCAACTGTCAGAATGAACATGGTTCAGTCGGGATGTGATTAACAGCCTCAATAACAGTAGAATCCAACTCCTGCAATCACTAGTGAACTCGCTGGTGTTTCAGCAGGTGGGATGCCTGAGTGAATCCCTTCCCGCACTCCGAGCAGGTGAACGGCCTCTCCCCAGTGTGTACTCGCTGGTGTCTCAACAGGTTGGATGAACAAGTGAATCCCTTCCCACACTCCGAGCAGGTGAACGGCCTCTCCCCAGTGTGTACTCGCTGGTGTCTCAGCAGGTCGGATGACTGAGTGAATCCCTTCCCACACTCCGAGCAGGTGAATGGCCTCTCCCCAGTGTGAACTCGCTGGTGTGTCAGCAGGTTGGATGAACAAGTGAATCCTTTACCACACTCATAGCAGGTGAACGGCCTCTCCCCAGTGTGAACTTGCTGGTGTGCCAGCAGGTTGGATGAACAATTGAATCCCTTCCCACACTCCGAGCAGGTGAACGGCCTCTCCTCAGTGTGTACTCGCTGGTGTGACTGCAGGATGGATGGCCGAGTGAATCCCTTCCCACACTCAGAGCAGGTGAACGGCCTCTCCCCAGTGTGAACTCGCTGGTGTGTCAGCAGGTTGGATGAACAAGTGAATCCCTTCCCACACTCATAGCAGGTGAACGGCCTCTCCCCAGTGTGAACTCGCTGGTGTTTCAGCAGGTTGGATGAACAAGTGAATCCCTTCCCACACTCCGAGCAGGTGAACGGCCTCTCCCCAGTGTGAACTCGCTGGTGTTTCAGCAGGTCGGATGACTGAGTGAATCGCTTCCCACACTCAGAGCAGGTGAACGGCCTCTCCCCAGTGTGACTGTGTTGATGAATTTCCAGGAGAGATGGTGATCTGAATCCCTTCCCACAGTCCCCACATTTCCACGGTTTCTCCATGGTGCGGGTATCCTTGTGACTCTCCAGGTTGGACGATCAGTTGAAGCCTCGCCCACACACACAACACGTTTACAGTTTCTCCCCGCTGTGAATGGTGCGATGTTTCTTCAGACTGTGTAACTGGTTAAAGCTCTTTCCACAGGCAGTGCACTGGAACACTCACTCGGGTTTGTGTGTCTCAGTGCTTTTCCAGTCACACTGATATTTGAAATCTTTTCGCACAGACAGAACAGACAAACATTTCTCCTTCCACTTTCAAAGGCCGATGATATTCAGGTCCTGATGAATCGATTGACTCCATCAGATCTTGACGCGATGTTTAGTTTGTGTTTCCTGTCTGAAAATCTCCCCTTCTAATACGATGTAAAAGGAGATAACAAAACTCATCACTGTCAGTACAAGACACAAATTCAGTATATACACATCTAGTTTCCATTTAACATTCTTTCCTCTCTTTTTCTTCCAAAGCTGTAAATCCCTGTCCCACACATTGTCCCTCCTGCAGCACTGAAATCCAAATCAACACACATTTCTAGCCTGTTTCTCCTCCACTCCCAGTTTTCACCACCAATTCTGGTTGGGTTCAGTTCTACACTCACTGGTTCCCGTCCCTCTCCTCCCCTGAATGTTCTGACTGTGGCTGGGTTCAGGTCGACACTCAGATGTTCCCCACTTCCCCTGAAGATGCTGAGTCTGGCTGTGTTCAGTTCCGCACTCACTGGTTCCCCTACCTCTGCTCCCCTGATGGGGCGGTCTCTGGCTGGGTTCAGTTCTACACTCACTGGTTCCCCTCCCCTGAAGGTACTGACTCTGGCTGGGTTCAGTTCTACACTCACTGGTTCCCCTCCCCTGAAGGTACTGACTCTGGCTGGGTTCAGTTCTACACTCACTAGTTCCCCTCCCCTGAAGGTGCTGACTCTGGCTGGGTTCAGTTCTACACTCACTAGTTCCCCTCCCCTGAAGGTACTGACTCTGTCTGGGTTCAGTTCTACACTCACTAGTTCCCCTCCCCTGAAGGTACTGACTCTGGCTGGGTTCAGTTCTACACTCACTGGTTCCCCTCCCCTGAAGGTACTGACTCTGGCTGGGTTCAGTTCTACACTCACTGGTTCCCCTCCCCTGAAGGTACTGACTCTGGCTGGGTTCAGTTCTACACTCACTGGTTCCCCTCCCCTGAAGGTACTGACTCTAGTTGGGTTCAGTTCTACACTCACTGAGTCCCCTCCCCTGAAGTTGCTGACTCTGGCTGGGTTCAGTTCTGCACTCACTGGTTCCCCTCCCCTGAAGGTGCTGACTCTGGCTGGGTTCAGTTCCAGACACTGACATCATTCACTTTGTTCCTGCACCAAGATGGCCACGCATGCGCTGTGCTGCTCAGTGAATCAAATTGGCGGCGTGAACATGCCTTCCTGCACCAAGATGGCCACCGTTAGCCTGGGCCTGTGACCGGGAGAAAGCCCCAAAGCTGCAACCGCCGATATTCCGGTTATTATTCCGGGCTTGCGGCGAGCACCGATTGTTTATGAAGCCTCCCCGGCTCCCCACTGGTCCATTACTCTGCTCCGTCCCGCTGAAAGGGACACTTCTTGGGAGCCTGTACAAAACGCGTCTCCTCCACCATTACAAGCACCGTGCATGCTCCAAACACAGCCAGGGCCCGCGCCTGCGCACTGAGCTCCTGTAGTCTGGGTGCAGCACATTCTCCCCTGCGGGGCATGCTGGGTACATATGACCATGAGAAATTGGAGCAGGACTGGGCCACCCAGACCCCCGGGCCTTCTCCCCATTCAATAAGGTCATGGCTGGTCTGATCATAGGCTCAGCTCCATTCCCTGCCCACTCCCCAGAACCCTTTACTCCCTTATCACTCAAAAATCTGGCTATCTCCGCCTTAAATATATACAATGATCCAGACTCCACTGCTCTCTGGTGCAGAGAATTCCACAGATTTACAACCCTCAGAGAAGAAATTCCTCCTCATCTCAGTTTTAAATCAGTTGAGGAGAAAGATTGCATTTGTGACTAGAACACGATGTACTGAGATTGCATTGGGCACTGAACTATGTTCATTCTGGCAGCTCTTGTTTGTTTCTGGTTATCTTAATAACCTCTATACCTGAACATAAGAACATAAGAAATAGCAACAGGAGTAGGCCATACGGCCCCTCGAGCCTGCTCCGCCATTCAATAAGATCATGGCTGATCTGATCATGGACTGAGTTCCACTTCCCCGCCCGCTCCCCATGACCCATATTCCCATATCGTTTAAGAAACTGTCTATTTCTGTCTTAAATTTATTCAATGGCCCAACTTCCACAGCTCTCTGAGGCAGTGAAGTCCATAGATTTACAACCCTCTGAGAGAAGAAATTGCTCCTCATCTCTCTTTTAAATGGGCGGCCCCTTATTCTAAGATCATGCACTCTAATTCTATTATCAGTGGAAACATCCTCTCTGCATCCACCTTATCAAGCCCCCTCATAATCTTATACGTTTTGATAAGATCACCTTTCATTCTTCTTAATTCCAGTCAGTAGAGGCCCAACCTGCTTAATTGTTCCTCATAAGTCAAACCCCTCATGCCCAGAATCAACCTAGTGAACCTTCTCTGAGCTGCCTCCAAAGCAAGTATACCCTTTCATAAATATGGAAACCAAAACTGCACGCAGTGTTCCAGGTGTGGCCTCACATATAGCTGTAGCAAGATTTTCCTGCTTTTATACCCTATCCCTTTTGCAATAAAGGCCAAGATACCATTGGCCTTCCTGATCACTTGCTGAAACTACATACTATCCTGTTGCATTTCATTCACAAGTATCCCCAGGTCCTGCTGTACTGCAGTACTTTGCAATCTTTCGCCATTTAAACAATATGTTGCTCTTTGATTTTTTTCTGCCAAAGTGCATGACCTCACACTTTCCAACATTATAGTCCATCTGCCAAATTTTTGCTCACTCACTTAGCCTGTCTATGTCCTTTTGCAGATTTGTTGTGTCCTCCTCACACATTGCTTTTCCTTCGATCTTTGTATCAGCAGCAAACTTGGCTATGTTACACTCAGTCCCTTTTTCCAAGTCGTTAATATAGATTGTAAAGCTGGAGATTAATACCCTCTATAAATGTTGAATAAATTATCTTTGTTTCAAACACAGTTTGTTAAATATTTGATTCCTCCATGATCAGAGGAGATTAATTGATGTTCTGTTATGGACTGTTCCCTTTTAGGGCTTTTTCTTAATCTAACTTATATCACTTCTCACCTAGTTCGCTTTCTCGCATATCAAACTCCAAACTTGTTCCATTTGCATACATGATTTGTGGTTGTAGTAGACTTAACTGCCGTGTCTCACTTTAAACTCAGCTGAAATCTTTTGAACCACCCCTTTATTGAACTGTCTTGCATAAGATTTGAAATCCGTTACTTTCTAGATCAGTTAACCGGTTTTTGAAACCAATTGAATATTAAAAACTCATCCACACATTTTGCACGTGATAGCCTGTGAAATATTCTGATATTTGAAATCATCATTACCACAAGCTCCGTTCCCTAGTGACCGACTCCATCCCTCTCCCCAACTTCTGTCTGAGCCTGAACCAGACTGTTCACAACCTTGGTGACATACTTAACCCTGAAATAAGTTTTTGACCACATATCCACAAAATAACTAAGAATGCCTATTTCCACCTCTGTAACATCGCCCATCTCCGCTCATGCCTCAGCTCATCCACTGCTGAAGCCCTCATCCATGCCTTTTTTTACTTCTGGACTTGACTATTCCAATGCACTCCTCCCACATCCTGACCTACATAAACTAGTGTTGATCCAAAACTCGGCTGCCCATGTCCGAACTCGCACCAAGTCCAGCTCACCCATCACCCCTGTGCTCGCTGACCTACATTGGCTTCCAGTGAAGCAACGCCTTGATTTCAAAATTCCCACTCACACTGCCCCCACAACATCCCCACCTCCCCACCACTCCCGCCCATGAGATATCAGTCTTTCTCAGTATCCCTGATTATAATTGTTCAACCATTGGTGGTTTTTGTGGCTGTGCCTTCTGTTGCCCAGGCCTCAATTCTGGAACATCCAGCCTAAACATTTCTGTCTAACTCCTGCTGTACCTGCCCTGGCAGTTTTTGATGGGATAGTGTAGAGCACGTTTTTCTCTGTATCTACTCTGTGCTGTATCTTCGCTCAGAGTGTTTGACGGGACAGTGTAGAGTGATTTTTACTCAATATGTAACCCGTGTTGTTCCTGCTCTGGGTGTGTTTGATCGGACAGTGTAGAGGGAGATTTACTCTGTATCTAACCCGTGCTTTACCTACCCTGAGAATGGTTAATGGGACAATGTAGAGGGATATTTACTTTGCATTATAATCCTTTGTGTACCTGCCGTGGAGTGGCTGATAGGACAGTGTAGAGGGAATTTACTCTGCATCTATCATTTGTGTACTTGCCCTGGGAATGTTTGCTGGGACAGTGTACAGGGAACGTTACTCTGTTTGTACCCAGTGCTGTACGTGCCCGAGGAGTGTTTGATGGACAGTGTAAAGGGAGTTTTACTCTGTATCTAACCCGTGCTGTACCTGTGATGGGAGTGTTTGATAGATCAGTGTAGAGGGAACTTTCTTCTGTGTCTAACCTGTGTTGTACCTGCCCTGGGAATGTCTGGTTGAACATTATAGAGGGAGATCTCCTCAATATCTAATAAATGCTGTATCTGCCCTGGGATGTTAGAGGGAGATGTACTCTGTGTCTAACCTGTACTGTACTTGCCCTGGGAACTGTATAGCGGAAGCTTTGGTCTGTATTTAATCCATGTTGTACCTGCCCTGGGAGAGTTTGATGGGACAGTGTATTGGGATCCTTACTGTGTACCTACTCATATCCGTTATACTCCTTGGAGGACGAAATGTGCACTGTGACTCCGGGAGGAGCTCCTCAGCCGGAGTGACTGGAGTGCATCATCACCCCCAGCAACCAAATTTTAATTTGATTTAAGTTTACTGTCCAAAGTTTAATTGGTTTATTTTGTTGGTTATAGTGCCCCCCACCCCAGCTTTAATCTGGGGGTACTTGATTTACAGATCAACAATGAAATAGTTGTGCTATACCTGCCCTGGGATTTTTTTATTGGAACAGTGTAGAGGGAGAAATTACTCTGTAATTATCCCGTGCTGTTCCTGCCCTGGAGTGTTTGTGGGACATGTACTCCATATGTGCTGTAGCAGCCCTCGTCTGTTTGTTGCGACAATGTTGAGGGAGCTTTATTCTGGATATAACCCATGCTGTACCTGCCCTGGGACTGTTTAATGGGACCGTGTCGAGAGAGATTTACTCTCTGTTTGAACCGTGCTGTACTTCACCTGAGAGTATTTAATGTGGCAGAGTAGAGTAGCGGGAGCTCTACACTGTATCTAACCCATGTATCACATCATGGGCCACCCCAACCTGCGAGAGAACATCTCCACAGGTTGGGGCTATAAAAAGAGCAGGAGCGAGCCACTGCAGCTTCAGTGTGAGCTGACACAAATGTGTGACGCTTCGAGGTAGATGACTGGGTGACATCATCAGGCCCCAGATTGCCATTTGGATTGCCATGAGCAGGAGCATCGGCAGGGCCCTGGTACAGCAGAGGAACATGGAAGGATGTGCTGGACTTGTGACGAGTGATCGGGGCAGAGGAGTGATGAGGGAGCATGCCTGAGATTTGGTGAGTGATCGTGATGGAGGTTTAGCGAATGTTTGGTGCAGAGATGGGGCAGGAGATTGTGGCGGAGGTGCGGTGAGTGTTTTTTTGGAGGAGGAGTGGAAAGAGATTGTGGCGGAGGTGAAGCGAATGTTTGTGGTGGAGGAGTGGTGAGAGATCGTGGCGGAGGTGCAGCGAATGTTTGTGGTGGAGGAGTGGCGAGAGATCGTGGTGGAGGTGCGGCGAATGAGGGTACCGGGTGCAAAAGAGGCGAGAGCCCAGGGGCAGCACGGACCAGCCCACACTGTTATATTTGTGCACACTAGCTCCGTACAGCAAAACAGGTCTCCAGTAATCCTGATTAACCCTTGCCACTGGACCAATCCTAGCTCTGTCATGCCCGTGTCGTGGCTGGTGTGCAACGGTCACCACACGTTAAAAACAATCCACCCATAGGCATCTTCCACCTCCTCAATTGGAGGTCAGGACTGGAACATTGGGTCCCTCATTGAAACATCTGTGAACTCATGTGGAAGCAAATCATCCTCGTTCGAGGGGCCAGCTATGATCATCTAACCCGTGCTTTACCTGCCCTGGGATTGTTCAGAACAGTGTAGAGGGAGCTTTATTCTGTATCTATCACATGCTGTAGTTTCCTCTGGCACTGACTCTCACTGGGATACAGTTCCTTTGGCACAGATTTACTGTATATTTAATTCATGCTGTACCTATCCTGGGAGTGTTTGATAGGATAGTGTAGAGTGAGCTTTATTCATTATCTAACCAATGCAGTATCCACTCTGGAATGCATGGGACAGGTTGAGGGAGATATACTCCATATCTCACCTTGGAATGTCTAGTGGGATAGTGTTGAGGAAGCTTTACTCTGTATCTAAGCAAGGCAAGCCTATCCTTCCTGAGAGAAGGAGACCAAAACAGTGCATAGGACTCCAGGTGTGGTAAGGGAGTGAAGGGTTCTGGGGAGCGGGCAGGGAAGTGGAGCTGAGTCTGTGATCAGACCAGCCATGACCTTATTGAATGGGGAGCAGGCTCGGGGGTCCGGGTGGCCCACGCCTGCTCCTATTTCTCATGGTCTTATGTACCCAGCGTGCCCCACGGGGGAGAATGTGCTGCACCCAGACTACAGGAGCTCAGTGCGCAGGCACGGGCCCAGGCTGTGTTTGGAGCATGCGCTGTGCGTGTAATGGCGGTGGCGACACATTTTGTACAGGCTCCTCAGAAGTGTCCTTTTCAGCGGGACAGAGCGGAGAAATGGACCAGCGGGGAGCCGGGGAGGCTTCATAACAAAACAATGCTCACTGCAAGCCCGGAATAATAACCGGAATATCGGCGGTTGCAGTTTCGAGGCTTTCTCCCGGTCACAGGCTCAGGCTAACAGTGGCCATCTTCATTCAGGAAGGCAGGCTCAGCGCTCCGCTATTTTGATTCAGTGAGTAGCAGAGCGCATGTGTGGCCATCTTGGTGCAGGAACAAAGTGAATGATGTCAATGTCTGGAACTGAACCCACCCAGAGTCAGTACCTTCAGGGGAGGGGATCCAGTGAGTGTAGAACTGAACCCAGCCAGAGTCAGTACCTTCAGGGGAGGGGAACCAGTGAGTGTAGAACTGAACCCAGCCAGAGTCAGCACCTTCAGGGGAGGGGAACCAGTGAGTGTAGAACTGAATCCAGCCAGAGTCAGTACCTTCAGGGGAGGGGAACCAGTGAGTGTAGAACTGACCCCAGCCAGAGTCAGTACCTTCAGGGGAGGGGAACCAGTGAGTGTAGAACTGACCCCAGCCAGAGTCAGTACCTTCAGGGGAGGGGAACCAGTGAGTGTAGAACTGAAACCAGCCAGAGTCAACACCTTCAGGGGGGGGGATCCAGTGAGTGTAGAACTGAACCCAGCCAGAGTCAGTACCTTCAGGGGAGGCGGGGGGAAGAGAGAGGGGATAAAAGTTCACTGGTTTGGGGGTAATATATCAGCATGGATGGAGGATTGGCTGACTGACAGAAAACAGAGAGTCAGGATGAATGGTTGTTTCTTGGGTTGACAATCAGTAACTAGTGGGGTGTCGCAGGGATCAGTGCTGAGACTCCAACTATTCACAATCCATATTAATGACTTGGAAGAAGGGACCGAGTGTAACGAAGCCAAGTTTGCTGATGATACAATGATGGGAGGAAAAGCAATGTGTGAGGCAGGGACACAAAACCTGCAAAAGGACATTGGCAGGCTGAGTGAGTGAGCATAAATTTGGCAGATGGAGTATAATTTTGGAAAGTGTGAGGTCAGGCACTTTGGCAGAAAAAAATTAAACAGCAAGTTATTGTTTAAATGTTGAAAGATTGCAAAGTGCTGCAGTACAGCAAGACCTGAGGGTACTTGTGCATGAAACACAAAAGGATAGTATGCAGGTGCAGTAAGTGATCAGGAAGGCAAATGGAATCTTGGCCTTTATTCCAAATGGGATGGAGTATAAAAGCAGGGAAGTCTTGCTACAGCTATACAGGGTATTGGTGAGGCCACACCTGGAATAGTGTGTGCAGTTTTGGTTTCCATATTTATGAAAGAATATACTTGCTTTGGAGGCAGTTCAGAGAATTGTCACAAGGTTAATTCCAGGGATGAGATAGACAGGACAGAGAGAGGTTGTTTCCACTTGTCGGGGAGACTCGAACTTGGGGGCACAGCCTCAAAATATGGGGGAGCCAATTTAAAACCAAGTTGAGAAGGAATTTCTTCTCCCAGAGGTTTGTGAAACTGTGGAATTCTCTGCCCAAGGAAGCAGCTGAGGCTAGCTCATTGAATATATTCAAATCACAGATAGATAGATTTTTAACCAATAAGGGAATTAAGGGTTATGGGGAGCGGGCGGGTAAGTGGAGCTGAGTCCACGGCCAGATCAGCCTTGATCTTGCTGAGTGGCGGAGCAGGCTCGAGAGCCTAGATGGCCTGCTCCTGTTCCTAATTCTTATGTTTTTATAATTCTTATGTTCTTATGTTCTTATTAATGTTGGGGAAGTCCAGAACCAGGGGTCACAGTCTGGGGATAAGGAATAAGCCATTTAGGACCGAGATGAGGAGAGACTTCTTCACCCAGAGAGTGGTGAACCTGTGGAATTCCCTGCCACAGAAAGTTGTTGAGGCCAATTCACTAAATATATTCAAAAAGGAGTTAGATGTCGTCCTTACTACTAGGGGGATCAAGGGGTATAGCGAGAAAGCAGGAATGAGGTACTGAAGTTGCATGTTCAGCCATCAACTCATTGAATGGCAGTGAAGGCTCGAAGGGCCGAATGGCCTACTCCTGCACCTATTTTCTATGTTTCTATGTTTCTATGAGGGGGTTGACTTATGAGAAAAGGTTGGGGTGGGGCCTCTACTCATTGGAATTCAGAAGTATAAGGGGTGATCTTAACGAAATGTGTAAGATTATGAGGGGGCTTGACAAGGTGGATGCAGAGAGGAATTTCCACTGATAATGGGGAGACGAGAACTACAGGGCATAATCTTAGAATAAGGGGCCGCCCACTTAAAAGAAGAAATTTCTTCTTGGAGAGTTGTGGATCTGTGGAATTCACTGCCTCAGAGAGCTGTGCAATCCGGGACATTTAATAAATTTAAGACATAAATAGACAGATTTATAAACGATAAGGGAATAAGTGGTTATGGGGAGCGGACCTGAGTCCATGATCAGATCAGCGATGATGGTATTAAATGGAGGAGCAGGCTCGAGGGGCCAGATGGGCTACACCTCCTCCTATTTCTTATGTTAACCAGTGAGTGCAGAACTGAAACCAGACAGATTCAGCATCTGCATTGGATGAGAGGGGAGCTAGTGAGTTTGGAACAGATTCCAGCCACATTCAGCACCTTAAGGGGAGGAGATCAGTGATTGTAGAATTTGTTCCAGCCAGAGTCGACACCTTTAGGGGAGGAGAGGGAGGGGATCCAGTGAGTGTAGAACTGAACCCAGACAGAGTCAGCACCTTCAGGGGAGGGAACCAGTGAGTGTAGAACTTGTTCCAGCCAGAGTCAGCACCTTCAGGGGAGGGGAACCAGTGAGTGTAGAACTGAACCCAGCCAGAGTCAGTACCTTCAGGGGAGGGGAACCAGTGAGTGTAGAACTGAACCCAGCCAGAGTCAGTACCTTCAGGGGAGGGGAACCAGTGAGTGTAGAACTGAACCCAGCCAGAGTCAGTACCTTCAGGGGAGGGGAACCAGTGAGTGTAGAACTGAACCCAGCCAGAGTCAGTACCTTCAGGGGAGGGGAACCAGTGAGTGTAGAACTGAACCCAGCCAGAGTCAGTACCTTCAGGGGAGGGGAACCAGTGAGTGTAGAACTGAACCCAGCCAGAGTCAGCACCTTCAGGGGAGGGGAACCAGTGAGTGTAGAACTGAACCCAGCCAGAGTCAGTACCTTCAGGGGAGGGGAACCAGTGAATGCACAACTGAACCCAGCCAAAGTCTACACCTACAGGGGAGGAGAGAGAGGGGAACCAGTGAGTGCATAACTGAACCCAGTCAGATTCAGTACCTTCAGGGGAGGGGAACCAGTGAGTGTAGAACTGAACAAAGCCAGAGTCAGCACCTTAAGGGGAGGGCCAGAGGGCAACCAGTGATTGTCGATGAAGTAGGATTTTAGAATCTCACTGTCGAAAGACGCTGGCAATAGTCAAAGTCGGTCAGAAGCAAACCCGGTTGCCCCAGCAACAGGAGGATGGAGCTGTAATAATAAAGTACATCGCATACACCGTTCCAAGAAATCACATGGGACAGGATGTTTGGCTACAAGAATGTAAACCACAGTCGGCTGAGACTGCGAGATGTGCACTTCTCTGTAAATGTCAGACATTGTGGTTGAGTAGTACAAACCACACAATTCGAGCAAAGTTGTATCAATGCACTGTCAACACCATGTTTTAGATGCAATGTTAAATGTCACGAAACCTTGCGTCGGGCCGAGCAGGTGTGTCTCTGACCAAAATAGGTCAATGTCGCTGTAAAACTGAACCCAGCCAGAGTCAGTACCTTCAGGGGAGGGGAACCAATGAGTGTAGAACTGAACCCAGCCAGAGTCAGCACCTTCAGGGGAGGGGAAGCAGTGAATGTAGAACTGAACCCAGCCAGAGTCAGGAACTTCAGGGGAGGGGAACCAGTGAGTGTAGAACTGAATACAGCCAGAGTCAGCACCTTCAGGGGAGGGGAGAAATGGGAGGGAGGGGAAGCATGGAGTATAGAACTGAACACATCCACAGAAGGTAGCTTCAGGTTCACTCCCTGGTTCCTCTCCTGTCTGGTGTAGAAATCCCCTCAGCACGGGAATGGAGACAAGTCCAGACCAAAACTGTGTGCAGTACTCCAGCTGTGGTCTTACCAATAACCTGTCCAGTTGTAGCAGGACTTCGACTTTTATACTCCGTCCCCTTGCAATAAAGGCCAGAATTCCATTTGCCTTCCTGATTACTTGCTGTACCTGTATACTAACTTTTTGAGTTTCATGTACAAGAACCCCCAGATCCCTCTGTGTAACAGTATTTTGTAATCATCCATTTAAATAATAATTTGCTTTGTTATTTTTCCTACCAAAAGGAGATAACCTGACATTTTACCACATTGTCGTCCATCTGCCAGATTTTTGCCCACTCACTGAGCCTGTCTATATCCCTTTGTAGATTCTTTGCGTACTCCTCACAACTTGCTTTCCCACCTATCTTTGTATCATCAGCAAATTTGGTTGCGTTACACTCGGTCCCTTCATCCAAGTCATTAATATCAATTGTAAATAGTTGAGGCCCCAGCACTGATCCCTGCGGCACCCCACTAGTTACAGTTTGCCAACCTGAAAATGACCCATTTATCCCGACTCTGTTTTGTGTGTTACCCAATCCTCGATCCATGCTGATATATTACCGACAACCCCGTGAGCTCTTAGCCTGTGCAGTAACCTTATCGAATACTTTCTGGAAATCCAAATATACATCATCAACGGGTTGTCCTTTATCCACTCTGCTCATTACATCTTGAAACAACTCCAGAAAATTTGTCAAACATGATTTCGCTTTCATAAAACCATGCTGACTCTGCTTGACTGCAATATGATTTTCTAAATGTCCTGCTACTACTTCCTAAATGATGGACTCCAGTATTTTCCCATTGACAGATGGTAGGCTAACTGGTCTTTAGTTTCCTGCTTTCTGTCTCCCGCCTTTCTTAAATAGGGATGTTACATTTGCAGTTTTCCAGTCCACTGGGACCTCTCCAGAACTCAGGGAATTTTGGTAGATTACAACCAGTGCATCCACTATCTCTGCAGCCACTTCTTTTAAGACCCTGGGATGTATATCATCAGGTCCAGGAGACTTGTCCACCTTTAATCCCATTAGTTTGCTTCCTACTTTATCTCCAGTGATAGTGATTCTTTTAAGGTCCCCACCCCCCACAATAACTCCTTTAACAACTATTGGGATGTTTTTAGTGTCTACTGTGAAGACCGATAGAAAATATCTGTTCCAAGTCTCTTCCATTTCCGTGTTTCCCATAATTGATTCTCCAGTCTCATCTTCTAATGGACCAATGTTTAATTTAGCTACTCGTTTCTTTTTTACATACCTGTAGAAGCTCTTACTGTCTTTTTATATTTCTTACTCGTTTGATCTCGTATGCTATCATCTCTGTCTTTCTTATTATTAGTCCTCCTTCGCTGGTTTCTAAACATTTCTCAATCCTCTGGCCTTCCACTGTCCTTCGCAACATTGTATGCTTTTTTTTCCAATTTGATACCATCCTTTACTTCCTTACTTCGCCAGGGATGGTTCATCCTTCTCTTAGCATCTTTGTTTCTCTGCTGAGATTATGAAGTGTCTCCTTATATGTTTGCCACTGCATTTCTACAGTCTTACCCTTGAACATATTTTCCCAGTCCACTTGGTGTCAGTGACAAGGATTGGTTTATATCACATGGGAGGAGATTGGTGTCAGTGACTGTGGGGTTGGGTCAACCTTCTTTGACCTGACCAAGGCCTTTGACACTGTCAACCGTGAGGGATTATGGGGTGTACTTTTCAAATTCGGCTGTCCTCAAAAATGTGTCACCATCCTCCACTTGCTTGGTGATAACATGCAAGCTGTGATCCTGAGCAATGGATCCACCACAGACCCAATTCATGTACGGACCGGGGTGAAGCAAGGCTGTGTCACTGCAACCACGCTCTTCTCCATCTTCCTTGCTGCATTGCTACATCTCACCGTCAGTAAGCTTCCTGCTGGAGTGGAGATAATCTACAGAATAAATGGGAAACTGTTCAACCTCCATCGCCTTCAGACCAGATCCAAGGTCGTGCCATCCTCTGTCATCGAATTACAATATGCAGATGATGCTTGTGTCTGCGCTCACTCAGAGGACGAGCTCCAAACCATCGTCAACACGTTCACCGTAGTGTCTGAGAGTATAGGCCTTACACTAAACATCTCCGGAAAAGAAAGGTGCTCCATCAACCTATCCCCACCACACAGCACTGTCCTTCACACCCACCCCACCCCAGTGATCAAAATCCATGATGAGGCCTTTGGCAAAATGGTCCATTTTTCATACCTCGGGAGCCTGCTGTCAACAAGGGCACATATCAATGACTAGGTCCAACACCACCTTCTGTGTGTCAGCACAGCCTTTGGTCACCTAAGGCATAGAGTGTTTGAAGACCAGAACCGTAAAACCGGCATAAAGCTCATGGTCTACCGAGCAGTAGTGATACCTGCCCTCAGACACGCTTCTCAGACATGGACTATGTACAGCAGGCTCATCAAAGCACTGGAGAAATATCATCAACGCTGCCTCCGGAATATCCTGCTAATCCATTGGCAGGATAGACGCACCAACGTCTGTTCTCGCACAGACCAACATCCTCAGCATTGAAGCATTGACCTCGCTCGATCAGCTACGATGGATGGGACACATCGTCCACATGCCCGATACGAGACTCCCAAAGCAAAGTCTCTACTTGGAGCTTCAACATGGCAAGCGAGCCCCGGGGGCCGAGGAAACGCTTCAAGGACACCTTCAAGGCCTCCTTGAAGTTCAACATCCCGACTGACACCTGGGAATCTCTGGCACAAGATCGCTCAAAGAATAATCCGTGAGGGCGTCGAACACTTCGAGTCTCTCCACCTGGAGCAAGCGGAGACCAAGTGCTGACGGCGGGAGGAGCACATGACAACCCAAGCACTTCAACAAACCGGCACTTCAACCAACGTACTTTCAACCACCATCTGTCCAACCTGCGACAGAGACTGTAGCTCCCACATTGGACTTAACAGACATCTGAGACCTCATTTGTAATGTGGAAGCAAGTCATCCTCGACTCCAAGGGACTGCCTATGATGTTGGTTGGTTTATATCAGACAGGAGGGGATTGGTGTCAGTGACTGTGGGGTGGGTTTATATCAGACAGGAGGGGATTGGTGTCAGTGACTGTGGGGTGGGTTTATATCAGACAGGAGGGGATTGGTGACATGGAATCATAGCAGTTTACAACACAGAAGGAAGCCATTTGGCCTCGTGTGTCTGAAAAAGAGCTATCCAGCCTAATCCCACTTTCCAGCTCTTAGTTCATAGCTCTGTAGGTTACGGCACTTCCAGTGCATATACAAGTACTTCGGTAAATGCGCTGAGGGTTTCTGCCTCGACTTTCAGGCAGTAAGTTCCAGACTCTGGAGGTTATGCTAGGACTGTGTAAAACACTAGTTAGACCACAGCTAGAGTATTCGCACAGTTCTGGTCACCACAGTGCAGGAAATACGTCTTTGCACTGGAGAGGGCACAGATGAGATTTACAAGGATGTTGCCTGGACTGAAGAATTTTAGCTGAAGAATTTTAGATGGGGTGGTGTTATTTTCTTTGGAATAGAGGCTGAGGATAGAATTGCTTACAAAATTATGGAGTGGATAGGAAGGACATAAGAACATAAGGAGAAATAAATAGGAATAGGCCATCGGACCCCTCGAGCCCACTCCACCATTCAATAAGATCATGGCTGATCTGATCTTGGTCCCAACTCCACTTCCCTGCCCTCTCGCATAAACCGTTGACTTCTTTATCTATCAAAAATCTGTCTATCTCCACCTTAAATATGTTCAATGACCCAGCCTCCACAGTTCTCTGGGGCAGAGAATTCCAAAGATTCACGACCCTCTGGGAGAGAAATTCTTCCTCATTTCCATTTTAAATGGACAACCCCTTATTCTGAAACTATGCACCCTAGTTCTAGTTTCCCTCACGAGGGGAAACATCCTCTCTGCATCTACCCTGTCAAGCCCCCTCAGCATCTTATACATTTCAATATCACCTCTCAGTCTTCTAAACTCCAATGAGTACAGGCTCAACCTATCTTCATATGACATCCCCTTCATCTCAGGAATCAACCTTGTGAACCTTCTCTGAACTGACCTATTTCCCTTCGCAGAGAGGTCAATAACCAGGAGGCACAGATTTAAAGTAATTGGTAGAAGGATTAGAGGGGAGTTGAGCAGAAACTTTTCACCCAGAGGGTGGTGGGGGTCTGGAACTCACTGCCTGAAAGGGTTGTAGAGGCAGAAACCCTCACCACATTTGAAACATACTTGGATATGCACTGGAAGTGTCATAACCCACAAGGCTGTGGAGCAAGAGCTGGAAAGTGGGATTAGGCTGGATAGCTCTTTTTCGACCGGTACAGACACAGTGGGCCGAATGGCCTCCTTCTGTGCTGTAAATGTCTATGATTCTGTGGTCGTTGAAATCCCCGACTATTGCTGCCCTGTGGTTTTGGACTTCTCAGAAACCTTCCTCCATATTTGCTTTTCTATCTCCCTCTGACTGTTTATAGTACACTCCCAACATTGTGATTGCCCCGTTTTTGTTCATCAGTTCAACACATATGGCCTCATTTGATGATCCTTCCAACATCTCATCCCTCCTCACTGCTGTAACAACACCTCAGCTTATCTGCCTTATCCCCTAGACTTCTTGCATTGAAGTATATACCATTAAACACGGCCAAACTCCTTTGTTGTCGATTTTCTAGCCTTTGTTTCCTCTGACTTCCAAACTCATTTACGAATTTTCTGCTCCCATTTCCAAGCTTTACTTCTCTCCCTCCTGAATCTACGCTCAGGTTCCCATCCCCCTGCCAAGCAAGTTTAAACCCTCCCCAACAGCATTCGCAAACCCCGGGAGGATAATGGTCGGGGCCCTGTTGAGGTGTGACCTTATCCGGCTTGTACAGTCCCCAGTCCATCAGGAATCTGTCTGTTCACCCTCACCCCTCAGAATGTCCTGCAGTCTCTCAATGATATCCTTGACCCTGGCACCAGGAAGACAACCGACCATCCTGGAGTTATGTCGGTAGCCGCAGAAAGGCCTGTCTGTTCCTGTAACTATTGAAACCCCTTTCACTATTGCCTACCTGACCTTGCCCTTACCCCGTTCCATACAGTTGAGCCACCCATGATGCCTTGGACTTGGCTCTGGCTGTACTCCCTGAGGAACCACCAGTACAGAGAGTGAGATGCACTGAGAGGTGTCCTGCACTACCTGCCTGGTCCTCCATGTCTGTCTGGGCAGTCACCCATTCCCTCTCTGCCTGCACACTCTTATGCTGCGAGGTGACGACCCCCTGAAAGGTGCTATCCACGTAGCTCTCAGCCTCGCGGATGCAGTGACACTCGCTGCTGCTCAAGCTCCGAAACCCGGAGATCGAGCTCCTCCAGATGACGACACTTATTGCACACGTACTTGACCAGGACACGAGAAGCGTGGTTATTCCACAATGACAGGGTTTCATCTGTTTAAACAAAAACAGCTCCACTGTTATTCCCTGAAATAATCCCCGCTGCCCGGCCTGAATGAATCCATGTCATTCCCAAACGCTGCAATGTTTGCTCCACCTCACAGGGTTCCATCTCTTTAAATGCACTCCTCCAGCCAAAGTGCCTTGCCCAGTCCCAATATATGCCTCCCCCAGCCAAAGTGCCTTGCCCAGTCCCAATATATGCCACCCCCAGCCAAAGTGCCTTGCCCAGTCCCAATATATGCCTCCACCAGCCAAATTGCCTTGCCCAGTCCCAATATATGCCTCCCCCAGCCAAAGTGCCTCCCCCAGCCAAAGTGCCTTGCCCAGTCCCAATATATGCCCCCACCAGCCAAATTGCCTTACGCCAGTCCCAGTGCATATTTCCCCCAGTCCTGTTTCTCAGTACCACCTGCATGGAATGATTCGGGGGGGTGGGGGGGGGGGGGGGCTGGGTGTGGGGGCCAGACAGTGGGCGGGGCTTGTCGCCTGTCCGTCACAAAGTGCAGAACCAATAGTTCCCTTGGGTTAATAAACCCCGGGGCGGGGAGGGGGAGGGGTCACACAGCCCGAGTGCGGACCCAGGCCGGAGTGACAACACTCCGCACCATCCGCTTCACACACACCCGGGCTCGGGCCCAGGCCCCGACTCACAGCCCGCAGGCCCCGTGTTCACCCTTCTGGTTCCAGGCCTGGCACACACTATTGGACCAGCCTGGACTCACCCTATTGTGCCAGCACAAAAGACCCAGTAGAAACAGAGACAGGGCCCAGTGTAATATAAACAGAGACAGGGCCCGGTGTAATATAAACAGAGACAGTGCTCGGTGTAATATAAACAGAGACAGTGCTCGGTGTAATATAAACAAAGAGAGGGTCCAGTGTAATATAAACAGAGACAGGGTCTGGTGCACTAATAACTGACAAGGCCGAGTTTTACACTAGAAACAAGTCTTTAATATTGAAAGAACTTTTTGGCAATAATAATTGAAAGAGGTGATAGTGTCACATGAACAGAAGCCTTTAACACTTTAACAATACTAGAAACATTCTCTATAGAATACAACAGAGACACGATCTACAGTTATAATAATAGAGGTGTGCACTAGAACTGGAACTGCAGGGGCAGGTTATTTTCAGGTCTAGTGTAACAATTCCAGAGACAGGGTCCGGAGTAATAACAGCAAATGCATGGCCCACTGTGAGTAACAAAGACAGTGTTTGATCCAATAATAACAGAGGCAGACTCTAGTGTAATACTGAACACAATGCTAGATTGAGTGTGATGGTCACACAGGCAGTGTCTAGTGCAACAAAACAAAGATTGGATCTCCTCTAATAGTGTGTGCAAGTCGGGGCCTATTACTATAACCTCATTCACCCATCCCCCTGTGCTCACTGACCTACATTGGCTCCTGGTTAAGCAACGCCTCGATTTTAAAATTCTAATCCTTGGTTTCAAAACTCTCCATGGCCTCGCCCCTCCCTATCTCTGTAAACTCTTACAGCCCCACCACCATCCGAGTTTCTGCACTCCTCCAAATCTGTCCTTGCCCATCCCTGATTTTAATCGCCCCACCATTGGTGGCCGTGTCTTCAGCTGCTGAAGCTCTAAGCTCTGGAATTCCCCCCTAAACCTCCACCTCCTCTTTCAAGGTTCTTTTTAAAAACTACCTCTTCAATCAACCTTTTGCGAATCTGTCCTGATATCTTTCTCTGTGGCTCTGTGTCAAAAATGTTTTCTTATTAATATCGATCGTGTTAAGCACCGTGAGATGTTTCATTGCATTAAAGGCGCTATATTAATGTAAGTTCTGGTTGTTTTCTTGTTGTAACAAATGCTTTGCCGAATGTGTGATAAGAGAGTCAAGGCCCACTGCAGTATGAATGTGTGGGTCAGTGTAATAACACCGGCACGGTCTAGTGTAACGGGAACAGGGAACAGACCCTGTCAGCCTTGGCTCAGTGGTAGCACTCTCGGCCGAGTGAGGATTCAATTCCCAATCCAGAGCCCGAGCACATCATCTAGGCCCAGACTCCAGGTGTCAGTACAGAGGGAGTGCTGCACTGTCAGAGGTGCCGTCTTTCAGATGAGACATTAAACCTATGCCCTGTCGAGATTTTAAGTTGGATGTAAAAGATCCCACGGCCACGATTCAGAGGAAGAACAGGCGGAGTTCACCCCAGTGTCCTGGGCAATGTGTATCCCTCAACTTACGTCACTGAGAATGGATTGTCTTGTCATCATTACATGGCTGTTTGTGGGATCCCGCTGTGCACAAATAGGCTGCTGCATTTCCTACATTACATCTCCTCCCCAAAACCCCCTCACCCCAACCCCTCCTTCACCGCTACTCTCCAACCCCCCCTTCATCCCTATTCTCCAGCCCCCCCTCACACCAACCCCTCCTTCATCCCTACTTTCCAACCGTCCTCAACCCAACCCCTCCTTCACCCCTACTCTCCAACCAACCCCTCCTTCACCCGTACTCGCAGCCCCTCTTGTGTCTTGAATTGCCTTCACTGTAATGGAAACTGACAATTGGAACCAGTCAGGATTTGAAAGATATTTACAACAGATTCGAGATGTTCTGAGAGTCAGTATCTTTCTCTATTCTGCCAACTTGAGGAGTTAGATGACCAACTTTCTTCTGTGAATATAGAGCTGGAGTATTGGGTCGTGATGTATTCACTAGTTCATCCTGTTGACTCTAAATATTGAGTCTTGTGGTTTCAGACACCAGATAATCAAGCTCAGGACAACAGATTGACTTTTACTGATGTTATTAACAGCACTGCAAACATACAGACAGTATAGTTACCGGATCCAGAGAATGGTTTTGTCTGTGACCACTGGCTCTGTCACTGCCACACACAGATACCGTTTCCTTGTTTCACATCTCCATACAAACAACATCACTTCACACATCCCCTTTCTACACAATTACAGCCGACATGAGCAAGGACATGAGTCACATTAAACTATAAAAACATTTCATAACTGGGATAAATGTTCAGTTATTTTCTGTTCAGGCAAAATGCAGAACAATCCAGCAGCTCACCAGCACCTTTACAGCGTCTCATCGGCCGACAGGCTTTCATTAAGTACATTTGCTGAGTGCATTTAAATTTAAAACCAGGTTTGTAGGCGTGATGCTCCATTCACACATCGAAGGTGAGAGAGATGCTGTGGGGCACACGCTAAGTCCACTATCTGAAAGTGATTAACAGACTGGGTTTTGTGTTTATTGATCCCGGGTGTGTTACAGACACCTTCCCTTGATACCAAAGCTAAGAGAGGGACTCTGGAAGGTATGGGGAACTGGCACTTGTCCCTGAGAGTAACCGAAGGTATGAGAACTGAAATAATCCAGAGTTAGAAAGGAGAAAAGGTTCCAAAATTGAACAGTCGGTAACAGGACATCAATTAGAAACAAATACTCAACTATGCGTTTGAAACAAAGCTGACCTGTTTTTTTATTTGTTCATGGAACATGGGATATGGGTGTCACTGGCAAGGCCAGCTCTGGGCCAATAGGAAGAGCGAGGGGCGGGGCTGGAGGACTGAGCGAGCAGTTGGTCCTCGAACCAATTGGAGTGAGCGAGGGGCGGGGCTTGCCCCCCCAGTGGGCGGGGCTGGGCCCGGATCTCCCGCACTGAGCATGACGGGCTGCGGCGGCCACAGTTGGTGGAGCCCGGATGATGTCGGACAGGAGACAGTCGACTGTCGGTGCGGGGCAGGAATTGGAGCCACGAGTGGGCGGGTGAACGTCAAACACCTGCTGTAGGCCCCAGGCCCCAATCACAGCCCAGAGGCCCCGGGTTTACCCCGTGGTGACAGGCCCGGGTCAGCGGGGTCACTGGCCGACATCTTGGACGGGTTAGAACATCAGAACATCAGAAATAGGAGCAACAGTGGGCCATCCGGCCCCTCGAGCCTGCTCCGCCATTTAACACCATCATGGCTGATCCAATCATGGACTCAGTTCCACTTCCCTGTCCGCTCCCCATAATCCCTTATCCCCTTATCATTTAAGAAACTGTCTACTTCTGTCTTAAATATATTTAATGTCCCAGCTTCCACAGCTCTCTGAGGCAGTGAATTCCACAGATTTACAACCCTCAGAGAGAAGAAATTCCTTCTCATCTCAGTTTTAAATGGGCGGCCCCTTATTCTAAGATAATGCCCTCTAGTTCTAGTCTCCCCCATCAGTGGAAACATTCTCTCTGCATCCACCTTGTCAAGCACCCTCATAATCTTAGACGTTTCAATAAGATCACCTCTCATTCTTCTGAATTCCAATGAGTAGTGGCCCAACCTACTCAATCTTTCCTCATAAGTCAACCCCCTCATCCCTGGAATCAACCGAGTGAACCTTCTCTGAACTGCCTCCAAAGCAAGTATATCCTTTCGTAAATATGGAAACCAAAACTGCACGCAGTGTTCCAGGTGTGGCCTCACCAATACCTTATATAGCTGTAGCAAGACTTCCCTGCTTTTATACTCAATCCCCTTTGCAATAAATGCCAAGATACCATTGGCCTTCCTGATCATTTGCTGTACCTGCATACTATCCTTGTTTCATGCACAAGTACCTCCAGATCCCGTTGTACTGTGGCACTTTGCAATCTTTCTCCATTTAAATAATAACTTGCTCTTCGATTGTTTTCTGCCAAAGTCCAGGACCTCACACTTTCCAACATTATACACCATCTGACAAATGTTTGCTCACTCACTGAGCCTGTCCATGTCCTTTTGCAGATTTTGTGTGTCCTCCTCACACATTGCTTTTCCTCCGATCTTTGTATCATCAGCAAACTTGGCAACGTTACACTCGGTCGTTTCTTCCAAGTCGTTAATATAGATTGTAAATAATTGGGATCCCATCACTGATCCCTGCGGCACCCCATTAGTTACTGGTTGCCAACCAGAGATTGAACCATTTATCCCGACTCTCGGTTTTCTGTTCATTAGCCAATCCTCTATCCATGCTAAATTATTACCCCCAACCCCGTGAACTTTTATCTTGTGCAGTAACCTTTTACGTGGAACATTGTCAAATGCCATCTGGAAATTCAAATACACCACACTCACTGGTTCCCCTTTATCCACCCTGTTTGTTACATCCTCAAAGAACTCCAGCAAATTTGTCAAACATGACTTCCCTTCATAAATCCATGCTGACTCTGCCTGACCGAATTTTGCTTTTCCAAATGTCCTACAACTGCTATTTTAATAATGGACTCCAACATTTTCCCAACCACAGATGTTAGACTAACTGGTCAAAAGTTCCCTGCTTTTTGTCTGCCTTCTTTTTTAAAAAGGGGCGTTACATTTGCAATTTCCCAATCTGCTGGGACCTCCCCAGAATCCAGGGAATTTTGGTAAATTACAACCAATGCATCCACAATCCCCGCCGCTACTTCTCTTAAGACCCGAGGATGTAATCCATCAGGTCCAGGGGATTTATCTGTCTTCAGTCCCATTATCTTACTGAGTCGCACCTCCTTAGTGATTGTAATTGTGTTAAGTTCCTCCCCCACCCTACAGCCCCTTGACTATCCACTATCGGAATATTGTTAGTTTCCTCTACCCATGTCATTGGTCCCGATGTGGACCACAACCTCCGGCTGTTCACCCTCTCCCCCCAGAATGCCCTGCAGCTGCTCAGTGAAATCCTTGACTCTGGCACCAGGGAGGCAACATACCATCCTGGAGTCATGTCTGTGGCCGCAGAAACACCTTTCTGTTCCTCTGACTATTGAATCCCCTACCACTATAGATCTTCCATTCTTCTTCCTCCCCCCTCGTGCAGCTGAGACACCCGTGGTGCCGTGGATTTGGCTCTGGCTGCACTCCCCAGAGCCACCATCCCCCTCACCGGTACTCAGAACAGAGAACCAGTTGGAGAGCGAGATGGACTCAGGGGACTCCTGCACTACCTGCCTAGTCCTCCTCTTCTGACCAGGGGTCACCCAATCCCCCTCTGCCTGCACATTCTTAAGCTGTGGGGTGACCACCTCTAGAAACGTGAGATCCCCGGAGCTCTCAGTCTCATGGATGCACCGCAGTGACTCCAGCCGCCGCTCAAGCTCCAAAACACGGAGCTGGAGTTGGTGCAGCTGGAGACACCTCCTACACATGTGGTCGTCCCGGCTGTGCGAAGCTTCCAGATTTCCCACAAGCCACAGGATGTGTAATCCACGGGACTGAGCTGTCCTGTCATCCCTCTAGTTACACTCACAACTATCAAGTAGAACTAAACTCTGAACCTTAGAGAAATACACCCAGCAACTACTCAACAATCCGCTGATTTAATTAACTGGCTCTCCTTCGATAATAAAGTTCACATATATTTACTGGCAGATCCGACTTCCAACAATGCCAAAGGTTTCCTACTGAAAAGCAAAAGAAAAAGATTTACCAATCCACCAGCCAATCACTTACCCGCTGGGCTGTGACCCTGCACCAGCCGGTTCCTCCCGGAACTCCCCCTCCCCCCAGACCACCCCTCCTCCACTCTCCCCCCCCCTCCTCCCGGACTGCCCCTCCTCCCGGACCGCCCCTCCTCCACTCTCCACCCCTCTCCCCCCCACTCCACCCCAGGCGGCCCCCCCTCCCCCAGACGACCCCGACTTAATGAAAGCCTGTCGGCCGATGAGACGCTGTAAAGGTGCTGGTGAGCTGCTGGATTGTTCTGCATTTTGCCTGAACAGAAAATAACTGAACATTTATCCCAGTTTAAACTTTGCTATTATGAAATGTGTGTGTAGTTTAATGTGGCTCATGTCCTTGCTCATGTCGGCTGTAATTGTGTAGAAAGGGGATGTGTGAAGTGATGGTGTTTGTATGGAGATGTGAAACAAGGAAACGGTATCTGTGTGTGACAGTGACACAGCCTGTGGTCACAGGCAGAACCATGCACCGATATCCTTGTGGTTATGGTTTGAGCAGCGTCAGATCAGGAATGTAGCAAACAAGTTCAGTATAAATATCGCCAGTGTATCCGCAGCTTGTTAGACACACCTGGGGAGAGGAGCCCTGGGAACCCACTCCATTATCCCTGTTCTCTGGATCCAGTAACTATACTGTCTGTATGTTTGCAGTGCTGTTAATAACGTCAGTAAAAGTCAGTCTGGTGTTCTGAGCTTGATTATCTGGTGTCTGAAACCACCACACTCAATATTTAGAGTCAACAGGATGAACTAGTGAATACATCACGACCCAATACTCCAGCTCTATATTCACAGGAGAAAGTTGGTCATCTAACTCCTCGAGTGGGCAGAATAGAGAAAGATACTGACGCTCAGAACATCTCGAATCTGTTGTAAATATCGTTCAAATCCTGACCAGTTCCAATTGTCAGTTTCCATGACAGTGAAGGCAATTCAAGACATGAAGGGGCGAGGGGGGGGGGATGTAATTTGGGAAATGCAGCAGCCAATTTGTGCACAGCAGGATCCCACAAACAGCCATGTAATGATGACAAGACAATCCGTTCTCAGTGATGTAAGTTCAGGGATACACATTACCCAGGACACCGGAGTGAACTCCGCCTGTTCTTCCTCTGAATCGTGGCCGTGGGATCTTTTACATCCAACTTAAAATCTAGACAGGGTATCGGTTTAATGTCTCACCTGAAAGACGGCACCTCTGACAGTGCAGCACTCCCTCTGTACTGACACCTGGAGTCTGGGCCTAGATGATGTGCTCGGGCTCTGGATTGGGAATTGAACCCTCACTCGGCCGAGAGTGCTACCACTGAGCCAAGGCTGACAGGGTCTGTTCCCTGTTCCCGTTACACTAGACCGTGCCGGTGTTATTACACTGACCCACACATTCATACTGCAGTGGGCCTTGACTCTCTTATCACACATTCGGCAAAGCATTTGTTACAACAAGAAAACAACCAGAACTTACATTAATATAGCGCCTTTAATGCAATGAAACATCTCACGGCGCTTAACACGATCGATATCAATAAGAAAACATTTTTGACACAGAGCCACAGAGAAAGATATCAGGACAGATTCCCAAAAGGTTGATCGAAGAGGTAGTTTTTAAAAAGAACCTTGAAAGAGGTTTAGGGGGAATTCCAGAGCTTAGAGCTTCAGCAGCTGAAGACACGGCCACCAATGGTGGGGTGATTAAAATCAGGGATGGGCAAGGACAGATTTGGAGAGTGCAGAAACTCGGAGGGTGGTGGGGCTGTAAGAGTTTACAGAGATAGGGAGGGGCGAGGCCATGGAGAGTTTTGAAACCAAAGATTAGAATTTTAAAATTGAGGCGTTGCTGAACCAGCGGCCAATGTAGGTCAGTGAGCACAGGGGGATGGGTGAATGAGGTTATAGCAATAGGCCCTGACTTGCACACACTATTAGAGGAGACCCAATCTTTGTTTTGTTGCACTGGACACTGCCTGTGTGACCATCACACTCGATCCAGCATTGTGTTCAGTATTACACTAGAGTCTGCCTCTGTTATTATTGGATCAAACACTGTCTTTGTTACTCTCACAGTGGGCCATGCATTTGCTGTTATTACTCCGGACCCTGTCTCTGGAATTGTTACACTAGACCTGAAAATAACCTGCCCCTGTAGTTCCAGTTCTCGTGCACACCTCTATTATTATAACTGTAGATCATGTCTCTGTTGTATTCCATCGAGTATGTTTCTGTTATTGTTAAAGTGTTAAAGGCTTCTGTTAGAGGGGATAGTGTCACACTTTGTTATTATTGCAAAAACGCTGTTTCAATTATTAAATACTTGTTTCCAGTGTAAAACTAGGCCTTGTCTCTGTTTGTGTTACGCCGGACCCTGTCTCCGTTTGTGTTACGCCGGACCCTATCTCCGTTTGTGTTACGCCGGACCCTGTCTCCGTTTGTATTATGCCGGACCCTGTCTCCGTTTGTATTACGCCGGACCCTGTCTCCGTTTGTATTACGCCGGACTCTGGGTCTTTTGTGATGCACAATAGCATGAGCCCAGGCTGGCCCAATAGCGTGAGCCCAGGCTGGCCCAATAGCGTGTGCCCAGGCTGGCCCAATAGCGGGTGCCCGGGCTGGAAGTGGGGGTGCAAACACGGGGCCTGCGGGCTGTGATTCGGGGCTTGGGACCGAGCCCCGGTGTGTGTGTAGCGGATGGTGCGGAGTGTTGTCTCTCAAGCCTGGGCCCGCGCTCGGGATGCGTGACCTCCCGGGATTTATTAATGCAGGGAACTATTTGTTCTGCACTTTTCTGATGGACAGGCGACAAGCCCCACCCCGTTTCATGGCCCACCCCCTCTAAGCCCAAATCATTCCATGCAGGTGGTGCCGAGAAACAGGACTGGGGTAAGGCACATACTGAGACTGTGGTAAGGCACTTCAGCTGGGGGAGTCATGCACTGGGAGTAGGGTAAGGCACTTCAGCTGGGGGAGGAATGCTTGAGCATGGGGTTTGAGAGCTTGAGCAGCAGCGAGTGTCACTGCATCCGCGAGGCTGAGAGCTACGTGGATAGCACCTTTCATGGGGTCGTCACCTCGCAGCATAAGAGTGTGCAGGCAGAGAGGGAATGGGTGACTGCCCAGACAGACATGGAGGACCAGGCAGGTAGTGCAGGACACCTCTCAGTGCATCTCACTCTCTGTACTGGTGGTTCCTCAGGGAGTACAGCCAGAGCCAAGTCCAAGGCATCATGGGTGGCTCAACTGTAAAGGGGGGGGCAGTGGGAAGAGGAAGGTCAGAGATACGGAGGGGTGTCGGGCTGGAGGAGGTTCGAGAGATAGAGAGGTGTGTAGGTGCTGGAGGAGGTTAGAGGGATAGGGAGGATGTAAAAGCTGGAGGAGGTTACAGAGGGGGCGGGGTCTAGTGCTGGAGGAGGTTACAGAGGGGGAGGATTGTAATGCTGGAGGGGGTTACAGAGATAGGGAGAGGTGTCGGACCTGCAGGAGGTTAGAGATAGGACGGGGTTTAGGGCTGGAGGAGATTACAGTGAGGGAGGGATGTAGGGGATGGAGGTTACAGAGATAAGGAGGGGTTTAGGGCTGGAGGAGGTTTTCGAGAACAGGATGAGTGTAAGGGCTGGAGGAGGTTAGAGAGAGAGAGAGATGTTTGTAGGGTCTGGAAGAGATTACAGAGATAGGGAGGGTTGTAGGGCTGCAGCTGGTTACAGAGATAGGGAGGTGTGCAGTACTGGATGAGGTTACAGAGATAGGAAGGGGCTGGAGGAGATTGCAGAGATAGGGAAGATTCTGGTATTGGAGGTGGTTATGGAGATAGGGAGGGGTGGAGGGCTGGAGGAGATTACAGAGATAGAGAAGGGTGTAGGGGCTGTAGGTTACAGAGAGAGGAAGGGGTGTAGGGTCTGGAGTAGGTTGCAGAGATTGGGAGGGTTGTAGGGGCTTGAGGAGGTTAGAGATAGGAAGGGGTATAGGGCTGGAGGAGGTTACAGAAATAAGCAGGTGCTGGAAGAGGTTGCAGAGATATGGAGGGGTGTAGGGGCTGGAGGAGGTTACAGAGATAGGGAGGGGTATAGGGGTAGGAGGAAGTTAGAGATAGGGAAGGGTTCAGGGCTGGAGGAGGTTGCAGAGATAGGGATGGGTGTAGGGGCTGGTGGAGGTTAGAGATATGGAGGAGTGTAGGGCGGGAGGAGGTTAGAGGGATATGGAGGAGTGTAGGGCTGGAGGAGCTTACAGAGATAGGGAGGGTTGTAGGGGCTGGAGGTTGTTACAAGGGATAGGGAGGGTTGTTGGGGCTGGAGATGGTTGCAGAGATTGGAACGTTGTAGGGGCTCGAGGAGGTTAGAGATAGGGAGTGGTGTAGGGGCTGGAGGAGGTTACACGGATAGGAAGAGGTGTAGTGCTGAAGGAGGTTACAGAGATAAGGAGGGTTGTAGGGGCTAGGGGAGGTTACAGAGATAGGGAGAGGTGTAGGGCTGGAGGTGGTGAGAGATAGGGAGGGGTGCAGGGGCTGGAGGAAGTTAGAGATAGCGAGGGGTGTCGTTCTGGAGGAAGTTAGAGATAGGGAGGGGTTTAGGGCTGGAGGAGGTTACAGAGAGAGGGAGGGGTGTAGGCGCTGGAGGGGATTACAGACAAAGAGAGGGGTGTAAGGGCTGGACGAGGTTATAGACAAAGGGAGAGGTGTAGGGTCTGGTGGAGGTTAGAGATAGTGAGTGGTGTAGGGACTGGAGGTTGCAGTGATATGGAGGGCTGTAGGGGCTGGAGGACATTACAGAGAGAGGGAGGGGGGTATGGCAGGAGGAGGTTATAGAGATAGCAAAGGGTGTAGCGCCTGGAGGAGGTTAAAGAGATAGGGAGGGGTATATGGGCTGGAGGAGGAGGCTTGTAGTGCTGGAGGACGTTACAGATAAAGGGAGGGTTGTCAGGGCTGGGGGAGGTTACAGAGATCGGAAGGGTTGTCGGGGCTGGAGGAGGTTACAGATAGGGGAGGGTGCAGGGGTTGGAGGAGACTACAGAGATAGGGAGGGATGTAGGGGTTGAAGGAGGTTCCATAGATACGTAGGGCTGTAGGGATGGAGGAGGTTACAGAAATAGCGATGGGTGTTGGGCCTGGAGGTTACAAAGATAGGGAGGGTTGTAGGAACTGGAGGTGGTTACGGAGATAGGGAGGGGTGTTGGGCCTGGATGAGATTAGAGGTAGGGAGGGATTTAGGGCTGGAGGAGGTTATAGACAGAGGGAGGGGTTTAGGGGCTGGAGTTGCTTACAGAGATAGGGAGGGGTCTAGTGCTGGAGGAGGTTACAGAGATAGGGAGCTGTGTAAGTGCTGAAGGTTACAGCGATAGGGACGGGTGTAGGGGTTGGAGGAGGTTAGAGAGATGTGGAGGTGTGTTGCACTGGAGGTTACAGATGGGGAGGGAAGTAGGGCTGGAGGAGATTGCAGAGATAGGGAGGGGTGTAGGGTCCGGAGGAGGTTACAGAGATAGGGAGGGGTGTAGGGGCTGGAGGAGGTTAGAGATAGGGAGAGGTGTCGGGGATGGAGGAGATTAGAGATAGGGAGGGGTGTATGGGCTGGAGAGGTTACAGAAATAGGGAGAGGTGTAGGTCTGAAGGAGATTGCAGAGATAAGGAAGGGTCTCGGGGCTCGAGGAGGTTACAGAGATCGGGAGGGGTGCAGCGATTGGAGGAGAGTACAAACATAGGGAGGGGTGAACGGGCTGGAGGAGGTTAGAGATAGGGAGATATGTAGGTGCTGGAGGAGGTTAGAGATAGGGAGATATGTAGGTGCTGGAGTAGGTTGGAGAGATACCAAGGTGTGTAATGCTGGAGGAGGTTACAGAGGGGGAGGGTTGTCGTGCTGGAGGAGGTTGCAGACGTAGGGAGGGATGTAGGGGCAGGGGGAGGTTAGAGAGATAGCAAGGGGTGTAGGGCTGGAGGAGGTTACAGAGATAGTGGCTGGATGGGGTTAGAGATATGGAGGGGTGTAGGGGCTGGATGGGGTTAGAGATATGGAGGGGTGTAGGGGCTGGAGGAGGTTTAGAGATAGGGATGGATGTGGGGCTGGAGGGGGTTTAGAGATAGGGAGGGATGTAGGGCAGGAGGAGGTTCGAGAGATTGGGAGGGATGTCGGGCTGGGGCTTTGGGGCTGGGGGAGGTTTAGAGAGATATGAGAGGTGTCGGTGCTGGAGGAGGTTGAGAGAGATAGGGAGGGGTGCAGGGCTGGAGGAGCTTACAGAGATAGGGAGGGTTGTAGGGCTGAGGAGGTTACAGAGATAGGGAGGGGTGTAGGGTCTGGAGGAGGTTACAGAGATAGGGAGGTGTATAGGGGCTGGATGGGGTTACAGAGATAGGGAGGTGTGTAGGGGCTGGAGGAGGTTTAGAGAGATAGGGAGGGATGTAGGGCTGGGGCTTTGGCGCTGGAGGAGGTTTAGAGAGATATGAGAGGTGTCGTCACTGGAGGAGGTTACAGGGATCGGGAGGGTTGTAGGGCTAAGGAGGTTTAGAGAGATAGGGAGGGGTGCAGGGCTGGAGGAGGTTAGAGATGGGGAGGGGAGATTGAGGGATATGAACACGAGGTTGAGAATTTTAAATCAGTGCCTCGCTGGGGCTGAGGAGGGGGGGAGAAGTGCAGGAACACAACCCCCTCACTACCTACCCTGCACTAACCCCCATCATCTGTTAAATCACCTGGAGTTCCAGTGACACTCCTCCCACTCTCTCTCGGTATTTATCCACTCACTGCCTCACTCAAAGCTTATCTCCCATTGACAGTCCGTGTGAGGGCCCTCGTTGTCCCAGAATTGCTCCCCGTGGACACTGACTGACCTTCCCCGTGCCTCCGCCGCCCTCCTCCTGTTCCGTGACGGCCGACAAATTCAGGTTGTGTTCCAGTCATCAAGCGAAAGATCAGGAATGGGGGTGTATAAATTAAAACATTTGGCGGGCCGGAGGAAGGGGCTTGGGGGGCCGTGTCCTGCCCACAGGCCGTATGTTTGACACCCCTGAGCTACACTGTCAAGCCCTGTAAGAGTTTTCTATGTTTCAATGAGATCACACCTCATTCTTCTAAACTGTAGAGAATATCGGCCTGGTCTACTCAATCTCTCCTCACAGGACAATCCCCCCATCCCAGGATTCAGTCTGGCGAACCTTCGTTACCATCCTCAATGGTCTGTACATCCTTCCTTAGGTAAGCAGCCAAACTGTACACAATACTCCAGGTGTAGTCTCACCAGGGCCCTATATAATTGCAGTAGGATGTCTAGGAGCAAGTTATTATTTAAATGGAGAAAGATTACAAAATGCTGCAGTACAGTGGGACCTGGGGTCACTTGTGTATGAAGCACAGAAGGATAGTATGCAGGTTCAGCAAGTGATCAGGAAGGCCAATGGTATCTTGGCCTTTATTGCAAAGGGGATGGAGTATAAAAGCAGGGAAGTCTTGCTACAGCTATATAAGGTATTAGTGAGGCCACACCTGGTATACTGCATGCAATTTTGGTTTCCATATTTACGAAAGGATTTACTTGCTTCGGAGCCCGTTCAGAGAAGGTTCACTAGATTGATTCTGGGGATGAGTGGGTTGACTTATGAGGAAAGGTTGAGTAGTTTGGGCCTCTACTCATTGAAATTCAGAAGAATGAGAGTTGATCTTATCGAAATGTATAAGATTATGAGGGTGCTTGACAAGGTGGATGGAGAGAGGATGTTTCCACTGATGGGGGAGACTCGAACTAGAGGGCATGATCTTAGAATAAGAGCCACCCATTTAAAGCAAAAATGAGGAGGAATTTCTTCTGAGGGTTGTAAATCTGTGGATCTCGCTGCCTCAGACAGCTGTGGAAGCTGGGACATGAAATAAATTTAAGACAGAAATAGACAGTTTCTTACACGATAAGGGGATAAGGGGTTATGAGGAGTGGGCGGGTAAGTGGAGCTGAGTACATGATCAGATCAGCCATGATCTTATTGAATGGCGGAGCAGGCTCGAGGGGCCGTATGGCCTACTCCTGTTCCTATTTCTTATGTTCTCATGTTTACTCTTATCCTCAAATCCTCTTGTAATAAAAGGCTGACATACCATTTGGTTTCTTCATTGCTTGCTGTACCTGCATATTAACTTTCAGTGATTCGTGTACAAGGACACCAAGGTCCCTCAAAACACCAACATTTCCCAATCTCTCACCATTTCAAGTAGCTGTTTCCAGTCCACTTTGGCTAAATCACATATCAGCTTAGTAAAATTGGCTTTTCCCCAATTGTGAACTTTTATTCCTGGTCTATCTTTGTCCTTTTCCATAACTACCCTAAATCTAACTGAATTATGATCACTCGCACCAAAATGCTGTCCCATCGATACCCCTTCCACCTGCCCAGCTTCAGTCCCGAATACTAAGTCCAGAACTTCCTCCTCTCTTGTTGTGCTTGCTACGTACTGGCTAAAATGTTCTGCTGGTTGCTGACCCCTCTGCGAAGGGAAATAGATCCTTCCTCTCCACTCTATCTAGGCCCCTCATAATTTTATACACCTCATTAAGGTCTCCCCTCAGCCTCCTCCGTGCCAAAGAAAATAAACTATTAAGAGGGTTGGTGGGCTGGAGGAAGTTACAGAGATAGGGAAGGGCGAGACCCTGGAGAGATTTGAACAAGAGGATGAGTATTTTAAAGGCTGATGCCACCAGCCATCTCGCCGAGCACAGAATGTAACTCACTACCAACAAGAAGGATGTTACTCTAACTGCTAAAGTTGCATAATGCGGGGAAATAAATCTCTGTCCCTTTAACTAACAGCGACATGGAAAGAGGGAAATGAATGACCTTTAAACACCAGGTCTACTTGGCACTGAAGTATCTGAAACTCATATTAGGAACTCATAAATAGAAATAAAATACTGACAAATGTTAAACTGTTTTGTTGACAAAAGAAATCTCGATTTAACTTTAAAAGATGAATTGTTTAACAGAGATTCACACAGACTCACCTGATAGGCCGTCTCAGGATCCACCACTCATGCACCGTGATTGGGTGCAGAACAGGCTGCTCCCTGGGCCCTCCAGCCTCTGACCTCTCTTCCTGTTGGTTCCCAGGGCAATCAATCACCACTCGCCAACATTACGCTGCCACATTAAGTTGAGAGGCTCGGAGGAAGAAATAAAATGAGGCCGTGAAAGAGATAAGAAATAAAATTAGAAAAGCATGATTAAATAAACAAGGAGAGGCAATGTAAATTAAAGGGTACAATCCTAAAGGGGGTGCATGAACAGTGAGACCTGCGGGTATATGTGGACAAATCGCTGAAGGTGGCAGGACAGGTTGAGAAAGCAGTTAAAAAAACTTGCAAGTTGCTGGGCATCACAGAGTACAAAAGCAAGGAGGTTATGATGAACCTTTATAAAACACTGGTTCGGCCTCAACTGGAGCATTGTGTCCAATTCTGGGCACCGCACATTAGGATGTGATGGCCTCAGAGAGGAAGCAGAAAAGATTGACAAGAATGATTCACGAGATGAGGGACTTCAGTTCCGTGGAGTGACTGGAGAAGCTGGGGTTGTTCTCCTTGGAGCAGAGAAGGTTGAGAGGAGAATTGATAGAAGTGTTCAAAATCATGAGGGGTCCAGACAGAGTAGATAGAGAGATACTGTTCCCATTGGTGGAGGGGTCGAGAACCAGAAAAGACGGACTTAAGGTGAATGGCAAAATAACCAAAGGTGACATCAAAAAAATCTATTTTATGCAGCGAGTGGTTAGGATCCGGAAAGCACGGCCTGAAAGAGTGGTGGAGGAAGACTCAATCACAGCATTCAAATAAAAAGGAAGTTGGATAAGTATCTGAAAAAAAACATTTTGCAGGGCCGGGGGAAAAGGGAGGGGAGTAGGCAAGGGTTCGACGGGCCGAATGGCCTTCCGTGCTGTAACCATTCTCTGATTGTGTGAGCAGAACCACTCTGTTCCCTGACTCAATCTAAAGCCTTCCTGATTGTGAGCAACTCTGTTAAACCTGCCCTGCACCTTCACTGCTCCAAGGAGAACCACCCCAGATGCTGCAGCCATCATCTTATTGAATGGCGGCAGGCTCGAGGGGCCAAAGGGCCGACTCATCTCCTATTTCTGATGTTCTCATGTGTTCATGTCACTGGTCCCCATCCTGCACCTGCTCCCTGCAGTAAGATGGCCGCCACGCATGATCCCTGCCCTGCAGCGGGACAATGGAAAGTATTGTGACGTCGAGGAAGCCCCGCCCCTGTTGCTCCCTGCTCCCTGTGGCGGGCAGACCCGTGCTGCCCAAAGCTGGCGGCCGAACTCCCGGCAATCCCCGACAGTAACCAAGGTCCGTCCCCGCCCGAAGGTGCCCCGCAGCCGCCACCCAAATCTCACCGCCCGCGCGTGTCCATGAGTCTGAGTCCTCAGGGAGGCTGGGCGCATTGCCCGGGCTGCTCATCCATCATAGAAACATAGAAACATAGAAAATAGGTGCAGGAGCAGGCCATTCAGCCCTTCTAGCCTGCACCGCCATTCAATGAGTTCATGGCTGAACATGAAACTTCAGTACCCCCTTCCTGCTTTCTCGCCATAACCCTTGATCCCCCGAGTAGTAAGGACTTCATCTAACTCCCTTTTGAATATATTTAGTGAATTGGCCTCAACTACTTTCTGTGGTAGAGAATTCCACAGGTTCACCACTCTCTGGGTGAAGAAGTTTCTCCTCATCTCGGTCCTAAATGGCTTACCCCTTATCCTCAGACTGTGACCCCTGGTTCTGGACTTCCCCAACATTGGGAACATTCTTTCTGCATCTAACCTGTCTAAACCCGTCAGAATTTTAAACGTTTCTATGAGGTCCCCTCTCATTCTTCTGAACTCCAGTGAATACAAGCCCAATTGATCCAATCTTTCTTGATAGGTCAGTCCCGCCATCCCGGGAATCAGTCTGGTGAACCTTCGCTGCACTCCCTCAATAGCAAGAATGTCCTTCCTCAAGTTAGGAGACCAAAACTGTACACAATACTCCAGGTGTGGCCTCACCAAGGCCCTGTACAACTGTAGCAACACCTCCCTGCCCCTGTATTCAAATCCCCTCGCTATGAAGGCCAACATGCCATTTGCTTTCTTAACCGCCTGCTGTACCTGCATGCCAACCTTCAATGACTGATGTACCATGACACCCAGGTCTCGTTGCACCTTCCCTTTTCCTAATCTGTCACCATTCAGATAATAGTCTGTCTCTCTGTTTTTACCACCAAAGTGGATAACCTCACATTTATCCACATTATACTTCATCTGCCATGCATTTGCCCACTCACCTAACCTATCCAAGTCACTCTGCAGCCTAATAGCATCCTCCTCGCAGCTCACACTGCCACCCAACTTAGTATCATCCGCAAATTTGGAGATACTGCATTTAATCCCCTCGTCTAAATCATTAATGTACAATGTAAACAGCTGGGGCCCCAGCACAGAACCTTGCGGCACTCCACTAGTCACTGCCTGCCATTCTGAAAAGTACCCGTTTACTCCTACTCTTTGCTTCCTGTCTGACAACCAGTTCTCAATCCACGTCAGCACACTACCCCCAATCCCATGTGCTTTAACTTTGCACATTAATCTCTTGTGTGGGACCTTGTCGAAAGCCTTCTGAAAGTCCAAATATACCACATCAACTGGTTCTCCTTTGTCCACTTTACTGGAAACATCCTCAAAAAATTCCAGAAGATTTGTCAAGCATGATTTCCCTTTCACAAATCCATGCTGACTTGGACCTATCATGTCACCATTTTCCAGATGCACTGCTATGACATCCTTAATAATTGATTCCATCATTTTACCCACTACTGAGGTCAGGCTGACCGGTCTATAATTCCCTGTTTTCTCTCTCCCTCCACGGCTGCGGGGGGGGGGGGGCAAAACGTCGTCCGTCGGCAGCTAATCTCCCACAATAGGCTGGCCCCGCGCCTGCGCACAACTCAGCCCCGCCTCACCTGGGCCCCGAGCTCAAAGGCTGCGAGCGGAGCCCACCGACAAACCCCCCAACCGCAACACTCAGCCCGCAGCCAATGGCGAGGCGGCGCGGGGCACCAGCCCACCCAGCGCCCTGCTCCGCGCCAATCAGTGGCGGGGGGCGGGGCCGCGGCACCAATCAATTACTGGTCCCTGAAGGTACTGACTCTGGCTGGGTTCAGTTCTACACTCGCTGGTTCCCCTCCCCTGAAGGTACTGACTCTGGCTGGGTTCAGTTCTACACTCACTGGTTCCCCTCCCCTGAAGGTACTGACTCTGGCTGGGTTCAGTTCTACACTCACTGGTTCCCCTCCCCTGAAGGTACTGACTCTGGCTGGGTTCAGTTCTACGCTCACTGGTTCCCCTCCCCTGAAGGTACTGACTCTGGCTGGGTTCAGTTCTACACTCACTGGTTCCCCTCCCCTGAAGGTACTGACTCTGGCTGTGTTCAGTTCTACACTCACTGGTTCCCCTCCCCTGAAGGTACTGACTCTGGCTGGGTTCAGTTCTACACTCACTGGTTCCCCTCCCCTGAAGGTGCTGACTCTGGCTGGGTTCAGTTCCAAACTCAGAAGAACATAAATAGGAGTAGGAGTAGGCCATACGGTCCCTGGAGCCTACTGCGCCATTAAATACGATCATGGCTGATCTGACCATGGACTCAGGTCCACTTTCTTGCCCGCTCTCCATAACCCCTTATTCCCTTATCGGTTGATAAACTGTCTGTTTCTGTCTTAAATTTATTCAATGACCCAGCTTCCACAGCTCTCTGAGGCAGTGAATTCCACAGATTTACAACTCTGAGAAGAAATTCTTCCTCATCTCAGTTTTAAATGGGCGGCCCTTTATTCGAAGATTATGCCTTCTCGTTCTAGTCTCCCCCATCAGTGGAAACGTTCTCTCTGCATCCACCTTGTGAAGTCCCCTCATAATCTTATACGTTTCGATGTGATCACCTCTCATTCTTCTGAACTCCAACCTCCTCAACCTTTCCTCATAAGCCAACCCCCTCATCTCCGGATCAACCTACTGAATCTTCTCTCAACTGCCTCCAAAGCAAGTCTATCCTTTCGTAAATATGGAACCCAAAACTGCATGCAGTATTCCAGGTGTGGCCTCACCAATACCCTGTATAACTGTAGCAAGACTTCCCTGCTTTTATACTCCATCCCCTTTGTAATAAAGGCCAAGAGTCCATTGGCCTTCCTGATCACTTTCTATACCTGCGTACTAACATTTAGCGTGTCAGGCACAAGTTCTCCCAGGTCTCGTGTACTGCAGCAGTTTGCAATTTTTTTCCAATAAATAATAACTTGCTCTTTCATTATTTTCTGCCAAAGTGCATGACCTCACACTTTCCAACATCATATACTATCTGTCAAATTTTTGCCCACTCACTTAGCCTGTCTGTGCCCTTTTGCAGATTTTTTGTGTCCTCCTCACACATTGCTTTTCCTCCGATCTTTGTTTCATCAGCAAACTTGGCTGCGTTACATTCGGCCCCTTCTTCCAAGTTGTTGATATAGATTGTAAATAGTTGGGGTCCCAGCACTGATCCCTGCAGCACCCCACTAGTTACTGGTTGCCAACCTGAGAATGAACCATTTCTCCCAATACTCTGTTTTCTGTTAGTTAGCCAATCCTTTGTACCTGCTAATATATTGCCCCCAACCTCCTCAATATTTCCTCATAAGTCAACCCCCTCATTTACGGAATCAACCTTGTGAACCCTCTCTGAACTGCCTCCTCTCCTCCACTGAAGATGCTGACTGTCTGGTTTCAGTTCTAAACTCACTTGTTCCCATCCCTCTCCTCCCCTGAAGGTGCTTACTCTGGCTGGGTTCAGTTCGGCAATCACTGGTTTCCCGTCCCCTGAATGTCCTGACTCTGGCTGGGGTCAGGTCTCCATTCACTGGTTCCCCTCTCTCTCATCTCCTATAGGTGTAGACTCTGGCTGGGTTCAGTTCGACATTCGGTTCCCTTCGCATTCCTCCTCTGAATGTGCTGACTCTGGCTGGGTTGAGTTCTACACTCACTGGTTCCCCTCTCCTGAAGGTACTGACTCTGGCTGGGTTCAGTTCTAAACTCACTGGTTCCCCTCCCCTGAAGGTGCTGACTCTGGCTGGGTTCAGTTCTGCATTCACTGGTTCCACTCCTGAAGGTGTTGACTCTGGCTGGGTTCAGTTCTACACTCACTGGTTCCCCTCTCCTCCCCTGTAGGTACTGACTCTGTCTGGGTTCAGTTCTACACTCACTGGTTACCCTCCCCTGACGGTACTGACTCTGTCTGGATTCAGTTCTGCACTCACTGGTTCCCCTCCCTCTCCTCCCCTAAAGGTGTCGGCTCTGGCTGGAACAAGTTCTACAATCACTGGTCCCCTCCCCTGAAGGTGCTGACTTTGGCTGGAATCCGTTCCAAACTCACTGGCTCCCCTCTCATCCAATGCAGATGCTGAATCTGTCTGGTTTCAGTTCTGCACTCACTAGTTAACATAAGAAAATAAGAAATAGGAGCAGGCATAGCCCATACGGCTCCTCGAGCCTGCTCCTCTATTTAATACGATCATGGCTGATCCGATCATGGACTCGAGACCACTCCCCTGTCCGCTCCCCATAACCACTTATTCCCTTAGCGTTTATGAATCTCTGTTTCTGTCTTAAATTTATTCAATGTCCCGGCTTGCACAGCTCTCTGAGGCAGTGAATTCCACAGATCCACAACCCTCTGCGAGAAGAAATTTCTTCTTTTAAGTGGACGGCCCCTTATTCGAAGATTATGTCCCGTAGTTCTAGTCTTCCCATTATCAGTGGAAATTCCTCTCTTCATCCATCTTGTCAAAGCCCCCTCATAATCTTACACATTTCGTTAAGACTACCGCTCATTCTTCTGAATTCCAATGAGTAGAGGCCCAACCTCAACCTTTTCTCATAAGTCAACCTCTTCATCCCTGGAATCAACCTTTTGAAAATTCTCTGAACTGCCTCCAAAGCAAGTATATCCTTTCGGAAATATGGAAACCAAAACTGCACGCAACATACCAGGAGTGGCCTCATCAATACCTTGTACAACTGTAGCAAGACTTCCCTGCTTTTATACTCCATCCCCTTTGCAATAAAGGCACGATTCCATTGGCCTTCCTGATCACTTGCTGTACCTGCATACTATCCTTTTATGTTTCATGCACAAGTACCTCCAGGTCTCGCTGTACTGCAGCACTTTGCAACCTTTCAACATTTAAATAATAACTTGCTGTTTAATTTTTTTCTGCCAAAGTGCATGACCTCACACTTTCCAACATTATACTCCATCTGCCAAATTTATGCTCACTCACTCAGCCTGCCTGTGTCCTTTTGCAGAATTTGTGTCCCTAACTCACACCTTGCTTTTCTTCCCATCGTATCATCAGCAAACTTGGCTTCGTTACACTCTGTCTCTTCTTCCAAGTCATTAATATGGATTGTAAATAGTGGAGTCTCAGCACTGATCCCTGCAACACCCCACTAGTTACTGATTGTCAACCCAAGAAGCAACCATTTATCCTGACTCTCTGTTTTCTGTCAGTCAGCCAATCCTCCATCCATGCTAATATATTACCCCCAACCCCGTGAAATGTTATCCCCTCCCTGTCCCCCCCACCCCCTGAAGGTACTGACTCTGGCTGGGTTCAGTTCTACACTCATAGTTCCCCTCCCCTGAAGGTACTGACTCTGGCTGGGTTCAGTTCTACACTCACTGGTTCCCCTCCCCTGAAGGTGCTGACTCTGGCTGGGTTCGGTTTGACACTCACTGGTTCCCCTCCCCTGAAGGTACTGACTCTGGCTGGGTTCAGTTCTACACTCACTGGTTCCCCTCCCCTGAAGGTACTGACTCTGGCTGGGTTCAGTTCTACACTCACTGCTTCCCCTCCCCTGAAGGTACTGATTCTGGCTGGGTTCAGGTCTACACTCACTGGTTTGCCCCCCACCCACCCCCTGCCCCTGAAGGTGCTGACTCTGGCTGGGTTCAGTTCTACACTCACTGCTTCCCCTCCCCTGAAGGTACTGACTCTGGCTGCGTTCAGTTCTACACTCACTGCTTCCCCTCCCCTGAAGGTACTGACTCTGGCTGCGTTCAGTTCTACACTCACTGGTTCCCCTCCCCTGAAGGTACTGACTCTGGCTGGGTTCAGTTCTACACTCACTGGTTCCCCTCCCCTGAAGGTACTGACTCTGGCTGGGTTCAGTTCTACACTCACTGGTTCCCCTCCCCTGGAGGTACTGACTCTGGCTGGGTTCAGTTCTACACTCACTGGTTCCCCTCCCCTGAAGGTACTGACACTGGCTGGGTTCAGTTCTACACTCACTGGTTCCCCTCCCCTGAAGGTACTGACTCTGGCTGGGTTCAGTTCGACACTCACTGGTTCCCCTCCCCTGAAGGTGCTGACTCTGGCTGGGTTCAGTTCTACACTCACTGGTTCCCCTCCCCTGAAGGTACTGACTCTGGCTGGGTTCAGTTCTACACTCACTGCTTCCCCTCCCCTGAAGGTACTGACTCTGGCTGGGTTCAGTTCTACACTCACTGGTTCCCCTCCCCTGAAGGTACTGACTCTGGCTGGGTTCAGTTCTACACTCACTGGTTCCCCTCCCCTGAAGGTACTGACTCTGGCTGGGTTCAGTTCTACACTCACTGGTTCCCCTCCCCTGAAGGTACTGACTCTGGCTGGGTTCAGTTCTACACTCACTGGTTCCCCTCCCCTGAAGGTACTGACTCTGGCTGGGTTCAGTTCCAGACATTGACATCATTCACTTTGTGCCTGCACCAAGATGGCCGCGCATGCGCGGTGCTACTCACTGAATCAAGATGGTGGAGCGCTGAACCTGCTCGAAGATGGCCGCCGTTAGCCCGGGCCTGTGACCGGGAGAAAGCCCCGAAGCTGCATCCGCCTATAATCCGGTTATTATTCCGGGCTTGCGGCGGGCACGGGTTGTTTATGAAGCCTCCCCAGCTCCCCGCTGGTCCCTTACCCCGCTCCGTCCCGCTGCAAAAGACACTCCTTAGGATCCTGTCCAAAACACGTCTTCTCCGCCATTACACGCACGGCGCATGCTCCAAACACAGCCAGGGCCCGCGCCTGCGCACTGAGCTCCTGCAGTCTGGATGCAGCACATTTTCCCCCGTAGGGCATGCTGGGTAGATAAGACAATGACAAACAGGAGCAGGAGTGGGCCAGATACTGCAAGGGTTATATACAGAGTGAAGCTCCCTCTGTACTGTCCTAAACAATCCCAGGGCAGGTACAGCACGGGTTAGTTACAATTTAAAGCTTGCTGTACGCTGACTTTCATCAAACACTCCCAGGGCAGGTACAGCACATGTTAAATACACAGTAAGGGACCCTGCACACTGTCCCACCAGGTATTCCCAGGGCATGTACAGCACGGGTTAAATAAAGAATAAAGCTCCCTCTGCACAGTCCCAAGAAACAATCCCAGGTCAGGTACAACGCAACTATTTTGTTGTTAATCTGTAAATCAAATGCCCCTGATTAAAGGGAGGAGGGCACTATAACCAACAAAATAAACTAATTAAACTTTAGATGGTAAACTTAAATCAAATTAAAATTTGGTTGCTCGAGGTGACGATGCACTCCAGTCCCTCCAGTGCCGACCTCTTACAAAAGGCCGCAAGCGTACCGGTAGCAGGTACAGCAGGGGTTAGAGACAGAGTGAAGCTCCCTCTACACTGTCCCATCAAACACTCCCAGGGCAAGTACAGCATAATTTAAATGCAGGGTAAACGTCTTTCAAAACAGCCAATCCAAAGATTCACAGGACAAGCACATCACAGGTTAGGTACACATTATCATCATCATAGGCAGTCCCTTGAAATCAAGGAAGACTTGCTTACACTCTAAAGGTGAGTTCTTAGGTGACTAAACTATCCAATACGGGAATTACAGTCTCTGTCACAGGTGAGACAGCCGGTCATTGAAGGAAATGGTGGGTGGGACTGGTTTGTCTTATGCTCCTACGCTTGGTTTCTGCATGCTCTCAGTGATGAGACTCGAGGTGCTCAGCACCCTCCCGGATGCACTTCCTCCATTTAGGGCGGAATTTAGCCAAGTGCCCCTAGGTATCAGTGGGGATGCTGCATTTTTATCAAGGAGGCTTTGAAGGTGTCCTGAGCAGAACGCTTGCTTTGGGAGTCTTTTGTCAGCCATGTGAACAATGTGGCGAGCCAGGGTATCTCTGGAGATGGAGCACGCCGTGTCCACAAGAGATGGACACTGCAGAGACTGGAGTGCATCATTTCAAGAGAGAACAGAATTTTTATTTTAATTAATTTGATTTGATTTGACAAAGGTTCCCTTTATGTTGAATTATTAATTTGTGTTTTTGGTGCCCTCAAAAAAACAACAAAGGGGCATTTTAATGAAAGTTTGTGGAGTGTGACCACCCTCCCGCCCTTTAATCAGGGGGCACTTGATTATTGTTCTACTTAAAATAGTTGTGAACAATGTGGCCCAACCAACGCAGCTGGTCGAGTGTGGTCAGTGCTTCGATGCTGAGGATGTTGGCCTGATCGAGGAAACACCAGGAATGGTTTGGTGAGAATGACCAGGAGATCCAAGAGCTAATAAATCGCAAGCACAGGGCATTTCTGAACCTAAAACAACAACCCAACTCGGGACCAGCAAAGCAGCATTACAGGTGGCTTCAGGCCGAGGTCCAAGAAAAAACCTGTGACCTAAAGCATAGATGGTTCGTGGAGAAATCACAGGAGGTTCAGCAGCTGGCTGACAGCCATGATGTGTGAGGATTCTTCACATCAGTCAACGCCACCTAAAGCACAACCACCCAAGGCACCACCCCACTGTTGGCCAAGAATGGGGAAACACTCATCAAGGACACCGAGGCAGCCACGACCCACTGGAAGGAACACTTCAAAGATCTCCTTAACCGACACTCTGCCTTTGACTCGAGTGTCCTCGACTCCAACCCACAGCATGCTACCCACGACCATCTCAGCAAAAACCCAGCCCTGTCCGAGGTGGAAAAGGCCATCCGCCAGCTCAAAACCAACAAGGCAATGGGAGTGGACGAAATCCCCATTGAGGCACTAAAGTATGGCGGAGAGGCACTATTGGCACAAATGCATGACCTCATCTCTCTCATCTGGAAGAAGGAGGGCATGCCTGGAGATCTCAGAGATGCAGTAATCGTGACCATCTTTAACAAAGGGGACAAGTCCGACTGCGGCGATTACAGATGAATCACCCTGGGAAAGCCATCACTTGAATCGTCCTCAACCATCTTCTCCCTGTGGCTGAGGAGCTCCTCCCGGAGTCACAGTGTGGTTTTCATCCTCTGCGGAGTATAACGGACCTGAGTAGTTACACAGTAAGGATCTCAATACACTCTCCCACCAGACACTTGCAGGGAAGGCACAGCATGGGTTAGATACAGAGTAAAGCTCCTCTACACTGTCCCATCAAACATTCCCAGGGCAAGTACAACATGGGTTAAATAGATATTAAAGCTTCCTCTATACTGTTCCATCAGACGTTCCCTGGGCAAGTACAGCAGAGGTTAGACACAGACTACATCTCCCTCTGACTTGTCCAGCCATTCCAGGGCAGATGCAGCATCAGTTCGATATAGAGAAAATATCCCTCTATACTGTTCTGCTGGACATTCCCAGGGCAGGTACAGCACGGGTTAGATACAGAGTAAAGCTCCCCTTACATTGTCCCATCAACCATTCCCAGGGCAGGTAGCACCAAGCTCAAGGTCTACAGGGCTGTAGTAATACCCGCCCTCCTGTATGGCTCAGAGGAATGGACCATGGACAGTAGCCACCTCAAGTCGCTGGAGATATATCACCAATGATGTCTCCGCTAGATCCTACAAATCGCCTGGGAGGACTGGCACAGCAACATCAGCGTCCTTGTCCAGGCTAATGTCCCCAGCATTGAAGCACTGACCACACTTGATCAGCTCCGCTGGGCAGGCCACATAGTTCGTATGCCAGACACGAGACTCCCAAAGCAAGTGCTCTAGGTGGAGCGCCTTCACAGCAAATGAGCCAAAGGCGGGCAGCGGAAACATTACAAGGACACCCTTAAAGCCTCGCTGAAAAAGTGCGACATCCCCACTGACACCTGGGAGTCCCTGACCAAAGACTGCCCTAAGTGGAGACAGTGAATCCGGGAGGGCACTGAGCACTTCGAGTCTCAATGCCGAGAGCATGCAGAAATCAAGCGCAGGCAATGGAAGGAGCATACGGCAAAGCAGTCCCACTCATCCCTTCTCTCAATGACTATCTGTCCCACCTGTGACAGAGTCTGTGGTTCTCATATTGGACTGGTCAGCCACCAAATAACTCACTTCAGGAGTGGAAGCAAGTTTTCTTTCTATTTTTCCTCGATTCCGAGGGACTGCCTGTGATGATGATGATGATGATGATGATGATGATGACGACAACACAGGTTAGATGCAGAGTAAAGCTCCCTCTACAATGTCTCACCAGACATTCCCAGGTCGGTACAGCGTGGGTTATTAAAGGTTAAATCTCACTCGAGCCTGTCCTAAACACTCCCAGGGTAGGTACAGCACAGGTTAGTTACAGAGTTAATCTCCCTCTACGCCGTCCAATCAAACACTCGCACAACAGACACAGCACGGGTTAGTCAGAGAGTAAAGCTCTCCATGGACTGATCCATCAAACACTCCCATCGCAGGTACAGCACGAGTTAGATATAGAGTAAAGCTCACTCTACACTGTCCCATCAAACACTCCGAGGGAAGATACAACACGGATTAGATAAGAGAGAAAAGCTTGCTCTACACTATCCCATCAAAAACTGCCAGAGCAGATACAGCATGGGTTCGACAGAAAGGTTTAGGCTCGGTTTACCAGGACTTGGGACCTGGGCAACAGAAGGCACAGTCACCAATTATAATCAGTGATGCTCAGGAAGGCAGATATCTCATGGGTGGGGGGCAGGATGGTGGTTGTGGGGCTGGAGGAATTTACAGAGCTCGGGAGGGGCGAGGCAATTTAGGGGTTTGAAAATATTAGAATTTTCAAATCAAGGCGTTGCTTAACTAGAAGCCAATGTAGGTCAGTGAGGACAGGGGTGGTGGTGAGCTGGACTTGGTGCGAGTTAGGGCATGGGAAGCCGAATTTTTGATTAACTCTAGTTTATGTAGAGTCGAATGTGGGAGGAGTGCATTGGAATAGTCAAGTCCAGAAGTAACAAAAGCATGGATGAGGGCTTCAGCAGTGGATGAGCTGAGGCAAGAGCGGAGACGGATGATGTTACAGAGATGGAAATAGGCAGTCTTAATTATGCCGTGGATATCTGGTTAAAAAACCTATTTCAGTGTTAAGTATGACACCAAGGTTGCAAAAAGTCTGGTTCAGGCAGAAGTTGGGGAGAGGGACGGAGTCTGTGGCTAGGGAATGGAGGTTGTGGCAATGACAATTACAAATATCAGAATATTTAACAGGCTATCATGTGCAAAATGTGTGGATGAGTTTGTAAAATTCAATCGGTTACAAAAACGGGTTACAGAAAGTAACGGATTTCGAACCTTATGCAAGATGGTTCAATAAAGGGGTGGTTCAAAGGAGTTCAGTTGAGTTTAAACTGACACACTGCAGTTAAGTCTACTACAACTACAACTCGTACTCAAATGGAACAAGTTTGGGGTTTTATAGAAGGTGAACTAGGTGAGAAATGACATAAGTTAGATTAAGAAAAAGCACTAAAATGGAACAGTCAGTAACAGAACATCAATTAGTCTCCTCTGATCATGGAGGAATCAAATATTCGACAGACTGTGTTTGAAACAAAGATAATTTATTCAACATTTATACACAATATTAATCTCCAGCTCAGGTATAGGGGTTATTAAGATCATCAGAAACAAAGTAGAGCTGCCAGAGTGAACATGTTTCAGTGCCCAATGCAATCACAGTAAATCCTATTCTATTCACAAATGCAGCCTTTCTCCTCAGCCCATTCAAAACTGAGATAATGAGAAATGTCTTCTCTCAGAGGATTGTAAATTTTTGGAATTCTCTGCCCAAGAGAGCAGTGGAGGCTGGGTCATTGAATATATTGAATGCGGAGATAGCCAGATTTTTGAGCGATAATGGAGTATAGGGTTCTGGGGAGCGGGCAGAGAGGTGGAGCTGAGTCTATGATCAGACCAGCCATGATCTTAACATAGAAACATAGAAAATAGGTGCAGGAGCAGGCCATTCAGCCCTTCTAGCCTGCACCGCCATTCAATGAGTTCATGGCTGAACATGAAACTTCAGTACCCCCTTCCTGCTTTCCCGCCATAACCCTTGATCCCCCGAGTAGTAAGGACTTCATCTAACTCCCTTTTGAATATATTTAGTGAATTGGCCTCAACTACTTTCTGTGGTAGAGATTTCCACAGATTCACCACTCTCTGGGTGAAGAAGTTTCTCCTCATCTCGGTCCTAAATGGCTTACCCCTTATCCTCAGACTGTGACCCCTGGTTCTGGACTTCCCCAACATTGGGAACATTCTTTCTGCATCTAACCTGTCTAAACCCATCAGAATTTTAAACGTTTCTATGAGGTCCCCTCTCATTCTTCTGAACTCCAGTGAATACAAGCCCAGTTGATCCAATCTTTCTTGATAGGTCAGTCCCGCCATCCCGGGAATCAGTCTGGTGAACCTTCGCTGCACTCCCTCAATAGCAAGAATGTCCTTCCTCAAGTTAGGAGACCAAAACTGTACACAATACTCCAGGTGTGGCCTCACCAAGGCCCTGTACAACTGTAGCAACACCTCCCTGCCCCTGTATTCAAATCCCCTCGCTATGAAGGCCAACATGCCATTTGCTTTCTTAACCGCCTGCTGTACCTGCATGCCAACCTTCAATGACTGATGTACCATGACACCCAGGTCTCGTTGCACCTTCCCTTTTCCTAATCTGTCACCATTCAGATAATAGTCTGTCTCTCTGTTTTTACCACCAAAGTTATTGAATGGGGAGCACGCTCAGGGGTCCGGGTGGCCCACTCCTGCTCAAATTTCTCATGGTCTTATGTACCCAGCATGCCCCGCGCGGAAGAATGTGCCGCACCCAGACTACAGGAGCTCAGTGCGCAGGCGCCGATCTTGGATGTGTTTGGAGCATGCGTGGTGCGTGTAATGGCGGAGGAGACACAGTTTGGACAGGCTCCTTAGAAATGTGCTTTTCAGCGGGACGGAGCGGAATAATGGACCAGCGGGGTGCCGGGGATGCTTCATAAACATCCGGTGCCCGCCGCAAGCCCGGAATAATAACCGGAATATCGGCGGTTGCAGCTTCGGGTCGTTCTCCCGGTCACAGGCTCAGACTAACGGCGGCCAGCTTGGTACAGGAAGGCTGGTTCATCGCTCCGCCATCTTGGTTCAGTGAGTAGCATAGCGCATGCGCTGCTATCTTGGTGCCGGAACAAAGTGAAAGATGTCAGTGTCTGGAACTGCACCCAACCAGAGTCAGTACCTTCAGGGGAGGGGAACCAGTGAGTGTAGAACTGAACCCAGCCAGAGTCAGTACCTTCAGGGGAGGGGAACCAGTGAGTGTAGAACTGAACCCAGCCAGAGTCAGTACCTTCAGGGGAGGGGAACCAGTGAGTGTAGAACTGAACCCAGCCAGAGTCAGTACCTTCAGGGGAGGGGAACCAGTGAGTGCAGAACTGAACCCAGCCAGAGTCAGTACCTTCAGGGGAGGGGAACCAGTGAGTGCAGAACTGAACCCAGCCAGAGTCAACACCTTCAGGGAGGGGAACCAGTGAGTGTAGAACTGACCCCAGCCAGAGTCAGTACCTTCAGGGGAGGGGAACCAATGAGTGTAGAACTGAACCCAACCAGAGTCAGCACCTTCAGGGGAGGGGAAGCAGTGAGTGCAGAACTAAACCCAGCCAGAGTCAGCACCTTCAGGTAAGGAGATGGAGGGGAGCCACTGAGTGTCGAACTGAACGCAGCCAGAATTGGTGGTGAAAATTGGGAGTGGAGGGAAAACATTCTATAACATAAGAAATGGAAGCAGGAGTAGGCCATTTGGCCCCTCGAGCCTGCTCCCCATTCAATAAGATCATGGCTAATCTGATCATGGACTCGGCTCCACTTCCCTGCCCGCTCCCCATAACACTTTATTCCCTTATCGTTCAAAAATGTGTCTATCTCCACCTTAAATTATTCAATGACTCAGCTTGCACAGCTCTTTGGGGCACAGAATTCCAGGGATTTGCCACCCTCAGAGAGGAAATTCCTCCTCATCTCACTTTTAAATGGGCGGCTCCTTATTCTGAGACTATGTCCCCCGAGTTTTAGCTTCCCCTATGAGTGGAAATATCCTCTCTGCATCCACCTTGGCGAGCCCCCTCATTATCATTAAGTTTCAATAAGATCACCTCTCATTCTTCGAAACTCCAATGTGTATAGGCCCAACCTACTCAACCTATCCTCAGAAGTCAACCCCCTATCTCCGGAATCAACCTAGTGAACCTTCTCTGAACAGCCTTCAATGCAAGTATATCCTTCCTTCAATACGGAGACCAAAACTGTACGCAGTACTCCAGGTGTGGCCTCACCAATACTCTTTACAGTTGCAGCAGGACTTCTCTGCTTTTATACTCTATCCCCCTTGTAATACAGGCCAACATTCCATTTGCCTTCCTGATTACTTGCCGTACCTGCATACTAACTTTTTGTGTTTCATGCACAAGACCCCCAAGTCTCTCTGTAATGCAGCTCTTTGCAATTTTTCTCCATTTAAATTATAATTTGCTTTTCTATTATTTCTGCCAAAGTGGATAACTTCATATTTTCCCAAATGTTTGCCCTCTCACTTAACCTGTCTATATCCCTTTGCAGATTTTTTGTGTCCTCCGCACAATTTTTGTAACAACAGCAAACTCGGTCCCTTCATCCAAGTCATTAATATGGATTGTAATTAGTTGAAGACCCAGCACCGATCCCTGCGGCACCCCACTAGTCATGTTTGCCAACTGGAAAATGACCATTTATCCCGACCCTCTGTTTTCTGTTGGTTTGCCAATCCTCTATCCACGTTAATACATTACCTCCAACCCTGTGAGCTTTTATCTTGTGCAGTAACCTCTTATGTGGCACCTTATCGAATGCCTTCTGGAAATCCAATTACACCACACCCACTGCTTCCCCCTTATCCACCCTGCTTGTTACATCCTCAAAGTACTCCAGCGAATTTGTCAAACATGATTTCCCTTTCATAAAACCATGTTGAATCTGCTTGATTGAATCATGCTTTTCCAAATGTCCTGCTACTGCTTCCTTAATAATGGACTCCAGCATTTTCCCAATGACAGATGTTAGACTAACTGGTCTAAATTGTCCTGCTCTTTGTCAGCTTCCTTTTTCAAATAGGCACGTTACATTTGCGGCTTTCCAATCTGTTGGGACTGCCCTAGAATCCAGGGAATTTTGGTAGATTACAACCAATGCATCCATGATCTCTGCAGCCACTTCTCTTAAGATCCGAGGATGCAAGCCATCAGGTTCAGGGGACTTGTCTGCCTTTAGTCCTGTTATTTTATCTAGTACTACATCATTAGTGATAGTGATTGTATTGCGTTCCTCCCTATCTATAGCCCCTCGCTTATCCACTGCTGGGATGTTTTTAGTGTCTTCTACCATGAAGGACTCTTACTATCTGTTTTTATATTTTGTGCTAGTTTTCTTTCATAATCTATCTTCCCTCTCAATCATATTTTTAGCCGTTCTCTGCTGGCTTTTAAAAATGTCATACATCTCTGGCCTCCCACTAGACTTGGCCACACTGTATGCCTTTGTTTTCAATTTGATACCTCCCTTATTTCCTTAGTTAGCCACGGATGGTTATCCCGTCTCTTACAGTCTTTGCTTCTCATTGGGATATATTTTTGTTGCAGGTTATGAAATATCTCCTTAAATGTCTGCCACTGCTCATCAACCATCCCATTCTTTAATCTATTTTCCCAGTCCAATTTAGCCAACTCTGCCCTCATACCATTGTAGTCTCCTTTATTTCAGCTTGGGACCCTGGTTTGAGAACCAACTTTCTCATCAACCAGAATATGGTTGAATTTGAAATTCAACCATATTATGGTCACGCATTCCGAGAGGATCTTTTAGTACCAGATCATTTATTAATCCTGCCTCATTACACAGTACTAGATCTAAGATAGCCTGCTCCCTGGTTGGTTCCACAACATACTGTTCAAGGAAACTATCCCAGATACACTCTATGAACTCCTCCTCAAGGCGACCCTGGCCAATTTGCTTTGTCCAATCAATATGAAGTTTAAAATCACCCATAATTATTGCCGTTCCTTTATTACAAGCCTCCATTATTTCTTGATTTATACTCCGTCCAACAGTGTAGCTACTGTTAGGGGCCTATAGACTCTGTCCACCAGTGATTTTCCCTTTATTATTCCTCATCTCCACCCAAACTGATTCAATATCTTGATCCTCTGAGCAAATATCGTTTCTCACTAACGCAATGATCTCATTCTTTATTAACAGAGCTGCCCCGCCTCCTTTTCCTTTCTGTCTGTCCTTCCAAATTGTCAAATATCCCTGAATATTTAGTTCCCAGTCCTGGTCACCTTGCAACCACATCTCTGTAATGGGTATCAGATCGTACCCATTTGTATATATTTGTGCCGTCAATTCATCTATTTTGTTACAAATGTTATGTGCATTTAGACAAAGAGCTTTTAAATTTGTTTTTTTTCCTGTTTTTCCTGCTTTTTTCCTCTGTCCTTCCAACTCACTTTCTATATTTTTGCTTTCTAATTCCAGCTTTACTTCCCTCCCACTGAATCTATTCTCAGGTTCCCATCCCCTGCCAAGCTAGTTTAAACCCTCCCCAACAGCACTGACAACCCCCCCCCCCCCGCACCCCTGGCGAGGATATTGGTCCCGGCTCTGTTGAGGTGCAACCCGTCCGGCTTGTACAAGTCCCACCTCTCTCCAGAAGCGGTCCCAATGCATCAGGAATCTAAAGCCCTCCCTCCTGCACCATCTCTCCAGCCAGGCATTCATCTGCTCTATCCTCCTATTTCTGTACTCACTAGCTCATGGCACCAGGAGTCATTCTAAATATTACCCTAGACCATGTCACTGTTTATAATTACACATGACCCAGTCTCGGTTTATATTACATTCGACCCTGTCCCTGTTTATACTACACTTGACAGTATCTCTGTTTACAAATAGAAGTATCGAGTACAAACGCATGGATATTATGATGAACCTGTACAAAACAGGAGCAGCTGGGGTTGCAAGGGGTATAGAGTATAAAAGCAGAGAAGTCCTGCTACAACTGTACAGGGTATTGGTGAGGACACACCTGGAGTACTGCGTACAGTTTTGGTCTCTATATTTAAGGAAGGATATACTTTCATTGGAGGCAGTTCAGAGAAGATTCACTAGGTTGATTCCTGAGATGAGGGCATTGACTTATGAAGAAAGGTTGAGTAGTTTGGACCTGTACTCATTGAAGTTCAGAAGAATGAGAGGTGATCTTATTGAAACTTAAAACATACTGGAGGGCTTGACAAGGTGGATGCAGAGAGGATATTTCCACTCATAGGAGCATCTAGAACTAGGGGGCATTGTTTCAGAATAAGGGGTTGCCCATTTAAAACTGAGATGAGGGGGAATTTTTTCTCTCAGAGGGTTCTAATTCTGTGGAATTCTCTGCCCCAGAAAACTGTGGAGGCTGGATCATTGAATTTTTTTAAGGCGGAGATAGACAGATTTTTTGAGCGATATGGGAGTAAAGGTTTATGGGAGCGAGGGGGAAGTGAAGTGGAGTTGAGTCCAGGATCAGATCAGCCATGATTTTATTGAATGATGGAGCAGGCTCGAGGGGCCAAATGGTCTACTCCCGCTCTTATTTCTTGTGTTCCCCTTAGAGCAGGGAAGGTTGAGAGGAGATTTGATCGAGGTGTTCAAAATCATGAGTGGTCATGCCAGAGTAGATCGAGAGATACTGTTCCCATTGGCAGAAGGGTCGAGAACCAGAGGACACAGATTTAAGGTGATTGGCAAAAGAACCAGAGGCGACACAAGAAAAAATCTTTTTGCGTAGCGAGTGTTTAATATCCGGATTGCACGGCCTGAAAGGGTGGTGGAGGCAGACTCAATCACGGCTTTCAAAAGGGAGTTGGATAAGTACCTGAAAGAAAAACATTTGCATGGCTGTGGGGTAAGGGCGGGGGAGTGGGATTAGCTGAGGTGCTCTTGCAGAGAGCTAGCACAGGCTCGACGGGCCGAATGGTCTTGTTCCGTGCTGTAACCATTCTCTGATTCTATGGTTCTAACTCTCTCAGCATAAGCCTCTATTCCCTTCTCCCTCATATGCTGATCTTCAGTGCATCGATACTGGAAACACAGAGCGACCAATCCAGAGCCGCTCTGTATCAGGGTGGGTGCTGGATACGGAAGTCGCTCCCTGGCCTCCTGTGTGCGTCTGTTTGTTGTATCAGTTTGACCTGGAATGGAGAGGGGGAGAAGCTGCTGGGTTTAACACCCAGAATCTCTGGGACCAACAATTTCCGATGAGAGACTGTCAACGGCGGTGGATTCTAGGGGAGATTAGGTTGTGAAACGGACACTGCCCGCACAATGTAGAAGAGTATTGTTTTAGGAACAAGTATTTCTGTAGAGCCTTTCAATATACAGATTTGTTTTAATCCATTCTTAGGATGTGGGTGTCGCTCGTAGAGCCAGAATATATTTCCAATTTCCATTTGCCCCTTGACAAGGTGATGGTGGGCCTTCTCGAACTGCTGCAGTCCGTGTGGTGAAGGCCCTCCCACAATGCTGTTAGGTGAGGAGTTCCAGGATTTTCACCCAGTGACGATGTAGGAACGGTGATATATGCCCAAGTCAGGATGGTGTGAGACTTGGAGGGGAACTTGGAGGTGATGGATTTCTATGCACCTGCTGCTATGGTCCATCTAGGCGGGATAGGTTGCGGGTTTGGGAGGTTCTGTCAAAGTTCTGGTCGAGTTGCAGATCTTTAAATTCCCTCCCCTTCACCCCGCCCACCTCTCCCTCCTCCCATAGAGGCCAGAGTCTTGTGTCGGTCCAGACCGGGTGGTGGGTTCCCTTCCCTGCAGGACATTAGTGACTAGTTGGGTTATTACAACAATCTGTCAGCTTTCATGGTCACTTTTCTTCTGCTGATGGCTGCACAAATAGCCAGGTTCATTCAGCTCAATTTCACAACCTGCCTTTGTGTTTTTGTGGGTTCTCTCTCTCCCACCCTTTTTCCTGTTTGAAACTCACTTTACAGGGTATTAAAAGGGGAGGATTTGTCAACCAGAGGCCCAAACCAAACATCACATTAAGATCTGACGGAGTCACTCGATTCATCGGGAACGGAATATCATCGGCCTTTGATCATGGAAGCAAAAAGCACTGTTCATAGCTGGGAGAAACAGTACACGTGCTCTGTGTGTGGACAAGGCTTCAGCCGATCATCCAACCTGGAGAAACACAAGTGCATTCACACTGGGGAGAAACTGTGTAAATGTGCGGACTGTGGGAAATGTTTCAACTACCCATCCCAGCTGGAAACACATCGGCGAGTTCACACTGGGGAGAGGCCATTCAGCTGCTCCGATTGTGGGAAGGGATTCGCTCGGTCCTCCCACCTGCTGAGGCACCAGCGAATTCACGCTGAGGAGAGGCCATTCACCTGCTCTGAGTGTGGGAAGGGATTCACTACATCATCCCACCTGCTGGCACACCAGCCGGTTCACACTGGGGAGAGGCCATTCACCTGCTCTGAGTGTGGGAAGGGATTCACTCAGTCATCCCACCTGCTGAGACACCAGCGAGTTCACACTCAGGAGAGGCCGTTCACCTGCTCAGAGTGTGGGAAGGGATTCACTCAGTCATCCCACCTGCTGAGACACCAGCGAGTTCACACTCAGGAGAGGCCGTTCACCTGCTCAGAGTGTGGGAAGGGATTCACTCAGTCATCCCACTTGCTGACACACCAGCGAGTTCACACCGGGGAGAGGCCGTTCATCTGCTCTGAGTGTGGGAGGGGATTCACTCAGTCATCCACCCTGCTGAAACACCAGAGAGTTCACAAGTGACTGCAGGGGTGGGATTCTGCTATTATTGCTGCTGTTAATCACATCCGGACTGAACCATATTCATTCTGACAGTTGGGGTTTGTTTCCGCTGATGTCAATAACTCCTGTAACTGGACTGGAGTTTAATATTTGGGAGAAAGACAAATAAATTCTTGTTGCTTTCAACACATTGGTGTGGATTTCTTTCTTTCCCACCCGAGAGTTTAGCATCACCTGGCTGGAGCTCAGTGAGGACAATCTGGGCGGAGGATCGTATGGGGGGAGAAATTCAGCCTGGACTCAGTCCTTCAGTGTCACACTGAGAGGGGCAAATGGCACTTTGGTCTTTCTAATCACTCTTCATTGACAGCAAGGTCGCCATGCGGGTTCACCTTGACATTGTAAGGTACGGATGATATCCACCCAAGGGTGTTTAAAGAGATGGGACGGGTGCTCTGTCAGCCCTTTGCCCATATCTCCATCAGCTCAGTAGAGTCATGGGTTGTTCCCCGAGATTGGAAGGTAGCACACATAGTTCAAGTTTTGCAAATTGGCCACAAGTTGGGAACTGAAGGCCCATCAACGTGACCTCGATCACTGGGAAGGTGCTTGAAGGGATCCTGAGAGATGCTGTTTTCGATCATGGGGAAAGGGAAGGGGCCATTACAGACACTGAACATGGATTCTGGGAAACATGGTCACGCCTTACAAACCAGCTTGAGTTTGTAAAGAAGTTGTTCGGTTGGTGAATGGGCGAATCTGGTTGACATTGTCTCATTTTCTATGGTGGGCCTGATCCGATACCCTGGCACTCGGCATGGGCCACATTCAGCAAAAGCTATTATAATAGGAATAAATGAAGATAAACTACATCGGAATTTACATTTAGATTTTATTTACTGCCGCTGCTCCCGATCCCTGGCACCTCTTAGCTTGAGCATTCATGAACTGACCCTGCTCAAACCATAAGCTCAAGGCTATCGGTGCATGGTTCTGCCTCTGACCACAAGGCTGTGTCACTGCCACACACAGATACCGTTTCCTCGTTTCCAATCTCCATACAAACACCATCACTTCACAAATCCTCTTTCTACACAATTGCAGCAGACATGAGCAAGGACATGAGGCTTATTAAAAGACACATTTCATTACAGCAAAGGTTGCACTGGGAGAAATGTTCAGTTACTTTGCATTACAGGCAAATACCGGACAAACCAGCAGCACCTGAGCAGTGTCTCATCGGCCTTCAGGCTTTTCTTAAATAGATTTGCTGCCTGGATATAAACTTAAACCAGCTTTGCAGGCGTGATGCTGTATTCACACATTGAAGGAGAGAGAGATGCTGTGGGGCACACACTTAGTCCAGTAGCTGAAAGTGATTTACAGACTGGGTTTTGTGTTTAGTGATCCCGGGCGTGTTACCAATACCAGCAAAGATGAAGCCCATGGAATAAAAGGGACAGTGGATACTGTCTCACTTTGAGCGAGTCAGAATGAGAAGCTTTAACAACAGCCGATGTTTCACAAAGGGAGACCTCACCAGACCAAAGGACATTGGTGGCGTTTAATTGGCTGTTTGTGTCACTGGGCTACAGGAGGCTATTTGTGACAGAAGGAAAGCTGGTCACAGCAAATAAACAGTTTCCCGACCTGTCCAGGGCCCACTCTGACCCCCACCTTCTCCCTCTCACTATTGATGGACACTGCTGCAGTATTTCCTCCTCTGACCTTTACTCTCTTGTCCCTCCTACACCCCTAATACACGGCCCGACACAATCTCCCTCCCCCGACATCATCTCTGTGCTGGAATCCACACCAGTCTCCCCATCTGTTCCTTTTTCCCTCCCTGGATCCTGAAACTACAGTCTGAATCCCACTGTACTTAAGGAAGTGGCCCTCGAAATACTGAATGCATTGGTGATCATTTTCCAACAGTCTATCAACTCTGGATCAGTTCCTATGGACTGGAGGGTAGCTAATGTAACACTACTTTTTTAAAAAGTCGAGAGAGTGAAAATGGGGAATTATAGACTGGTTAGCCTGACATCCGTAGTGGGGAAAATGTTGGAATCAATTGTTAAAGATGAAATAGCAGCACATTTGGATCGGTCCAAGTCAGCATGGATTTATGACAAGTCTTCTAAAATTTTTTGAGGAAGTAACTAGTAGAGTGGACAAGGGAGAACCAGTGGATGTGGTGTATTTGGACTTTCAAAAGGTTTTTGACAAGATCCCACACAAGAGATTGGTGTGCAAAATTAAAGCACAGGGTATTGGGGGTAATGTATTGACGTGGATAGAGAACTGGTTGGCAGACAGGAAGCAGAGAATTTGGGTAAACAAGTCCTTTTCAGAATGGCAAGCAGTGACTAGTGGGGAGCCGCAGGGCTCAGTGCTGGGACTCCAGCTATTTACAATATGCATCAATGATTTAGATGAAGGAATTGAGTGTAATATCTCCAAGTTTGCAGATGACACTAAGCTGGATGGTGGTGTGAGCTGTGAGGAGGATGCTAAAAGGCTGAGGGTGACTTGGACAGGTTAGGTGAGTGGGCAAATGCATGGCAGATGCAGTATAATGTGGATAAATGTGAGGTTATCCACTTTGGTGGCTAAAACATGAAGACAGAATATTATCTGAATGGCGACAGATTAAGAAAAGGGGTGGTGCAATGAGACAAGGGTGTCATGGTACATCAGTCATTGAAACTTAGCATGAAGGTCCAGCAGGTGGTGAAGAAGGCAAATGGCATGTTAGCCTTCATAGCTAGGGGATTTGAGTGCAGGAGCAGGGAGGTCTTACTGCAGTTGTATAGACTTTTGCTGAGGCCTCACCTGGAATATTGTGTTCAGTTTTGGTCCCCTAATCTGAGGAAGGACGTTCTTGCTATTGGGGGAGCGCAGTGAAGGTTCAACAGATTGATTCTCGGGATGGCAGGACTGACCTATGTTGAGAGACTGGTTCGACTGGGCCTGTATTCACTGCAGTTTAGAAGAATGAGAGAGGATCTCATAGAAACATATAAAATGTTGACGGGACTGGACAAGTTAGATGCGGGAAGAATATGCCCAATGTTGGGGAAGTCCAAAACCAGGCGTCACAGTCTAACGATAAGGGGTAAGCCATTTCGGACCGAGTTGATGAGAAACTTCTTCACTCAGAGACTTGTTAACCTGTGGAATTCTCCACTGCAGAGAGCTGTTCATGCCAGTTCGTTAGATATATTGAAGAGTGGGTTAGATATGGCCCTTATGGCTAAAGGGATCAAGGCGTATGGAGAGAAAGCAGGAAAGGGGTACTGAGGTGAATGATCAGCCATGATCTTATTGAATGGTGCTGCATGCTCGAAGGGCCGAATGGCCTACTCCTGCACCTATTTTCTATGTTTCTTACTCACTCTTCCCCTCCTGAAGCCTACAAGCTCTCAAACTGAAGCTTGATGGCCCTCAGTCCCCACTCCTTGATTTACCTCCACTTCTCTCCTCCTTTTCCCCCTTGGTTCTGTTCCACACTGTGGGACTTGGGCCATCCCCGGGGATTCTCAGAATGAACAGGGGGATGTGTGTTGAGACAGGATGTCCCAGCTCTCCTCCTCTTTCCCCTTTGGTTGTGTTCGACACTCTGGACCTTGGACCTTCCCTGGGGATTCTCAGTGTGAACAGGGGGATGTGTGTTGAGACAGGATGCCCCAGCTCTCCTCCTCTTTCCCCTTTGGTTGTGTTCCACACTCTGGACCTTGGGCCTTCCCTGGGGATTCTCAGAATGAACAGGGGGATGTGTGTTGAGACAGGATGTCCCAGCTCTCCTCCTCTTTCCCCTTTGGTTGTGTTCCACACTCTGGACCTTGGGCCTTCCCTGGGGATTCTCAGTATGAATAGGGGGATGTGTGTTGAGACAGGATGCCCCAGCTCTCCACCTTTAAAGGGACAAGGAGATGACCAGCTGGGCTGAATGGCCCTGCTTTATGACATCACTGCAGTGCCAAGCAACCAAACGCCCTGAGCCCTGCTCATTATGGGCTGGGTTGAGCTCAGTGCTGTTCCAGGAAGGGAATCAGGAGCAGGATTCGACCCGTGTGAAGCCCAGCATTAATGGGGAGAGGCACAGGATCAATTTATACATTAGAGTGAGAAATGTCAGTGTCCCTGACACTCCCTGTCCCTCAGTATCTGTGTCGGGGAGCGACCGATGGGTTCACTCTGTATCTAACTCGTGCTGTGCCCGACTGGAGAGTGTTTGATGCTGGCACGAGGTGCTCAGCTCGATAAGCACAACATTTAACCCAAAGATGATCAGATAACCCATCACCTTGTCCCTGGACACAGGTCCTGAACGACAGGAAGTGTTTCTAATAATTTGCCTGGTGTCCTTGATCAAATTGAAACACCTCCGATCTCTCTTTAAAAATGTGTTTATGGGATGTGCGTGTCACCTCTCACCTCTCCTTCGAAATGCGGGAGAATATAGGCCATGTCTACTCATTCTCTCAGGACAATCCCTCCATCCCAGGAATCAGTCTGATGAACCTTCATTGCACTCCCTCTGCAGCAAGTTTATCTTTCCTTAGGTAAGGAGACCAAAACAGTACACAATACTCCTGGTGTGGTCTCACCAGGGCCCTGTATAATTGCAGTCAGACGTAAGTACTCAAATCTTTTTGTACAAAGGCCATTATAGCATTTGCTTTCTTAATTGCTTGCTGGACTTCATATTAACTTTTAGCGATTTATGGACAAGAACACCCAGATCCCTCTGAACACCAACATTTCCCAATTTCTCACCATTTAAAAAAATACTCTGCCTTTCTATTTTTACTATCAATGTCCAGCTTAACATTTCTTCACATTGTATTCCATTTACCATGTTCTTGCCCACTCACTGAGCCTGTATATATCCCTTTGAAACCTCTTTTCATCCTTCTCACACTTACATTACCAACCAGCTTTGTATCCTCAGCAAACTTCGCTCTATTACATTTGGTCCCCTCATCCAAATTATTGATATAGATTGTGAATAGCTGGGGCCCAAGCACGGATCCTTGCAGCACCCCACCAGTTACAGCCTGCCAACCCGAAAATCACCCGTTTATTCCTACTCTCTGTTTTCTGTCCGTTAACAAATCCTTAATCCTTGCTCGTATATTACTTTCAATCTCATGAGTCCTAATTTTGTTTAATAATCTCTTGTGTGGCACCTCATTGAATGCCTTCTGTAAATCTAAATACACCACATCAAATGGTTCCCCCTTATCTAACCTACGAGTTACAACCTCAAAAAACACCATCAGAATTGTCAAGAACAATTTCCCTTTCATAAATCCGTGTTAATTCTGCCCAATCCTGTTATCACTTCCGAAGTGTCCTGTTACCACGTGCTTAATAAGAGATTGTAGCATTTTCCCGCTACTGATGTCAGGATTACCGGTACTGGACGAGTTAGATACAAAGTGAATCTCACTCCAGCCTATCCCAAACACTACCAGGGTTGATGTCGAGTAAATCTCAGTCTACAACATCCCAAACACTCCTAGGGCAGGTACAGCACTTGTTAGATATAGAGAAAATCTCCCTCTGCACAGTACCATCAATTTCTCCCAAGGCAGGTAGAGCATAATTTAGATAGAGGGTAATCCTCTCTCTAACCTCGCTCTGCAATTGCACAGGACCTTGGTGAGACCACACCTGGAGTACTGTGCACAGTTTTGGCCTCTTTATCTAAGGAAGGGTATACTTGAGTTGCTTAGATACAGAGTACAGCTTCCTCATCATTGTCCCATCAGACATTCCAAGGGCAGGAGAAGGCCACCTGGCCCCTCGAGCCTGCTCCATCATTTAATAGGATCATGGCTGATTTCATCATGGACTCAGCTCCAGTTCCCTGCCCGCTGCATATAAACCTTTATTCCCTTATCGCTCAAAAAATCTGTCGATCTCCGCCTTAAATATATTCAATGAACCAGACTCCTCAGCGCTCTGGGAAGAGAATTCCATAGATTTACAACCATCTGAGAGAATAAATTCTTCCTCATCTCAGTTTTAAATGGGCAGCCTTTTATTCTGATACTATGTCTCCTAGTTTTAGTTTCCCTGATGAATGGAAATATCCTCTCTGCATCCACCTTGTCGAGGCCCCTTATTTTCTTATCTGTTTCGATAAGATCAGCTCTCATTCTTCTGAACTCCAATGGGTATAGGCCAACCTACTCAAACTATCTTCAACAGTCAACCCCCTCATTTCTGGAATCAACCTCGTGTCCCTTCTCTGAACAGCCTCCAATGCAAGTATATCCTTTCTTAAATACGGAGACTAAAACTATACGCAGTACTCTAGGTGTGGCCTCACCAACACCCTGTACAGTTGTAGAAATACTTCTCTGCTTTTATACTCCATCTCCCTTGCAATAATGGCTAATATTCCATTTGCCTTCCTGATTACCTGCTGCACCTGCATACTAACATTTTGTGTTTCATGCACAAGGACCCCCCAGGTCCCACTATAATGCAGCACTTTGCAATTTTTCACCATTTAAACTATTATTTGCTTTTCTATTTTTTCTGCCAAAGTGGATTCCCTTACATTTTCCTACATTGTACACCATTTGCCATAATTTTGCCGACTCACTTAGCCTGTCTATCACTTTGCACATTTTTTCTGACCTCCTCACAATTTGCTTTCTCACCCATCTTTGTATCATCAGCAAACTTGACTACATTACAGTTAGTCACTTCATCCAAGTCATTAATATAGATTGTAAATAGTTGAGGACCCAGCACCGATCCCTGCAGCTCTCCACTAGTCACTGTTTGCCAAATGAAAAATGACCCATTTATCTTGACGCAGATACAAAGTAAATCTCCGTCTACACTGCTCCATCAAACACTCCCAGGGCAGGTATAGTACAGGTTAGCTACAGCAAAAAGTTCTCTCTCGACTGTCCCATCAAACACACACAGGGCAGGTATGGGACGGGTTGGATACAGAGTAAAGCTGCCTCTACACTGTCCCATCAACCACTCCCAGGACATGTGCTGCATTGGTTAGATACTAAGTAAAGCTCCCTCTACACTTTCCAAATAAACACTCCTAGGGCAGGTACAGCATAATTTAGATTAAGGGTAACCCTCTCTCTAACTTCGCTCTACAATTGTACAGGGCTTTGGTGAGACGACACCTGGAGTACTGTGCACAGTTTTGCTCTCCTTATCTAAGGAAGGATATATTTGCCTTGCTTAGATACAGAGTAAAGCTCCCTCAACACTGTCCCACCAGGCATTCCAAGGGCAGGTCCAGCACGGGTTAGAAATCTGACACAAACACCCCAGAGAGCACAACCACGGGGAATGATTCCCAGAGCCTGATGCCTATCAGACACGCACACGCTCTCTCGATCGTTTTCTGTTATACACACCGACTCTCTCAATTTTCCACTTGAACACACAGAAAGGCTCCAGCTTTTAGACAATATTTCAGGGAGATGAGAGGCGGTGCCAGACGATGCCTGCGAGTATTATTGACCCTTCTCCGCTGGTGGGCTCAGTGGGGGTGTTGATTCCTGGATTATTTTAACTCAATCTGGTTCAGCAAAATTACTGAAACGAATACCGTTTGTGCTTTAAAAAGCAAGCTTTTATTTAAAAAGCAAATCCCGATCGTGGACTTTATCAGACAGAAGGAATGCAAGTCTGTTCGAACGCACTCACTTCCTACGGACAAAGTGACGTTATATTGTAAAGGGACGATGGTTATACATTTTCGGCAAAAGATTACAAGATAGGGCCAGAGTGCCATCCCAGCTCAGCCCATCTCTTTTGTTCCCTCCTTCTCTTTGTCCACTCATAAGCCGAACCATGCATGGTCCGATTTTAAACAAAGACCTTCTGTCAATGTTTCAGGTTAATAACATGATTTAATAAGACCTTGAGGTTTTTCTGCAAGCTGTGGGTTTTGTTTCAATATGTGTTAGTGTTGTAACATTTCGTAGTCTTGAGTCTGAGATGTCATGGCTATTCCACCATGAATTGTTTGTAAGCTTATACTGTCCCTATACAATTCCCACGTTCTCAATTTCAATCTCTCTATACATTTTTAAACATTCACATTCCCCCCTTTTATTATTCCATGATAAGACTTAGGATCATTCTAGGAGTATCGCATTCATCCGTTCACACTCTATCTCCTGACAGTCTCAGTTAGGGTTAGTGGAACTCCCCCTTTGGAATGTACAGGGAATGTGAACACACCCAACATCAAGAAAAGTTCCCATTTTGCGCATAAACATAAGACATGTAGCTCATGTCTCTGTCTCCCCTCCCATGCGCCGAAACTGTCATATATCAACACTATTATACAGACTGTGGCATACAGACAGTTTCATCTTATGGCTCAGGATTCAGATAAATAGTCCAATTATTTTGCTGATTAAAAGAGTTCAGTTTTCCCGTGTCTCTTCTCAGGTCACCGTCGGTGTAGTTGGCTGTCTATCACTACGGGTAAAAGTTCAAACTGGTCCACGTTCCAATTAGGATGCCAACAGCCTTGTTCAGCTATGGAGAAGAGGAAGTCTGGAACAGAAACAGGAGTTATAATAACCAGTAAAATAGGTTCGTTAGAGGGTGGTGAGCTTGCAGTAGTGCAGGTGAACCCAAGCACTTTTCCCCTCAAACTTGGCTGCAGTGGGAGTAGTGAGTAACACCTGAAAAGGCCCCTCCCATGGTGGCTCTAATCCCTTCCGAATCCATACTTCCCTGGTGCCACGAGGGACAATTCGGGTAAAACTGGGAGGTCGAGGTGAGCATCTTGAACCTGGTTGTGACCTAGTCGCAGAGCCTGAGTCAGAGAAAGAACATCGGTGGTCATCAGTCGAGCTGAGATACCATATCTAGGAACAATTTCCCTCATTAACACCTTAACAACAGTTTGAGCCTTATTGTCCAGGGTAGGGTAGGCTTCAATCCATCTGCTAAACACATCTACTATTACTAACACATATTTGTAACACTGAACTTTTTGCAACTCAATGTAGTACAACTGAAATGTCTCAAAGGGATCTTCGGGTAGGGGCATTTTACCCCAATCACAGGAGACTCCCTTCCCTGGATTATGTTGCTGGCAAACCAGGCAATGACTACTGATGTTCTGGGTGAGCGCCTGGAGTCTAGAGTGCCACCTAGTAGCCAAAAGTGTGTCACTCGTGGTCCTTGCTCCACAATGAGTAGCAAAATGCATACATTCAATAACCCATAGAGCCAACTCGTCAGACATGCAAGTCTGTTCCGCGGGAGTGGTCCAGAGTTTAGAAACATTGTTATAAGTACATGCATAATATTTCCACAACAGTTTATCTTTTTCAGGAGCGTCCTCCTGTGCTTTTATAACATCTTGGATGGCTGGCATTGGTTTTTCCGTGGCTAACTTATCCTTCGCAGGATTTTTAGTCTGACTCATAATTTTGGGCACTACCATCTGTTGGTCACGAGAGGCCTGTTTAGCCTCTTTGTCAGCACAACGATTCCCTATATCAACCAGAGAATTTCCGGTAGTGTGGGCAGTACATTTGACAATGGCAATGCGTTTGGGGAACATGAGGGCTTGCAACAAATCAGATACTAGCTGTTTATGGGATATCTCATTCCCCTGTGAGGTTAGGAATCCCCTATTTTTCCAGAGTTGTCCGAAATCATGGGCCACCCCAAAGGCATGCCTAGAGTCGATATAGGCAGTTTCAAAAGCGGCAGATTCCAAGACCTGATTCTCCTGGTTTACTATGGCGTATCCTGAGATTCATGTACCTTCTGGATTAATTCCGTCAACATACATAATACAGTCTGGATCTTCAATTGATACATCAACAAAATCTTCCCTGACTGATGTGGCCTCTTAAATTAAAGATAAACAATCATGACTGGGCTCTTCCTCATCTTGGGGTGGCTCAGTAAGAAAACAGGCCGGATTAATTGCAGTACAGTGCCGAAAGGTCAGCTTAGGATTGTTTAGTAAGTAGATCTCATATCTGCTTTGCCTGGCCATGGTAAGGTGTTGAGTCTGCAGTTGGCCCAGGAGGGCAGCTACGGAGTGAGATGTGTTAAGACAACGGTAGCACAGTCTTTCAGAATTGTACAATACAGTTGAAAGGGACGGTCATAGAGGGGCCGGCCCAAAGCCGGAGCTTGCAGCAGGGCTGTCTTTAGTTCCTTAAAGGCTTGGACGTCTACGGTTTCTATTTCAAAGCTGCCTTACTTATTTGTATATGGGGTGAGGTGCTTAGTCATCAGGGCAACATTAGGGATCCAGGATCTGCAGTAATTGATCATCCCCAAACACTGTCGCATTTGTTTAGCCGTGCTAGGGACTGAAAACTGGCAAATTGTTTTGAATTGGCTAGCCTCCAAAGCTCGGTGGATACTCAGTATTGCCTGTGATAACCCACTTGGGAGGGGTCCTCTGCCCACACATGAGGATCCACATAGTCAGGTATGTCAGAGCCAGTATGATGCTGCAGAGTCGTTAAGACCTTCTCGGGGTCCCCGTGGAATTGGACTGTACAGCCATGTTTTACAATTTGCACATCCCGGCTGGTAGGGTCAGCCTCATCTATAGCCTGGCACACCATAACTCCCAAATCTTTAGCATGGTGGGGAGGTAATACTTCACGAGTAATATGTGGTGCCACCGTTGGGGGCTGTCCATTTCCACAAAATCTGCCTTCCCTTCCGGTCCAGTCACTCTAGCCCTTAATAGAATTTCCTTCACTTCCCCTTCGTGATCCTGATAAAAGTTCTGCAGGTCCTGATTCTTTCCACTGGGATCGTATGCTAGGGTGACGTGATAGGGTGCCTGCCGCAGGTCCAGAGACCACCACTGAGGGGTTCTAGTGGTATAAGACTGCCGCTTAAGGGTTCCCTGTTTTACAATGATCCCATCATCTCCACACTCCAAATGCAACTGGAATTTGCAGAGGTGGTCTCTAGCCATAAAATTACAGTCCAGATTGGTTGTGATAACAAATCGATGTTCCACCGATTCTTCCTGGTAACCCATTTTAACCGGTTCTGACACCGGGAATGTCGAGATTTGTCGCAGGAATCCTGAAAGTTCCTGTGTTTCAGTCGAGGCAGGGACTTTAAGCTTTGATTGTACAGAAGACATGAAGGCTCCCGTATCTATCAAAAAGGGTTGCCACTCATTCAGAATCTTTAACAATATCATTGGTTCGTCATCCGGGGAGGATCCCTGCACAATCAAGCTGCGTAGTCAATCGGGGGACAATTGACCAAAGGGGTTGTTCTGGGAGAAGTTAGTGTAAGATCCTCCTCTCCCCCCGTGCCCCCCTCCTCTTCCTCCTCTTCCTTTTCCATGCTGATGGTAGGGGCAATTTTTATTCCAATGTCCTTCCTGCCCACAATTAAAACAGTCAATTCCTCTTACCCAGTCCTGGCCTCTTCCCATACCATGCCGGGGACAATTGGGAGGTTTATTAGCAGGGCTCGGGCCGTTTGGTTGTTTAGTATAACCGTATCCTTGCTTATCCATCCAATCCTGTATGCAACACTGCGGTTCTATTGACCCTTCCTCCCGAGATGGCTCTTCCTTGCTAGTCACGTATTCAGTCTTGACCTGGGTTGGGGGCGCACCTCCCCCCTCCCCTTTCTTTTCCTGCCAATAATATCTAACTGCCCTTTCCATTTGTCCGGATAGCGTGAGCAATCGAATAGTTGTTCGAAGATCACATCGAAATCTATAGTGGGGTGATCTGCAGCTTGTTGTGCATCAGGGTTTGGCATTGGTCTGACAGGGAATTGGTGTCGGGATTTTGGGATCTTGGAAATCATTTCTAGGTCGGAGGATGTTTCGGAGCTGTCTGACTGCTTGACAGTTCTGCGTCTCGATCGGCGGGGGTGTTTGCTATGTCTTTCACAACTTGGACTGGTAGATTGACTAGAAGATTTATGGAACTGTCTGTGATATCGAGATATAGTTCTGCCCTTTCGAGTGTGTGATCTGGTCCTTTCGGCTATATTGCTTGTGAACTGGGGATCCGAATCGCTATCAGAGGATGAGGAGTCAGTTTGGGTTTGATGCTTTGGTGGTAATGGGATTATTTTTAACTCCTTTCACCGGAGTGTTAGGTGGAGGGTGTTGGGAAGAGGACTGGAGCCAGGGGCCAGGGGGTGCGGGAGGCGCCGTTGGGCGCTGAGTCAGTGACCACTCATCAATTTCATCATCAGCCTCGGTTAACATAAAGCCAGCCATTTGACTACGTAGTCGGTCAATACCTTTCTCAGAGGTCCCAGAGGATCTCTTAGTAAGTTTCTCGTGCACACATTCTTTTTTTTAAGACGTCTACAATTTTAACATGTGTTCCCTCTGTCAATGAGAATCCCAATTTAATAGCATTTATTTGCCAACTTGACAGAAGTGATGCATCTTTTAATTTTTGACAATCCCTGTGCTTTTTTTTCCTACCTCTATGATTCTAGTGCCACCTAGAGGCCACTGGTCATCTCCTAATAATTTGTTCAGGGCTCCTGATAATTTTCTAAAGTCTTCAGCTCTTTCAGGGAATTCCTCACATAACTTTTGTAGCGGACTGTCCGCATCCGTTGTTTTATCCAACTGATTACCCATTTTCACGCTGCTCCTCGTATTACCGTGTTGTTACGCGTTCGTGTCGTCGTGCAATTTGAACATACTTAAAATAAATACAGACTTTATGAAACTAACACTGACTTTGAATAAACTCAAAATAAACAGACTTCACTAAATCTAACACTGATCCGCGTCGCCCCGCGGTTCACGTCGCCGCGCGATTTAAAACCCTTAAAATAAACAAAGACTCCCGCGTCGCCCCGCGGTTCGCGTCACCACGCGATTTAAAACACTTAAAATAAACAAAGACTTACTGACACCAGCACTGACTTTGATATCACCCCGCGGTTCGCGTTGCCGCGCGTTCACGTCGTCCCATGTTCACTCGGCCACGCGCTCGCGCCGTCGCACGTCCCGCGCCGCCACGCGTTCCACACTGCTGCTCGTCTGCATCAGCCCTCCTTTACTCGGCCGCACGCTCACGCCGCCGCTCGTCTCGTGTCGCTACGTGTCTTATGCTGCTGCGCATCTGCATCAGCCCTCCTTTACTCGGCCGCACGCTCGCGCCGCTGCACGTCTCGCGTCGCTGCGCGTTCGCACCGCTGCGCATCCGCGTCGGCCCTACCTTTCGAGTTGCTGGATGATTTAAATTCAATCAGTGCCTAGACGGGCCAAGTGATATACGAGGTCGACGTCACACCTGACTTAAACACCTATACTCTATTTAATTCCCCATAAGCCTTACTTAATTTCCTGTGAGCCTAATTTTCTAAATTTGATTTCTTATGAGCCTTATTTAATTTCTTTTAGTCTCCAAATTTCCCTATCCTTTCGTGTCACTGCGCAGTTTAAATCCAATCAGTCAATGAAAGCCCTAATTTAATGGAGTTTTTCTGCCAATTGGACTGGAGTGATTTTTTTTTTAGACTGCAGTGGAATTTTTCTCATAATTTAAAATACCAGGACATTTTTTTTTTCAGCACCTATTTAATACGTTACTTTTATTTGTCTTTTCCATAACTAGAGAGAAGTCTGGCACGTAGGCTGTGGACTGCTTTTCGTTATCTCAATTGTTCCAGCCTCAAGGTCGTGTTATTTAATATAATATATTTTTTTGAATTCTTTTGAATCCATCTCAGTTGTTTTGCTGTTCCTTCTCTGAATGTTTTCTTTCGACAAGTAAGTGAGCATGTTACATTTTTTTTAACCACCGGGACCATGTAATTTTTGTCTTTTTTTTTTACTCAACAAACCTATCCTTTGTGCATTTCCTGGCTCCGTAACTTATCATCCGAACATACGTAATTCAATAAGGTTCACACTCTTAAACTTCCCACATACAGGACAACACTACGAAGGGTTTAAAAAAAACTTTCATTCTGTTTGAGATAAAACAAACCACAACTCCCCGGCTTTTTTTTTTACAGTAAAAATCACAGAAGCATTTCTCATTTAAACAGACGTTCACAAGAGTCTCTTTTCTTTCCTATTAATTTTTAGATCCATGATTGATCATCTATCCCTATCTAGCTCTAACTATAACCTATCTTTCCAAGTCGCCGCTTGGTTTGCGTCATCGCGCAATTTCCCTATCTCTATCCCTATTCTAAGTTTGAAAGGTATTCACCAGATTGTCCTGGATCTCGTTCAGACACTACCTGAGAACCAGCGAGTGGCTAAACTTTCCTCAGACTTTTGAAACCGGGGGAAACTGGAGCAGTATTGAAATCATACTCACACTAGTGGCCACTTTCCCCTCGTCTCGTCCAAGGCTAGTCTGGCTCTTAATTCGCAAGTTTTCGGCAGTCGTCCGTTGAGATCCCACTTCTGACACCAAATGTTGATTCCTGGATTCTATTACCTCAATCTGGTTCAGCAAAATTACTGAAACGAATAGAGTTTGTGCTTTAAAAAAAGCAAGCTTTTATTTAAAAAGCAAATCCCGATCGGGGACTTTATCAGACAGAAGGAATGCAAGTCTGTTCGAACGCACTCACTTCCTACGGACAAAGTGACGTTACATTGTAAAGGGACGATGTTTATACTTTTCGGCAAAAGATAACAAGATAGGGCCAGCTCAGCCCATCTCTTTTGATCCCTCCTTCCCTTTGTCCACTCATAAGCCGACCAAAGCATGGTCCAATTTTAAACAAAGACCTTCTGTCAATGTTTCAGGTTAATAACATGATTTAATAAGACCTTGAGGTTTTTCTGCAAGCTGTGGGTTTTGTTTCAATATGTGTTAGTGCTGTAACATTTCGCAGTCTCGAGTCTGAGATGTCATGGCTATTCCACCATGAATTGTTTGTTAGCTTATAATGTCCCTATACAATTCCCACGTTCTCAACTTCAATGTCTCTATACATTTCTAAACATTGATATTGGCAGGTGTGTGATCGCTGGGAAAAGTCCAATTCTGATCTAATACCATTTAATTTTGACCAGGCCAAATATGCGAGTGCAGCCCTCCTGTCGGGGAGGGCATGTACAATGATTTTTGGTTTTGGATTAGCCTCTTTAAATGACTCCCATGTCCAAACGTTTTAACAGACTGAGGAGCAAAGTAACCACCTCCAATCCTGCTCTAATCTCAACAACACCAGTTAACCCTAACACTCAGTCTCCTATTTCCAGACTAAAGTTCGCCGTACTGGAATTAGTAATGGGGAACATGGATATGGCAGAAACTCTGAACACATATTTTGTATCAGTCTTTAAGGTAGCGGGCACTAGCAATAATATGGCAGTGGATAGTCAAGGGGCTGTGTGGGTGGGGGGTGGGGGGTAGGGGGAGGAACTTAACACAATCACAATCTCTAAGGAGGTGGTACTCAGTAAGATAACGGGACAAAATGAAGATAAATCCCCTGGACCTGATGGCTTGCATCCTAGGGTCTTAAGAGAAATAGTGGCAGGGATAGTGGATGCATTGGTTGTAATTTACCAAAATTCCCTGGATTCTGCGGAGCTCCCAGCAGATTGGAAAACTGCAAATGTAACACCACTACTTAAAAAAGGAGGCAGACACCAAGCAAGAAACTATAGACCAGTTAGCCTAACATCTGTCGTTGGGAAAATGTTGGAGTCCATTATTAAAGAAACAATAGATGGAGATTGGGAAAAGCAAAATTCGGTCAGACAGTGTCAGCATGGATTTATGAAGGGGAAGTCTTGCTTGACAAATTTGCCGGAGTTCTTTGTGGATGCAATGAAGAGAGTGGATAAAGGGGAATCAGTGGATGTGGTGTATTTGGTCTTGCAGAAGGCATTTGTCAAGGTGCCACATAAAAGGCTACTGCACAAGATAAAGTTCAGGAGGTTGGGGGTAATATATTAGCATGTATAGAGGATTGGCTAACGAAAAGAATACAGAGTGTCGGGATAAATGGTTCATTCTTGGGTTGGCAACCAGTAACTAGTGGGTTGCTGCAGGGATCAGTGCTGGGCTCTCAAATATTGACGATCTATATTAACGATTTGGAAGAAGGTACTGAGTGTAACGAAGCCAAGTTTGCTGACGATACAACGATGGGAGGAAAAGCAATCTGTGAGGACACAAAAAACCTGACAAAGAAAATAGACAGCCTAAATGAATGGGCAAAAATTTGTCAGACGGAGTATAATGTTGGAAAGTGTGAGGTCATGCACTTCTCTCTTTCCCATCATTTCGGTCTGTCCATGTCTTTGCCTGTCTCTGTTAGTCCCTGCCTCGAACCTGAGAAGTATTTCCATCATTTTCTGTTTTAGTCTCTATCTCTCTCTCTCTCTCTCTCTATCTGTCTCTCTCCTTGTCACTGTCGATATCATTGTCTTTCTCTCACTCTTTCCCTCTCGCTCTTAATAGATCACACACACACACATCTCTGTCTCTGTATGTGTTTGAGTCTTTTTCTCACCCATTCTGCCTCTCCTTCTCAGTCTCACACTTTCTGTCTCTTGTTGTTTCTATATCGGTGTCTGTCTTTCCCTGTTTGTCGGTTTGTCTTTGTCTCTCAATGTGTCTGTCGACTTCTCATGGTGTCCAGTTCTGTTCACAGCTCGATTCCTGCTCCGACAGAGCAGGTACCCGTCAGTTCCTCGTCAGTTCCTCGTTAGTATAGTGGTGAGTATTCCTGCCTGTCACGCGGGAGACCGGGGTTCAATTCCCCGATGGGAGGCAGTTGTTTCAAAACGTTGGATTTTACTTCTGTTTCTTGGTAGAGATACATATTAAAAATTCCAGAGCTGTATCGAACTGTGAAAATACAGGTAGAGGAGTTTGCCTCTTCCAGATTTTGAGCAAACGGAGACTTTTTCAGGATTCTTTGGCCGTCTGCTGCACAGAGATAGATGACTGATTTTTTTTTCTGAGTAACGTTTAAAAAGCCAGCGACACAGTAGTCGTGGCCGAGTGGTTAAGGCGATAGACTAGAAATCCATTGGGTTATCCCGCGCAGGTGCGAATCCTGCCGACTACGATTCGCAGCATTTTTCATTCTATTTCACAATTTAACCAGTTCTCTGCCAAACTGATCCTGAGATAGATGGAATAACGTCCCACACCTTTCAACACTGACATTTGTGTCTCATTTTTATTAATCTGCAATATTCACGATACATCTGTTTAAAAAATCGCAAAAATCAGTCAAAGTTGCGACAGTGATTCAGCCTGTCTATCGCTCGAGATGTCTAAGGCATCTGTACATGCCCGTTGGTGTGTGAAATGTATTGGTTATGTGTGTGTGTCTCTGTGTCTGTCTATCTCTATTTTTGTCTCTGTATATGTGCAACTATCTGTGGAAATCATCACCATCAATTTGGTATGTCCTGGAACTTATACAAAACACTTGGGGAAAATAATACGGTTGTGAACTTTTGTATTGGCTTTGGTTCAGTGGCAGAATTCTCGACTGAATCAGGACTTTGTGTGTTCAAGTCGCACTCCTTGGACTTGAGCATATCATCTTGGCTAACACTCAAGTGCAGGGAATTTTGCAATGTTGAAGCTGTTGACTTTCCAATGAAATGTTAAATTGAAGCTCCGTCTGCACCCTCGGGTGGATATGAACGGTCCCAGAGCATTTCTCGAAACAGAGTCGGAGAGTTGCCCCCGTGTCAATATTCCTAAAAATGTTCGTAAATGCTCACTAAAAGACTATGTGCATGTGTTTGTATGTGGGGTTGGTGTTGAAGCCCAGTTTGTCACAGAGACACAATCCAAGCTCTCACAGGACCAGCATAGCCGAGTGGTTAAGGCGTTGGCCTTAAACTTCAAAGGGTTTTTCCAGCGTGGGTTCTTCCCCACTCCTGGTATCTATTTAATTTAACACGGATTTGCTCCCATTCTGATCAGTGATATCCGATTTTCATCGGTTGAATCAACAATTTTCTGTAACTATGTGACACTCTGAACCGATAATGAAATGAAATTATGAAATGTATCTGTGTCGCTCGGTCTCTGCCTCTCACTCTCTCTTCACAGAGCTGTGTATGTGTTTTTATGTTTGAGTCTTTGTCTCTCTCAGTCTGACTCACTCTGTCTGTCCCTGTTTCTCCGTTTGTCTCAGTCTCTCAATCTGTCTCTTTCTCACGGTGCCTACGTCTGTTCCAATGGGATTCTCTCAGATTCTTTTTCTGACCGGATCTCTCTTTCCCATCATTTCGGTCTGTCCATGTCTTTGCCTGTCTCTGTTAGTCCCTGCCTCGAACCTGAGAAGTATTTCCATCATTTTCTGTTTTAGTCTCTATCGCTCTCTCTCCCTATCTGTCTCTCTCCTTGTCACTGTCTTTATCATTGTCTTTCTCTCACTCTTTCCCTCTCTCTCTTAATAGATCCCAGACACACACATCTCTGTCTCTGTATGTGTTTGAGTCTTTATCTCACCCATTCTTTTTCTCACACTTTCTGTCTCTCGTTGTTTCTATCTCGGTGTCTGTCTCTCCCTGTTTGTCGGTTTATCTCTGTCTCTCAATGTGTCTGTCGACTTCTCATGGTGTCCAGTTCTGTTCACAGCTCGATTCCTGCTCCGACAGAGCAGGTTCCCGTCAGTTCCTCGTTAGTATAGTGGTGAGTATCCCCGCCTGTCACGCGGGAGACCAGCATTCAATTCCCCGACGGGGAGGCAGTTGTTTCAAATGTTAAATTTTACTTCTGTTTCTTGGTAAGATACATATTAAAAATTCCAGAGCGACATCGAACTGTGAAAATACAGGTCGAGGAGTTTGCCTCTTCCAGATTTTGAGCAAACGGAGACATTTTCAGGATTCTTTGGCCGTCTGCTGCACAGAGATAGATGACTGATTTTTTTCTGAGTGACGTTTAAAAAGCCAGCGACACAGTAGTCGTGGCCGAGTGGTTAAGGCGATGGACTATAAATCCATTGGGATTTTTCCGCGCAGGTTCAAATCCTGCCGACTACGATTCTCAGCATTTTTCATTCCCTTTCACAATTTAACCAGTTCTCTGCCAAAGTGATCATGAGATAAATGGAATAACGTCCCACACCTTTCAACACTGACATTTGTTTCTCATTTTCATTAATCTGCAATATTCACCATACATCCGTTTAAAAAATCGCAAAAATCAGTCAAATTTGCGACAGTGATTCAGCCTGTCAATCCCTCGAGATGTCGAAGGCATCTGTGCATGCCCGTTGGTGCGTGTAAATTTTTGGTTATGTATGTGTCTCTGTGTCTGTCTATCTCTATTTTTGTCTCTGTATATGTGCAACTATCTGTGGAAATCATCACCATGAATTTGGTATGTCCTGGAACTTATAAATAAGACTTGGGGAAAATAATACGGTTGTGATCTTTTGTATCAGATTTGGTTCTGTGGCAGCATTCTCGACTGAATCAGGAGTTTGTGTGTTCAAGTCGCACTACTTGGAATTGAGCATATCATCTTGGCTAACACTCAAGTGCAGCACTTGGGGAATTTTGCAATGTTGAAGCTGTTGACTTTCGGATGAAATGTTAAGTTGAAGCTCCGTCTGCAACCTCGAGTGGATATGAAAGGTCCCAGAGCATTTCTCGAAACAGAGTCGGAGAGTTGCCCCCGTGTCAATATTCCTAAAAATGTTCGTAAATGCTCACTAAAAGACTATGTGCATGTGTTTGTATGTGGGGTTGGTGTTGAAGCCCAGTTTGTCACAGAGACACAATCCAAACTCTCACAGGACCAGCATAGCCGAGTGGTTATGGCGTTGGCCTTAAACTTCAACGGGTTTTTCCAGCGTGGGTTCTTCCCAAATCCTGGTATCTATTTAATTTAACGCGGATTTCCTCCCATTCTGATCAGTGATAACCGATTTTCATCGGTTGAATCAACAATTTTCTGTAACTATGTGACACTCTGAACCGATAATGAAATGAAATTGTAAAATGTATCTGTGTCGCTCGGTCTCTGCCTCTCTCTCTCTCTTCACAGAGCTGTGTATGTGTTTGTATGTTTGAGTCTTTGTCTCTCTCGGTCTTTCTCACTCTGTCTGTCCCTGTTTCTCCGTTTGTCTCAGTCTCTCAATCTGTCTCTTTCTCACGGTGCCCACGTCTGTTCCAATGGGATTCTCTCAGATTCTTTGTCTGACTGGCTCTCTCTTTCCCATCATTTCGGTCTGTCCATGTCTTTGCCTGTCTCTGTTAGTCCCTGCCTCGAACCTGAGAAGTGTTTCCATCATTTTCTGTTTTAGTCTCGATTTCACTCTCTATATCTGTCTCTCTCCTTGTCACTGTCTTTATCATTGACTTCCTATCACTGTTTCCCTCTCTCTCTTAATAGATCACACACACACACATCTCAGTCTCTGTATGTGTTTGAGTCTTTTTCTCACCCATTCTGCCTCTCCTTCTCAGTCTCACACTTTCTGTCTCTCGTTGTTTCTATTTCGGTGTATGTCTCTCCCTGTTTGTCGGTTTGTCTCTGTCTCGCAATGTGTCTGTCGACTTCTCATGTTGTCCAGTTCTGTTCACAGCTCGATTCCTGCTCCGACAGAGCAAGTATCCGTCAGTTCCTCGTTAGTATAGTGGTGAGTATCCCCGTCTGTCACGCGGGAGACCGGGGTTCAATTCCCCGACGGGGAGGCAGTTGTTTCAAAACGTTGAACTTTACTTCTGTTTCTTGGTCGAGATACATATTAAAAATTACAGAGCTATATCGAACTGTGAAAATACAAGTAGAGGAAACATCGAAAATAAGTGCAGGAGTAGGCCATTCGGCCCTTCTTGCCTGCACCGCCATTCAATGAGTTCATGGCTGAACATGCAACTTCAGTACCACATTCCTGCTTTCTCACCATACCCCTTGATTCCCCGAGTAGTAAGGACTTCATCTAACTCATTTTTGAATATATTTAGTGAATTGGCCTCAACAACTTTCTGTGGTAGAGAATTCCACAGGTTCACCACTCTCTGGGTGAAGAAATTCCTCCTCATCTCGGTCCTAAATGGCTTCCCCCTTATCCTTAGACTGTGTCCCCTGGTTCTGGACTTTCCCAACATTGGGAACATTCTTCCTGCATCTAACCTGTCTAACCCCGTCAGAATTTTAAACGTTTCTATGAGGTCCCCTCTCATTCTTCTGAACTCCAGTGAATACAAGCCCAGTTGATCCAGTCTTTCTTGATAGGTCAGTCCCGCCATCCCGGGAATCAGTCTGGTAAACGTTAGCTGCACTCCCTCAATAGTAAGAATCTCCTTCCTCAGGTTAGGAGACCAAAACTGTACACAATACTCCAGGTGTGGCCTCACCAAGACCCTGTACAATTGTAGCAACACCTCACTGCCCTTGTACTCAAATCCCCTCGCTATGAAGGCCAACATGCCATTTGCTTTCTTAACCGCCTGCTGTACCTGCATGCCAACCTTCAATGACTGATGTACCATGACACCCAGGTCTCTTTGCACCTGCCCTTTTCCTAATCTGTCACCATTCAGATAATAGTCTGTCTCTCTGTTTTTACCACCAAAGTGGATAACCTCACATTTATCCACATTATACTTCATCTGCCATGCATTTGCCCACTCACCTAACCTATCCAAGTCGCTCTGCAGCCTCATAGAATCCTCCTTGCAGCTCACACTGCCACCCAACTTAGTGTCATCCGCAAATTTGGAGATACTACATTGTGTGGTCCCACACAAGAGATTAATGTGCAAAGTTAAAGCACATGGGATTGGGGGTAGTGTGCTGATGTGGATTGAGAACTGGTTGTCAGACAGGAAGCAAAGAGTAGGAGTAAACGGGTACTTTTCAGAATGGCAGGCAGTGACTAGTGGAGTGCCGCAAGGTTCTGTGCTGGGGCCCCAGCTGTTTACATTGTACATTAATGATTTAGACGAGGGGATTAAATGCAGTATCTCCAAATTTGCGGATGATACTAAGTTGGGTGGCAGTGTGAGCTGCGAGGAGGATGCTATTAGGCTGCAGAGTGACTTGGATAGGTTAGGTGAGTGGGCAAATGCATGGCAGATGAAGTATAATGTGGATAAATGTGAGGTTATCCACTTTGGTGCTAAAAACAGAGAGACAGACTATTATCTGAATGGTGACAGATTAGGAAAAGGGAAGGTGCAACGAGACCTGGGTGTCATGGTACATCAGTCATTGAAGGTTGGCATGCAGGTACAGCAGGCGGTTAAGAAAGCAAATGGCATGTTGGCCTTCATAGCGAGGGGATTTGAGTTCAAGGGCAGGGAGGTGTTGCTACAGTTGTACAGGGCCTTGGTGAGGCCACACCTGGAGTATTGTGTACAGTTTTGGTCTCCTAACTTGAGGAAGGACATTCTTGCTATTGAGGGAGTGCAGCGAAGGTTCACCAGACTGATTCCCGGGATGGCGGGACTGATCTATCAAGAAAGATTGGATCAACTGGGCTTGTATTCACTGGAGTTCAGAAGAATGAGAGGGGATCTCATAGAAACGTTTAAAATTCTGACGGGTTTAGACAGGTTAGATGCAGAAAGAATGTTCCCAATGTTGGGGAAGTCCAGAACCAGGGGTCACAGTCTGAGGATAAGGGGTAAGCCATTTAGGACCGAGATGAGGAGAAACTTCTTCACCCAGAGAGTGGTGAACCTGTGGAATTCTCTACCACAGAAAGTAGTTGAGGCCAATTCACTAAATATATTCAAAAGGGAGTTAGATGAAGTCCTTACTACTCGGGGGATCAAGGGTTATGGCGAGAAAGCAGGAAGGGGGTACTGAAGTTTCATGTTCAGCCATGAACTCATTGAATGGCGGTGCAGGCTAGAAGTGCTAAATGGCCTACTCCTGCACCTATTTTCTATGTTTCTATGTTTCTATGTAATCCCCTCGTCTAAATCATTAATGTACAGTGTAAACAGCTGGGGCCCCAGCAAAGTACCTTGCGGTACCCCACTAGTCACTGCCTGCCATTCTGAAAAGTCCCCATGTACTCCTACTCTTTGCTTCCTGTCTGACAACCAGTTCTCAATCCATGTCAGCACACTACCCCCAATCCCATGTGCTTTAACTTTGCACATTAATCTCTTGTGTGGGACCTTGTCGAAAGCCTTCTGAAAGTCCAAATATACCACATCAACTGGTTCTCCTTTGTCCACTCTACTGGAAACATCCTCAAAAAATTCCAGAAGATTTGTCAAGCATGATTTCCCTTTCACAAATCCATGCTGACTTGGACCTATCATATTACCTCTTTCCAAATGCACTGCGATGACATCCTTAATAATTGATTCCATCATTTTACCCACTACCGATGTCAGGCTGACCGGTCTGTAATTCCCTGTTTTCTCTCTCCCTCCTTTTTTAAAAAGTGGGGTTACATTGGCTACCCTCCACTCCATAGGAACTGATCCAGAGTCAATGGAATGTTGGAAAATGACTGTCAATGCATCCACTATTTCCAAGGCCACCTCCTTAAGTACTCTGGGATGCAGTCCATCAGGCCCTGAGGATTTATCGGCCTTCAATCCCATCAATTTCCCCAACACAATTTCCCGACTAATAAGGATTTTCCTCAGTTCCTCCTCCTTAGTAGACCCTCCGACTCCTTTTATATCCGGAAGGTTGTTTGTGTCCTCCTCAGTGAATACCGAACCAAAGTACTTGTTCAATTGGTCCGCCATTTCTTTGTTCCCCGTTATGACTTCCCCTGATTCTGACTGCAGGGGACCTACGTTTGTCTTTACTAACCTTTTTCTCTTTACATATCTATAGAAACTTTTGCAATCCGTCTTAATGTTCCCTGCAAGCTTCTTCTCGTACTCCATTTTCCCTGCCCTAATCAAACCCTTTGTCCTCCTCTGCTGAGTTCTAAATTTCTCCCAGTCCCCGGGTTCTCTGCTATTTCTGGCCAATTTGTATGCCACTTCCTTGGCTTTAATGCTATCCCTGATTTCCCTTGATAGCCACGGTTGAGCCACCTTCTCTTTTTTACTTTTACGACAGACAGGAATGTACAATTGTTGTAGTTCATCCATGCGGTCTCTAAATGTCTGCCATTGCCCATCCACAGTCAACCCCTTCAGTATCATTCGCCAATCTATCCTAGCCAATTCACGCCTCATACCTTCAAAGTTAGCCTTCTTTAAGTTCTGGACCATGGTCTCTGAATTAACTGTTTCATTCTCCATCCCAATGCAGAATTCCACCATATTATGGTCATTCTTCCCCAAGGGGCCTCGCACAACGAGATTGCTAATTAATCCTCTCTCATTACACAACACCCAGTCTAAGATGGCCTCCCCCCTAGTTGGTTCCTCGACATATTGGTCTAAATAAACATCCCTTATGCACTCCAGGAAATCCTCCTCTACCGTATTGCTTCCAGTTTGGTTAACCCAATCTATGTGCATATTAAAGTCACCCATTATAACTGCTGCACCTTTATTGCACGCACCCCTAATTTCATGTTTGATGCCCTCCCCAACATCACTACTACTGTTTGGAGGTCTGTACACAACTCCCACTAACGTTTTTTGTCCTTTGGTATTCTGCAGCTCTACCCATATAGATTCCACATCATCCAAGCTAATGTCCTTCCGAACTATTGCCTTAATTTGCTCCTTAACCAGCAATGCTCCCCCACCTCCTTTTCCTTTTATTCTATCTTTCCTGAATGTTGAATACCCCTGGATGTTGAGTTCCCAGCCCTGATCATCCTGGAGCCACGTCTCCGTAATCCCAATCACATCATATTTGTTAACATCTATTTGCACAGTTAATTCATCCACTTTATTGCGGATACTCCTTGCATTAAGACACAAAGCCTTCAGGCTTGTTCTTTTAAAACCCTTTGTCCTTTTAGAATGTTGCTGTACAGTGGACCTTTTTGTTCTTTGCCTTGGGTTTCTCTGCCCTCCACTTTTCCTCATCTCCTTTCTGTCTTTTGCTTTTGCCTCTTCTTTGTTTCCCTCTGTCTCCCTGCATTGGTTCCCATCTCCCTGCCATATCAGTTTAAATCCTCCCCAACAGCACTAGCAAACACTCCCCCTAGGACATTGGTTCCGGTCCTGCCCAGGTGCAGACCGTCCGGTTTGTACTGGTCCCACCTCCCCCAGAACCGGTTCCAATGCCCCAGGAATTTGAATCCCTCCCTGTTGCACCACTGCTCAAGCCACGTATTGATCTGCGCTATCCTGCGATTCCTACTCTGACTATCACGTGGCACTGGTAGCAATCCCGAGATTACTACTTTTGAGGTCCTACTTTTTAATTTAGCTCCTAGCTCCTTAAATTCGTTTCGTAGGACCTCATCCCTCTTTTTACCTATGTCGTTGGTACCAATGTGCACCACGACAACTGGCTGTTCTCCCTCCCTTTTTAGAATGTCCTGCACCCGCTCCGAGACATCCTTGACCCTTGCACCAGGGAGGCAACATATCATCCTGGAGTCTCGGTTGCGGCCGCAGAAACGCCTATCTATTCCCCTCACCATTGAATCCCCAATCACTATTGCTCTCCCACTCTTTTTCCTGCCCTCCTGTGCAGCAGAGCCAGCCACGGTGCCATGAACTTGGCTGCTGCTGCCCTCCCCTGATGAGTCATCCCCCTCAACAGTATCCAAAGCTGTGTATCTGTTTTGCATGGGGATGACCACAGGGGACTCCTGCACTACCTTCCTTGCACTGCTCTTCCTGTTGGTCTTCCATTCCCTATCTGGCTGTGGACCCTTTCCCTGTGGTACGACCAACTCGCTACACGTGATACTCACGTCATTCTCAGCATCGTGGATGCTCCAGAGTGAATCCACCCTCAGCTCCAACTCCGCAACACGGTCTGTCAGGAGCTGGAGGCGGATACACTTCCCGCACACGTAATCGTCAGGGACACCGGAAGTGTCCCCGAGTTCCCACATGGTACAGGAGGAGCATAACACCCGACCGAGCTCTCCTGCCATGATTTAACCCTTATATACACTTAAATTGGCAACAACAATGTTAAACGTTACTCACTGATATAGAAGAGAAAAAAGAAAAACTACTCACCAATCACAAGCCAATCACTTACCCTCTTGGCTGTGACGTCACCTTTTGATTTCTTTCTACATCCTTTTTGCCTTCTCCCTGTAGCTGCACAAGTCCCGCCTTTTATAGGCCTCACCACGCACCTCCTCGACGCTGCTCCCGACTGCCTCCGACACTGGGCCCCGGACTCCCTGCTGTGCCTTTTATAGGCCTCACCACGCACCTCCTCGACGCTGCTCCCGACTGCCGCCGACACTGGGCCCCGGACTCCCTGCTGTGCCTTTTATAGGCCTCACCACGCACCTCCTCGACGCTGCTCCCGACTGCCGCCGAAGAGTTTGTCTCTTCCAGATTTTGAGCAAACGGAGACTTTTTCAGCATTCTTTGGCCGTCTGCTGCACAGAGATAGATGACTGATTTTTTTTCTGAGTAACGTTTAAAAAGCCAGCGACGCAGTAGTCGTGGCCGAGTGGTTAAGGCGATGGGATTGGGATTTTCCCGTGCAGGTTCGAATCCTGCTGACTACGATTCTCAGCATTTTTCATTCCATTTCACAATGTAACCAGTTCTCTGCCAAACTGATCATGAGATAGATGGATTAACGTCCCACACCTTTCAACACTGACATTTGTTTCTCATTTTTATTAAACTGCAATATTCATGATACATCCGTTTAAAAAATCGCAAAAATCAGTCAAAGCTGCGACAGTGATTCAGCCTGTCTATCCCTCGAGAGGTCTAAGGCATTTGTGCATGCCTGTTGGTGCGTGTAAATTTTTGGTTATGTGTGTGTGTCTCTCTGTGTCTGTCTATCTCTATTTTTGTCTCTGTATATGTGCAATTGTCTGTGGAAATCATCACCATAAATTTAGTATGTCCTGAAACTTATAAAAAAGACTTAGGGAAAATAATACGGTTGTGAACTTTTGTATCGGCTTTGGTTCAGTGGCAGCATTCTCGACTGAATCAGGAGTTTGTGTGTTCAAGTCGCACTCCTTGGAATTGAGCATATCATCTTGGCTAACACTCAAGTGCAGCACTTGGGGAATTTTGCAATGTTGAAGCTGTTGACTTTCGGATGAAATGTTAAATTGAAGCTCCGTCTGCAACCTCGAGTGGATATGAAAGGTCCCAGAGCATTTCTCGAAACAGAGTAGGAGAGTTGCCCCCGTGTCAATATTCCTAAAAATGTTCGTAAATGCTCACTAAAAGACTATGTGCATGTGTTTGTATGTGGGATTGGGGTTGAAGCCCAGTTTGTCACAGAGACACAATCCAAACTCTCACAGGACCAGCATAGCCGAGTGGTTATGGCATTGGCCTTAAACTTCAACGGGTTTTTCCAGCGTGGGTTCTTCCCCAATCCTGGTATCTATTTAATTTAACGCGGATTTCCTCCCATTCTGATCACTGATATCCGATTTTCATCGGTTAAATCAACAATTTTCTATAACTATGTGACACTCTGAACCGATAATGAAATGAAATTGTAAAATGTATCTGTGTCGCTCGGTCTCTGCCTCTCTCTCTTTCTTCACAGAGCTGTGTATGTGTTTGTATGTTTGAGTCTTTGTCTCTCTCAGTCTTTCTCACTCTGTCTGTCCCTGTTTCTCCGTTTGTCTCAGTCTCTCAATCTGTCTCTTTCTCACGGTGCCCACGTCTGTTCCAATGGGATTCTCTCAGATTCTTTATCTGACTGGCTCTCTCTTTCCCACCATTTCGGTCTGTCCATGTCTTTGCCTGTCTCTGTTAGTCCCTGCCTCGAACCTGAGAAGTATTTCCATCATTTTCTGTTTTAGTCTCTATTTTTCTCTCTCTCTATCTGTCTCTCTCCTTGTCACTGTCTTTATCATTGACTTTCTCTCACTCTTCCCCTCTCTCTCTTAATAGAGCACACACACATCTCAGTCTCTGTATGTGTTTGAGTCTTTTTCTCACCCATTCTGCCTCTCCTTCTCAGTCTCACACTTTCTGTCTATCGTTGTTTCTATCTCGGTGTCTGTCTCTCCCTGTTTGTCGGTTTGTCTCTGTCTCGCAATGTGTCTGTCGACTTCTCATGGTGTCCAGTTCTGTTCACAGCTCGATTCCTGCTCCGACAGAGCAAGTATCGGTCAGTTCCTCGTTAGTATAGTGGTGAGTATCCCCGCCTGTTACGCGGGAGACAGGGGTTAAATTCCCCGACGGGGAGGCAGTTGTTTCAAAATGTCGAATTTTACTTCTGTTTCTTGGTAAAATTCATATTAAAAATTCCAGAGCGACATCGAACTGTGAAAATACAGGTAGAGGAGGTTGCCTCTTCCAGATTTTGAGCAAACGGAGACTTTTTCAGCATTCTTTGGCCGTCTGCTGCACAGAGATAGATGACTGATTTTTTATCTGAGTAACGTTTAAAAAGCTAGCGACACAGTAGTCGTGGCCGAGTGGTTAAGGCGATGGACTCGAAATCCATTGGGATTTTCCCGCGCAGGTTCTAATCCTGCCGACTACGATTCTCAGCATTTTTCATTCCATTTCACAATTTAACCAGTTCTCTGCCAAACTGATCATGAGATAAGTGGAATAACATCCCACACCTTTCAACACTGATATTTGTTTCTCATTTTTATTAATCTGCAATATTCACAATACATCCGTTTAAAAAATCGCAAGAATCAGTCAAAGTTGCGACAGTGATTCAGCCTGTCTATCCCTCGAGATGTCTAAGGCATCTGTGCATGCCTGTTGGTGCGTGTAAATTTTTGGTTATGTGTGTGTGTGCCTCTGTGTCTGTCTATGTTTATTTTTGTCTCTGTATATGTGCAATTGTCTGTGGAAATCATCACCATAAATTTGGTATGTCCTGAAATTTATAAAAATAACTAGCGGAAAATAATACGGTTGTGAACTTTTGTATCGGCTTTGGTTCAGTGGCAGCATTCTCGACTGAATCAGGAGTTTGTGTGTTCAAGTCGTACTCCTTGGAATTGAGCATATCATCTTGGCTAACACTCAAGTGCAGCACTTGGGGAATTTTGCAATGTTGAAGCTGTTGACTTTCGGATGAAATGTTAAATTGAAGCTCCATCTGCAACCTCGAGTGGATATGAAAGGTCCCAGAGTATTTCTCGAAACAGAGTAGGAGAGTTGCCCCCGTGTCAATATTCCTAAAAATGTTCGTAAATGCTCTCTAAAAGACTATGTGCATGTGTTTGTATGTGGGGTTGGGGTTGAAGCCCAGTTTGTCACAGAGACACAATTCAAAATCTCACAGGACCAGCATAGCCGAGAGGTTAAGGCGTTGGCCTTAAACTTCAAAGGGTGTTTCCAGCGTGGGTTTTTCCCCACTCCTGGTATCTATTTAATTTAACACGGATTTGCTCACATTCTGATCAGTGATATCCGATTTTCATCGGTTGAATCAACAATTTTCTGTAACAATATGACACTCTGAACCGATAATGAAATGAAATTGTGAAATGTATCTGTGTCGCTCGGTTTCTGCCTCTCACTCTCTCTTCAGAGTGTTTTGTATGTTTGAGTCTTTGTCTCTCTCAGTCTTTCTCACTCTGTCTGTCCCTGTGTCTCAGTCTCTCAATCTGTTTCTTTCTCACGGTGCCCACGTCTGTTCCAATGGGATTCTCTCAGATTCTTTGTCTGACTGGATCTCTGTTTCCCGTCATTTCGGTCTGTCCATGTCTTTGCCTGTCTCTGTTAGTCCCTGCCTCGAACCTGAGAAGTATTTCCATCATTTTCTGTTTTAGTCTCTATCTCTCTTTCTCTCTATCTGTCTCTCTCCTTGACACTGTCTTTATCATTGTCTTTCTCTCACTCTTTCCCTCTCTCTCTTAATAGATCACAGACACACACATCTCTGTCTCTGTATGTGTTTGAGTCTTTTTCTCACCCATTCTGCCTCTCCTTCTCAGTCTCACACTTTCTGTCTCTCGTTGTTTCTATCTCGGTGTCTGTCTCTACCTGTTTGTTGGTTTATCTGTGTCTCTCAATGTGTCTGTCGACTTCTCATGGTGTCCAGTTCTGTTCACAGCTCGATTCCTGCTCCGACAGAGCAAGTATCGGTCAGTTCCTCGTTAGTATAGTGGTGAGTATCCTCGCCCGTCACGCGGGAGACCGGGGTTCAATTCCTCGACGGGGAGGCAGTTGTTTCAAAATGTTAAATTTTACTTCTGTTTCTTGGTAGAGTTCCATATTAAAAATTCCAGAGCAACATCGAACTGTGAAAATACAGGTGGAGGACTTTGCCTCTTCCAGATTTTGAGCAAACGGAGACTTTTTCTGGATTCTTTGGCCGTCTGCTGCACAGAGATAGATGACTGATTTTTTTCTGAGTAACGTTGAAAAAGCCAGCGACTCAGTAGTCGTGGCCGAGTGGTTAAGACGATGGTCTAGAAATCCCTTGGGATTTTCCCGCGCAGGTTCGAATCCTGCTGACTACGATTCTCAGCATTTTTCATTCCATTTCACAATTTAACCAGTTCGCTGCCAAACTGATCATGAGATAAATGGAATAAAGTCCCACACCTTTCAACTCTGACATTTGTTTCTCATTTTTATTAATCTGCAATATTCACGATACATCCGTTCGAAAAATCGCAAAAATCAGTCAAAGTTGCGACAGTGATTCAGCCTGTCTATCCCTCGAGATGTCGAAGGCATGCCCGTTGGTGCGTGTAAATTTTTGGTTATGTGTGTGTGTGTCTCTGTGTCTGTCTATCTCAATTTTTGTCTCTGTATATGTGCAACTGTCTGTGGAAATCATCACCATGAATTTGGTATGTCCAGGAACTTATAAAAAAGACTTGGGGAAGATAATACGGTTGTGAACTTTTGTATCGGCTTTGGTTCAGTGGCAGCATTCTCGACGGAATCAGGAGTTTGTGTGTTCAAGTCGCACTCCTTGGACTTGAGCATATCATCTTGGCTCACACTCAAGTGCAGCACTTGGGTAATTTTGTAATGTTGAAGCTGTTGACTTTCGGAAGAAATGTTAAATTGAAGCTCCGTCTGCACCCTCGGGTGGATATGAAAGTTCCCAGTGCATTACTCGAAAAAGAATAGGAGAGTTGCCCCCGTGTCAATATTACTAAAAATGTTCGTAAATGCTCACTGAAAGCCGATGTGCATGTGTTTGTATGTGGGGTTGGGGTTGAAGCCCAGATTCTCACAGAGACAGAATGCAGGTTCTCACAGGACCAGGATAGCCGAGTGGTTGAGGCGTTGGCCTTAAAATCCAATGAGTTTTTCTCGAGTGGGTTCGTACCTCACTCCTGGTATCTGTTTAATTTAACACGGATTTCCTCCCATTCTGATCAGTGAGACCGGATTTTCATCGGTGAATCAGCAATTTTCTGTAACAATGTGACACTCTGAACCGATAATGAAATGAAATTGTGAAATGTATCTGTGTCGCTCTGTCTCTGCCTCTCTCTCTCTCTTCAGAGAGTTGTGTATGTGTTTGTATGTTTGAGTCTTTGTCTCTCTCACTCTGTCTGTCCCTGTCTCTCTGTTTGTCTCTGTCTCACAATGTGTCTCTTTCTCACGGTGCCACGTCTGTTCCAATTGGATTCTCTCAGACTCTTTGTCTGACTGGCTCTCTCTTTCCCATCATTTCGGTATGTCCATGTCTTTTCCTGTCTCTGTTAGTCCCTGCCTGTAAGCTGAGAAGTATTTCCATCATTTTCTGTTTTGGTCTCTATCGCTCTCTCTCTATCTATCTCTCTCCTTGTCACTGTCTTTATCATTGTCTTTCTGTCACTCTTTCCCTCTCTCTCTTAATAGATCACACACACACATCTCTGTATATGTATATGTTTGAGTCTTTTTCTCACTCAGTCTCCCTCTCCTTCTCAGTCTCACACTTTCTGTCTCTCGTTGTCTCTATCTCGCTGTCTGTCTCTCCCTGTTTGTCGGTTTGTCTCTGTCTCTCAATGTGTCTGTCGACTTCTCATGGTGTCCAGTTCTGTTCACAGTGGCTCGATTCCTGCTCTGACAGAATTAGTACCCGTCAGTTCCTCGTTCGTATAGTGATGTGTATCCCCGCCTGTCACGCGGGAGACCGGAGTTCAATTTCCCAACGTGGAGGCAATTGTTTCAAAATATAGAATTTTACTTCTGTATCTTGGTAGAGATGCATATTACAAAGTTCCAGAGCAATATCGAACGGTAAAAATACAGGTGGAGGAGATTGCCTCGTCCAGATATTTAGCAAACGGAGAATTTTTCAGGAGTCTTTGGCCGTCTGCTGCACAGAGATGGATGACTGAGTTTTTTCTGAGTAAATATTAAAAAGGCAGCGACACAATAGTCGTGGCCGAGTGGTTAACGCGAAGGACTAGAAATCCATTGGGTTATCCCGCGCAGGTTCGAATCCTGCCGACTACGATTCTCAGCATTTTTCATTCCATTTCACAATTTAACCAGTTCTCTGCCAAACTGACCCTGAGATGGATGGAATAACGTCCCACACCTTTCAACGCTGACATTTTCTTCTCATTTTTATATTCACTATTCATTATTCACGATACATCCGTTTCAAACATCGCAAACATCAGTCAAAGTTGCGACAGTGATTCAGCCTGTCCATCCCTCGAGATGTCTAAGGCATCTGCGCATGCCCGTTGTTGCGTCAAATTTTTGGTTATGTGTGTGTGTGTCTCTGTGTCTGTCTGTCTCTATATATGTCGCTGTGTATGTGCAACTGTCTGTGCAAATCATCACCAAGAATTTGGTATGTCCTGGAACTTATAAAAAAGACTTGGGGAAAATAATACAGCTGTGAACTTTTGTATCGGCTTTGGTTCAGTGGCAGCATTCTCGACTGAATCAGGAGTTTGTGTGTTCAAGTCGCACTTCTGAGACTTGAGCATATCATCTTGGCTAACACTCAAGCGCAGCACTTGGGGAATTTTGCAATGTTGAAGCTGTTGACTTTCGGATGAAATGTTAAATTGAAGCTCCGTCTGCACCCTCGTGTGGATATGAAAGTTCCCAGTGCATGACTCGAAAAAGAATAGGAGAGTTGCCCCCGTGTCAATATTACTAAAAATGTTCGTAAATGCTCACTAAAAGCCGGTGTGTATGTGTTTGTATGTGGGGTTGGGGTTGCAACCCAGTTTCTAATGGAGACAAAATCCAGGTGCTCACAGGACCAGGACAGCCGAGGTTTCGGCGTTGGTTTTAAAATTCAATTGGTTTTTCCTGCGTGGGTTCGTACCCCACTCCTGGTATCTCTTTAATTTAACACGGATTTCCTCCCAGTCTGATCAGTGAGACCGGTTGAATCAGCAATTTTCTGTAACAATGTGACACTCTGAACCGATAATGAAATGAAATTGTGAAATGTATCTGTGTCGTTCAGTCTCTGCCTCTCTCTCTCTCTTCAGAGAGTTGTGTATGTGTTTGTATGTTTGAGTCTTTATCTCTCTCTGTCTGACTCACTCTGTCTGTCCCTGTTTCTCTGTCTCTCAATCTGTCTCTTTCTCATGGTACCACGTCTGTTCCAATGAGATTCTCTCAGACTCTTTGTCTGACTGGCTCTCTCTTTCCCATCATTTCGGTCTGTCCATGTCTTTGCCTGTCTCTGTTAGTCCCTGCCTGCAAGCTGAGAAGTATTTCCGTCATTTTCTGTTTTAGTCTCTATCGCTCTCTCTTTATCTGTCTCTCTCCTTGTCACTTTCTTTATCATTGTCTTTCTCTCACTCTTTCCCTCTCTCTCTTAATAGATCACACACCCACATCTCTGTATATGAAAATGTTTGAATATTTTTCTCACTCAGTCTGCCTCTCCTTCTCAGTCTCACACTTTCTGTCTCTCGTTGTCTCTATCTCGCTGTCTGTCTCTCCCTGTTTGTCGGTTTGTCTCTGTCTCTCAATGTGTCTGTCGACTTCTCATGGTGTCCAGTTCTGTTCACAGCTCGATTCCTGCTCTGAAAGAGCTGGTACCCGTCAGTTACTCTTTAGTATAGTGGTAAGTATTCCCCGCCTGTCACGTGGAAAACCGGGGTTCAATTTCCTGACGGGGAGGCAGTTGTTTCGAAATGCAGATTTTTACTTCTGTTTCTTGGTAGAGATTCATATTAAAAAGTTACAGAGCAATATCGAACTGTAAAAATACAGTTAGAGGAAATTGCCTCGTCCAGACTTTTAGCAAACGGAGAATTTTTTACAAGTCTTTGGCCGTCTGCTGCACAGAGATGGATGTCTGAGATTTTTCTGAGCAACGATTAAAAATGCAGCGACACAGTAGTTGTGGCCGAGTTGTTAAGGAAATGTACTAGAAATCCATTGGGTTATCCCGCCCAGGTTCGAATCCTGCCGACTGCGATTCTCACCATTTTTCATTCCATTTCACAATTGATCCAGTTCTCTGCCAAACTGATCCTGAAATAGATGGAATAACGTCCCACATCTTTCAACACTGACATTTTCTTCTCATTTTTATATTCACGATTCAATATTCACGATACATCCGTTTCAAAAATCGCAAACGTCAGTCAAAGTTGCGACAGTGATTCAGCCTGTCCATCCCTCGATGAGTCAAAGGCATCTGTGCATGCCCGTTGGTGCGTGCAAATTTTTGATTATGTGTGTGTGTGACTCTGCGTCTGTCTATCTCTATATATGTCTCTGTGTATGTTCAACGGTCTGTGCAAATCAGCACCATGAATTTGTTTTGTCCTGGAACTTATAAAAAAGACTTGGGGAAAATAATACGGTTGTGAACGTTTTTATCGGCTTTGGTTCAGTGGCAGCATTCTCGACTGAATCGGGAGTTTGTGTGTTCAAGTCTCACTCCTGAGACTTGAGCATATCATCTTGGCTGACACTCAAGTGCAGCACTTGGGGAATTTTGCAATGTTGAAGCTGTTGACTTTCGGATGAATGTTAAGTTGAAGCTCCTTCTGCACCCTCGGGTGGATATGAAAGTTCCCAGTGCATTACGCGAAAAAGTATAGGAGAGTTGCCCCCGTGTCAATATTACTAAAAATGTTCGTAAATGCTCACTGAAAGCCGATGTGTATGTGTTTGTATGTGGGGTTGGTGTTGAAGCCCAGATTCTCACAGAGACAGAATCCAGGTTCTCACAGGACCACGAAAGCCGAGTGGTTGAGACGTTGGTCTTAAAATTCAATGGGTTTTTCCCGTGTGGGTTCATACCCCACTCCTGGTATTTCTTTAATTTAACACGGATTTCCTCCCATTCTGATCAGTGAGACCGGATTTTCATCGGTTGAACCAGCAATTTTCTGTAACAATGTGACACTCTGAACCGATAATGAAATGAAATTGTGAAATGTATCTGTGTCGCTCGGTCTCTGCCTCTCTCTCTCTTTTCAGAGAGTTGTGTATGTTTGAGTCGTTATCTCTCTCAATCTGACTCACTCTGTCTGTCCCTGTTTCTCTGTCTCTCAATATGTCTTTCTTACGGTGACACGTCTGTTCCAATGGGATTCTCTCAGACTCTTTGTCTGACTGGCTCTCTCTTTCCCACCATGTCTTTGCCTGACTCTGTGAGTCCCTACCTGTCAGCTGAGAAGTATTTCCATCATTTTCTGTTTTAGTCTCTATCGCTCTCTCTCTATCTGTCTCTCTCCTTGTCACTGTATTTATCATTGCCTTTCTCTCACTCTTTCCCTCTCTCTCTCAATAGATCACACACACACATCTCTGTATATGTATATGTTTGAGTCCTTTTCTCACTCAGTGTGCCTATCCTTCTCAGTCTCACACTTTCTGTCTCTCGTTGTCTCTATCTCGCTGTCTGTCTCTCCCTGTTTGCCGGTTTGTCTCTGTCTCTCAATGTGTCTGTCGACTTCTCATGGTGTCCAGTTCTGTTCACAGCTCGATTCGTGCTCTGACAGAACTGACACCCGTCAGTTCTTCGTTAGCATAGTGGTGAGTATACCCACCTGTCACGCGGCAGATCGGGGTTCAATTCCCCGACGGAGAGGCAGTTGTTGCAAAATGCAGATTTTTACTTCTGTTTCTTGGTCGAGATTCATGTTAAAAAGTTCCAGAGCAATATCGAACTGTAAAAATACACGTCGAGAAGATTGCCTCGTCCAGACTTTTCGCAAACGGAGACTTTTTCAGGAGTCTTTGGCCGTCTGCTGCACAGAGATGGATGACTGAGTTTTTTCTGAGTAACGATTAAAAAAGCAGCGACACAGTAGTCGTGGCCGAGTGGTTATGGCTATGAACTAGAAATCCATTGGGTTATCCGGCGCAGGTTCGAATCCTGCCGACTGCGATTCTCAGCATTTTTCATTCCATTTCACAATTTAACCAGTTCTCTGCCAAACTGGTCCTGAGATAGATAGAACAACGTCCCACACATTTCAACACTGACATTTTTTTCTCATTTTTATATTCGCTGTTCAATATTCACCATACATGCGTTTCAAAAATCGCAAACATCAGTCAAATTTGCGACAGTGATTCAGCCTGTCTATCCCTCGAGATGTCCAAGGCATCTGTGTATGCCCGTTGGTGCGTGCAAATTTTTGGTTATGTGTGTCTCTGTGTCTGTCTATCTCTATATATGTCTCTGTGTATGTGCAACGGTCTGTGCAATCATCACCATGAATTTGGTATGTCCTGAAACTTATAAAAAAGACTTGGGGAAAATAATACGATTGTGAACTTTTCCATCGGCTTTGGTTCAGTGGCAGCATTCTCGACTGAATCGGGAGTTTGTGTGTTCAAGTCTCACTCCTGAGACTTGAGCATATCATCTTGGCTAACACTCAAGTGCAGCACTTGGGGAATTTTGCAATGTTGAAGCTGTTGACTTTCGGATGAATGTTAAGTTGAAGCTCCTTCTGCACACTCGGGTGGATATGAAGGTTCCCAGTGTATTAATCGTAAAAGAATAGGAGAGTTGCCCCCGTGTCAATATTACTAAAAATGTTCGTAAATGCTCACTGAAAGCCGGTGTGTATGTGTTTGTATGTGGGGTTGGGGTTGAAGCCCAGATATTCATGGAGACAAAATCCAGGTGCACACAGGACCAGGATTGCCGTGTGGTTGAGGCATTGGCTTTAAAATTCAATGGGTTTTTCCAGCGTGGGTATTGTACCTGGTATCACTTTATTTAATTTAACATGGATTTCCTCCCATTCTGATCAGTAATACCGGATTTTCATCGGTTGAATCAGCAATTTTCTGTAACAATGTGACACTCTGAACCGATAATGAAATGAAATTGTGAAATATATCTGTGTCGCCCGGTCACTGCCTCTCTCTCTCTCTCTTCAGAGAGGTATGTATGTTTGAGTCTTTGTCTCTCTCAGTCTGACTCTCTCTGTCTGTCCCTGTTTCTCTGTTTATCTCTGTCTCTCAATCTGTCTCTTTCTCACGGTGCCACGTCTGTTCCAATGGGATTCTCTCAGACTCTTTGTCTGATTGGCTCTCTCTTTCCCATCATTTCGGTCTGTCCATGTCTTTGCCTGTCTCTGTTTGTGGAAGAAAGTAACCAGCCGCTTTCACATTATAAGAAGGGGTTAAATTCCTTTCTGTAAATTGAGTTTGCTTCTTTGCTGAGACAGCCGAATCCAGCAAAGCCAGAAAATACTTAATGTTCCTTAAATTACAGAAAATAACAGATAACATGAAGGCTGTACATCTGGTATTTGTATATGATAAGATACCCCCATGGCCTGGAGGCAGACAGATTTCTCAATTATGCAGGAACTGATAAGAGGGGCTTTTCATGATGATCTTGCTGACCCTCAGAAGAAATGATTAATGTCCCCGAATAGATAAAGTCATGCTTTTCGAACTGACCTTTGTGCCCTGTTTAGAATTAGTAATGTTCATGAATAATGAGGTTATCAATTGTATGAGATAAAATTCCTTTGTTTCTGTATAAAGATAGAATGAGTTTTCTGTAGAATTCAGAGAATTGCCTTGGTAATGACCAAGCTGCTCTCCGAGATATCTCGCGTGTAAAATAAAGAATCTCTTGAAGCAAGACTCTGAAATCTCCGCTTGAGTTAATTTAACTTAGAAATTTCCTCGACAGTTTCTGGCGTAATCGGCAGGATCTCTGATAACGAGATCCAAAACGAACAAAAGTAAGATTGGCTTAAAAGAAAAAGAGGAATTTTAAAAAAGGACTTTCCTAGCTAAAGGTGGAAAAGTGCCTAGGCTGTCCTAGAAAAAGGGGACAAGCCGCCAAGATCCCTGAAGGGTGAGGCATTAGGGTAGCTACCATAAGAAGCTAGAATAACAAGAAAGCTAAAGGAGACCCGAGCCGAGCCGGTGAGCGCTTTGTAAAGTACTGTGTATATATATTTTTGTTTGTGTGTCTTAAATTCTAATTTCAGGAAAACACCGCGAGACACTGAACCCGGAAAGAATGGGAAACAGCTCTCGTCAAGCAGGATGCTTGCATCCAGCTCCTAGAAAAGGAAAGAAAAAACGACCTTCCAAACAAAGGAATGAGTAGACAGCGTAAAACTGAGAAAAGGATTCGTAAGGTAGTAAAGCAACGAGAGAAGGTAGGAGATCCAATTGTGCCACCCGGCTCGCCGGCGGACACAATAATTAAAGAAACGGGGGAGGACCGATACGCGGTAACATTTAGTAGCGATTTATACGGTTGGTCTGATGGGGACTGGCCATATGGAGGAAGTTTTAAATTGTCTTTAATCGAAGAATGGAGGAAAATAACAAAGGAAGGGGGAGGAGACCCTACTTGGGACAAAGATTATATGGATAAATCTTTTATTAAATGGCTAGAGGTTGCAAAAAGACGTCAGCCTCCGAAAGTAAAAATATCAGAGAATAAATCAGGAGAGAAAGAAAAGGGGGAAACTGAAAAACCTCCCACTTATAGCCCTCCAAACCTCCCTATCCCCTCAGCACCAACCGTGGGACTCTATCCTCACATAGAACCCCCAAAGCGAAATAGCTGGCAGGAAATTATAGAAATGGTTATTGCCCATAGAGATCAAGCCCAGGGAGAACTAGCTGTCTTCCCGGCCCCACCACCTAATGCAGGAGCTGATGAAGGAAACCCGGGGTATTAGGAGCAGGGGCTGAAGCAGCAGAGGCTGAAGCAGCAGAGGGAGAGGGAGCCAATCTGAGAGCTGGTATGGTCCTAAAGTCACAAACAACCCCAGCTCTGTCAGAAGCCGACTCTACCCTCCTCCTCCAAAATCCCCGTGTAATGATAGGAACCACAGCGGTTTTAAAACCCTGGTCTCCGGGAAAGGCCAGAGATATGATCTCTGCCGCCCCTAACCCGGTAAAGAAACCGATTGCATTTCACAACTGGCTTGAGCAGACGTGTACGATTTACAATCCGCTACCCGGGGATATTAAATTATTATTACAAGCAGCCTATGGATCCTCCTGGCAGGGAGTAAAAGACATGTTCTCTATCCCGCCCGGGGAGGGAGGGGATTGGAGAGCAGATAATGACTTGTTAAATGAGAGAAATGAATCTTTAACGCGCTGGCAACAAAATAGAGGACGGAACGCAATTCTGCAAGGGGCTAAAAAACATGGGGATATTGGGGAAGTCACCCGCTGTCTGCAGAAAGCGGAAGAGTCAATGATAGATTTCGCAGCCAGGTGGAAAAATAGCTGGGAGGAGCATGCAGGAATACCCTTGGATACAAATGAACCTTTAGCAGTACAAACTCTGCTGAATTGTATGTTACCACAGCATGCCAAAACCTTCGAGATTAAAGTTTTGGATTGGCAAGGAAAAACCTGGAAAGAGACAGTCACTTTCTTGTCGAACATGGATAGGGAGGGATTATTCACCTACGTAAGTAAAACCAAAGTAACAGGACAATACTATCAGCAGAGAGGCAGAGGACAGACGCAGAATCGAGGAGGGTTTGGGGGTAGAGGAAGAGGAAGAGGACAGTGGTCACAGCGAGATCGCTCTCAAGACGAGTGTAGAAATTGCGGAAGGAAAGGGCATTGGGCTCGAGATTGCAGATGTCCGCCCAAACAGTCTGGAGGGTCACAAGGGAATTTTTCCGAACCTCCACCTCCACTGGCCCCTCAATTTTCCTTTTCTAATCCCAATCCGTATCAGTCAGCATAGGGATGCCCCAGAGGCGTAATGGTACAGGCAGCAACTCTCCGCTTATCAACAGACATAGAAGAAAATCCCTTGGCAATACTAAAAGTAGGAAACACTAATGTGAAGTTTCTGGTGGATACCGGCGCTACTATGTCTTCTGTACCGCCCTCTGTGGGATTACCCGTAAGCAACACCACTGTTTTAAGCATGGGTGTGGCCGGCGTCCCCTTGAAAATTTTTTATCCGAACCTACTAAATTGACAATTGAAGGACAACAAGTTAATGACGAGACCCTGATAGTCTCTAAGAAAACGCCTCTCCCTCTATTAGGAAGACAGACTTTGTGCAAACTAGGAGCCACAATATATTGCACAAAGGAAGGGATGTTTATGGAGATCCCTCCAAATAACATTCATCAGTTCTTTAATGGGATAGAAAGAGAGAAAGAGGAAAATAATGAAGAAAGTGCTGCCCTTTATAGTTGGCTACTGAGTGGCAACTTCTACTCCCCCCTGATAAAAGAGGCAGTGGAAAACTTAAAGATTAAAATTGACACTAATATTAAAGAGTTATTGTATATCATCTTAACAAGCTTTGAGGCAGTTCAGCTTCACTGTACAGCCTGGTATACTCGACACAGGGCTGAAGACTATCAGCGCTTTGTGCAACCGTTCTTAAATAAAAACGAAGTAATAGAAGCTACTCCCCACATTTATTTCGGACCTGAAGGGTTGGGGGTGGCCGTGGAGCTAACACCGTTACAACAAAAACGGTTTAAAGAAGAGAACTCGACACCCCATCTGACCTTGGCTGTAAAACCACCAGCAAAACCCAGAGATATGGGCGAGATGATCTTAAAGATAGAACAGAAAAAACAGCAACCAGGCTATCAACCTTGGGCAATTATAGAACTGCAGAATATTCGGGTAGAATTTATCACCCGTGCCAGGGGAATTCTTCAATGGAAGAGAAAAAGACATGACTCCACGTTTAAAAAACAGCAACCCCCCGGACAAACAAGCCCTAACATACCAATGGCTTTGAATCAGGTATCACCTGAACTCTGGGCAAAACATAAAAACCATGTTGGACAAGTATATTCTGCAGTACCCCATCGGGTACAAGTTTTAAAAAATGCTGTGCTACCAAGCATAAGGCAGTACAGACTGCCACCAGAGGCGGAAGAAGGGATAGAGCCAGTCATTTTAGCACGATTAGAAAAAGGCGTCCTGGAGAAGACACAAAGCCCGTGTAACATGCCGATACTGCCTATACCAAAGATTAATAGGCCAAATGAGTGGAGATTTGTACAAGATCTAAGAGCTATAAATAAGATAGTAGTCCCTACCACCCCTGTGGTACCGGACACCAACATCATACTATCTGCTATCCAACCCACAGCTACTGTCTTTACTGTAGTAGATCTATGTTCCGCCTTTTTCTCCATTGCATTAAAACGAGAAAGTCAGTATTTGTTCGCATTTACGTACAAGAAACAACAGTACACATGGACTAGGCTGCTCCAGGGGTACACTGAAAGTCCCGCAGTATATGCAGCAGCCGTAAAAAGAGACCTCGAAGACTGCTCGCTATCGGACCAATCTGTACTATTGCAATACGCGGACTATCTGCTTGTGGCGTCCAGCCACGGGAACGGATGCATGCAAGACTCTCTGAAACTATTACAGCACCTATGTGAAAGAGGGCATCGAGTATCCTTACAAAAGCTACAATTTTGCCATGTCCAAGTGCAGTACTTAGGTTTTCGCATATCACATGGCCAGAGGCAATTGGGACCTGAAAGAATTCAGACTATTCAAAGCACCCCTATACCGAAGACAAAGAAGGATATCTTATCCTTTCTAGGAATGGTGGGGTACTGTAGACAATGGATCCCCGACTATCGAGAATGGGATGCGGTCTTACGATCAGCTGCCCTAAAAGAGGCCCCACCCAAAGTAGAATGGACCCCTGAAAGGGAAGAAGCGTTTAAACAGTTAAAGACAGCTATCACTAACGCCCCGGCACTGGGACTACCGAACTATTCGAAACCATTTCAGATGTATGTTAACGAGAAAGAAGGATTTGCAACAGCGGTACTAACCCAGGAACATGGTGGGGGAAATAGACCAGTTGCTTATTACTCAGTAATGCTCCCTCCAGTAATAAGGGGAATGCCCGCCTGCTTGCGTGCTATAGCCGCTACTGCGGTTATGGTGGAAAAATCACTACCGATTGTTTTGGACTATCCGTGCACTGTTATAACAGCGCATGCGGTGCTTTTGTTGTTAAACTCCGCAGCCACTCAGCACTTCACAGCATCCCGGAGAACAGGATATGAAGTGCTGCTGTTGTTGCATCCTAACTACACCTTTCGACGTGCACCGGTAGTGAACCCTGCGGTTCTTGTTCCCACCAGTCTCACCAGAGAAATAGAGGACCCAGATCAACACGACTGCCTGCTAACCGTGGAAATAGCCACCTTACCCAGAGCAGATTTGCTTATAGAGCCAATGGACAATCCCGATCTTATTCTCTATACAGATGGGTCATCACATAGACCGTCAGACAATTTGCTATTGTCCGGCTATGCTATTGTAAACCAGCATGAAACCATTGAAGCATTTGCCCTGCCTCCCGGAACCTCGGCTCAGGCTGCTGAATTGTTTGCCCTAACTAGATCTTGTATATTGGCCAGAAATCAAACCGCTAATATTTATACCGATTCTAGATATGCATTCGGTGTGGTTCATGATTTTGGACAACTGTGGAAAAACAGAGGCTTCATCACCTCTGGCGGAAAACACATCAAGCATTCACAGTTGGTACTAAACCTGTTAGATGCCATTCAGTTGCCAAGCAAGGTGGCTGTTGTTAAATGTGCAGCTCACACAACCGGTGAGGATGAAGTGTCAATAGGAAATAAGAGGGCTGATGAAGCAGCCAGACAGGCCGCTTTAGCACAGGCATACTGCCTTCAAGCAGTTTCAGTCTCCCCTCCACAAATTCTAAGCACCCAACAACTTAAAACAGCACAACAACAAGTTACCGTGCAGGAAAGAAAAACATGGGAGAATCAAGGTTGTTTTTTAAAAAATGATATATGGTCTCATCCTGATGGGCGAACTGTATGTCCTAGATCCTTATTTTTGCCCCTTTCTCGCCTAGTGCATGGTCAGGCTCACATGGGCAAAGGAGGGATGATACATGCTATCAATGCGCAGTGGTATGCACCAGGAATAACAGTAGTAATTGAAAAAATTGCTAGAACCTGCCAAATTTGCCAACAAAACAATAGAGGTAAAACACCTGCAGAATATGACCATCTACCCCAACCAAACGTGCCTTTTGAAAAGTTGCAAATTGATTTTGTCCACATGCTTCCAGTATTAGGTTTCAAGTATCTATTAGTCATAGTATATATGTTTACAAGATGGGTAGAGGCATATGCAACGAGGAAGGATGACGCCCGAACGGTAGTGAAGATTCTATTTAAAGAAATAGTGCCAAGATATGGGATACCTATGGGAATTAACAGTGATAGAGGAACACACTTTACAGGGAAAATAGTACAGAATCTTGCCGAAGCGTTAGGTTTCCAGTGGAAATTGCACATACCGTATCAACCTCAGTCCTCAGGAATGGTGGAAAGAGTAAATGGAGTAATAAAATCCACCCTTACCAAAGTATGTCAAGAAACAGGACTAAAATGGCCAGATGCCCTTCCATTGGTACTATATACTATAAGAAACCAGAAAAACCGAAATACTGGTTTGACACCCCATGAAGCCTTATTAGGAAGGCCAATGCCTACGGGTGTAAAACCACCACTGGGAGCGGAAAAGGTAGCATTAATTTGGAATGATGAGAAGTCGCTAAAATATGCTCAGGCCATGTGTGAAATAGCAAGAAGCCTGCATGAACGAATAAAGCAGACCCAAGTACCCCCGTCAGAAGGAAATATGCACCCTTTTAAGCCAGGAGAGCAAGTATTAGTAAAAATCTAAACAAAGAATCTTTTTCTCCTAGGTGGAAAGGACCATATCAAATAATCCTCACGACAAGAACCGCCCTGAAACTGGAAAAACATCCAAACTGGGTACACGCCACCCGATGTAAATACTACTTTCCAGACGAAACGCAGAAAGAAGAAGAAATACAGAGCTAGGACGGGCGGCGGTGACCCGCAAAAGAACTGTACTCATCTCCCCTTGTTATAAAACCAGACTGAACTAAGAGTGCGAAATGTCAGAACTTGCCTGTATACCAATTTTGGCCTTTATTTTTTGGATCACTGTTACTATTGTGCTAGTAAGCTAAAATTTTAACGAATTAGTTCAGGAGTGTTATAAAAAAAGACAAAGGGAGGAAGATGAGGAGGGACTCCTGGATAAACTATCAGTGGACACTGGGCATTTTAATCCTTCTGGCAGTAGGAAGAGTTAAACAAGAACAAAGGTTCATAAAAGAAGGAAAAGTATGGAAAGGAGAAATGGCCTGGGGTACAATTGATAAATCAGGACAGCAAGACACTTATGTATGCTCAGAAGAAAAGAATTGTAAAGTAGGGAACTTTACCGTGATGTGTGAGGCTTGTGGAATAGGGGTAGACCCACGATCAGGAGAAGTAAAAAATAACTAGTGAGGAGGGATTTAATATAACCCTAAACTGGAAGGTACATATGACGTGCCTAACCAGCAAGGAAATAGCTGAGAGCCAAGAAACCTTTGGCACATTTTGTAACCCCAAAGAAGATTGTCATGTTGAGATAGAAAACAGAGGATGGATAAAATGCATGAACCGTACAAAAATACTAAATGGAGGAACCTATATCAAACAGTGGACGCACAATAAAAATAAGCATTCCCCCCGGGATCCGGGCCATTTAAAACGGGTATTGACCACCTGCATCTCGGTAGTAAGATCCCCAGGTATAGTAAATTTAACAATTCAAATCATGTATCCACCAAGGGAAAAGGATGACTGCAACACGACAAGTGTTGGAGTCACACTGGACCGATCCCCGAGAAGGAAGCGGGATGTGTTGGGAACTTTATTGGGTGGAGTAGGAGCAGGTATGGGAGCGTTAAACTCAATGGATATAGAGACCTTACAAAATAAAATCCAGGTCGTCGGAGGACTAGTCGGGGAAAGTATAGAATTAAGAAATGCTTGGGATGAAGGGCTACAGCAACTGCAGGTATCCGGCTACATAACAGATAAAATGACTTGGAAACAAAGTAAAGAAATAGAAAAGGAAATAGAGAACCTAATGAAGGAGCAAAAGGGGGTGAATTGGTACACCAATTGCATGTTTAAAGAGACAATCAGACAGTTATTGAGAGCCGAGTTAGAAAGGAAAATACTATCTTTCCACGCTGAGACCTGGGAAAGATTACTGGGAATCAAACAGAGAAATACATTTCCTGATCTAGCCCTTAAACCTCAAGAAAAATATACTAGATGTGATGTAGAAGGATGTAATATTACTATGGAAATAATAAGTATGACTAAGAAGGAACTTTGGTGTCAGTACCAAGTAATACCCCAACTGTTTGGACAGAACTTCTGGTACCCAAAATTTAAAGGGGACTGGGTCGATGAAAGTGATCTAACACATCACGATAGGGGATGTGTTAAATGGCCATTCGGGATGGTATGTCCTTACCGAACCGCCATACACGAACCATGCTCCCTACAACACCCAACAGGAATATGCAAGTGGGAACTAAAACAAGCCAATGACACAGAGGTCTCAGAAATAGGACAAAACGAAGTTTGCTTAACAGGAAATAAACCCGTCTATTTGGACGGAATTTTATATATGCCTCCTATTAATACTTGTGTGAGAGAAGTCTACACTCTATATGACCCAGAAGAAAAACGAACTTATACTTTTGGACAGTGGGAAAATGTAGAGAATTATTTAACCGTGCACAGAATTGAACCATTACCCCCTACAATTAATTTGACACGACTGCATAATTTAATACAACATTACAAACAAATTGAAGAGGCATTGTCAAAACGGGGCCGAGACATCCACCAGTTTCAGATAGAAATGAGTTTCAAAAAGGGACAGTTAGTACGAATAGCAAACACAGTCACCTCAATAACAGCACATCACTGGTGGGATATATTCCTAGGCTGGTCCCCCAAGGCAACAGCCGTATTAAAGCTTGCAATACATCCTATAGTAGCATTAGGTGTGATCATGCTACTTCTACTACTAGTCGTTTGTGGAATGGGGCTGAAAGTAAAATCTCTATTAGGTCAAGTAATGAACCTAGTAGATAGAATGGAACAGAAAAATATGATCGTGAAGGGAAGGTTAAACCGAATAGAAGGACAGTTAGATGACTATAATGAAACAAATGCTTAGAGATGAGACCTTACCCCGAGGGATATGAGCCTCCCTTTTTAGTTGAGAAAGAAAATATGTTGATCAATTAAAAAAGATCAACAAGGAGGGAGTTGTGGAAGAAAGTAACCAGCCGCTTTCACAGTATAAGAAGGGGTTAAATTCCTTTCTGTAAATTGAGTTTGCTTCTTTGCTGAGACAGCAGAATCCAGCAAAGCCAGAAAATACTTAATGTTCCTTAAATTACAGAAAAAAACAGATAACATGAATGCTGTACATCTGGTATTTGTATATGATAAGATACCCCCATGGCCTGGAGGCAGACAGATTTCTCAACTATGCAGGAACTGATAAGAGGGGCTTTTCATGATGATCTTGCTGACCCTCAGAAGAAATGATTAATGTCCCCGAATAGATAAAGTCATGCTTTTCGAACTGACCTTTGTGCCCTGTTTAGAATTAGTAATGTTCATGAATAATGAGGTTATCAATTGTATGAGATAAAATTCCTTTGTTTCTGTATAAAGATAGAATGAGTTTTCTGTAGAATTCAGAATATTGCCTTGGTAACGACCAAGCCACTCTCCGAGATATCTCGCGTGTAAAATATGAATCTCTTGAAGCAAGACTCTGAAATCTCCGCTTGAGTTAATTTAACTTAGACATTTCCTCGACACTGTTAGTCCCTGCCTGTAAGCTGAGAAGTATTTCCATCATTTTCTGCCTTAGTCGCTATCGCTCTCTCTCTATCTCTCTCTCTCCTTGTCACTGTCTTTATCATTGTCTTTCTCTCACTCTTTCCCTCTCTCTCTTAATAGATCACACACACACATCTCTGTATATGTATATGTTTGAGTCCTTTTCTCACTCAGTCTGCCTCTTCTTCTCAGTCTCACACATTCTGTCTCTCGTTGTCTCTATCTCGCTGTCTGTCTCTCCCTGTTTGTCGGTTCGTCTCTGTCTCTCAATGTGTCTGTCGACTTCTCATGGTGTCCAGTTCTGTTCACAGATCGATTCCTGCTCTGACAGAACTGGTGCCTGTCAGTTCCTCGTGAGTATAGTGGTAAGTATCCCTGCTTGTCACGGGGAGACCGGGGTTCAATTCCCCGACGGTGAGGTAGTTGCTTCAAAATGCAGAGTTTTACTTCTGTTTCTTGGTAGAGATTCATATTAAAAAGTTCCAGAGCTATATCTAACTGTAAAAATACAGTTAGAGGAGATTGCCTCGTCCAGATTTTTAGCAAACGGAGAATTTTTCACGAGTCTTTGGCCGTCTGCTGCACAGAGATGGGTGACTGAGTTTTTTCTGAGTAACGTTCAAAAAGGCAGCGACACATAAGTCGTGGCCGAGTGGTTAAGGTGATGGACTAGAAATCCATTGGATTATGCCGCGCAGGTTCGAATTCTGCCGACTACGATTCTCAGCATTTTTCATTCCATTTCACAATTGAACCAGTTCTCTGCCAAACAGATCGCGAGATATATGGAATAACGTCCCACACCTTTCAACACTGACATTTTTTTCTCATTTTTATTAATCTGCAATATTCACGATACATACGGATAGGAAAATACAAAAATCAGTCAAAGTTGCGACAGTGAGTCAGCCTTTCTTCGCCTTTTTCTGTCGAAGGCATCTGTGCATGTCCGTTGGTGCGTGTAAATTTTTGGTTACGTATGTGTGTGTGTCTCTGTCTGGCGATCTGTATATATGTCTCTGTGTATGTGCAACTCTCTGTGGAAATCATCACCATGAATTGGGTATGCCCTGCAACTTATGAAAAAGACGTGGGGAAAATAATACGGTTGTGAACTTTTGTATCGGCTTTGATTCGGTAGCAGCATTTTCGACTGAGACTTGAGCATATCATCTTGGCTAACAGTCACGTGCACCACGTGGGTAATTTTGCAATGTTGAATCACTTGACTTTCGGATGAAATGTTAAATTGAAGCTCCGTCTGCACCCTCGGGTGGATATGAAAGGTCCCAGAGCATTGCTCGAAAAAGAATAGAAGAGTTGCCCCCGTATTAATATTGCTAAAAATGTTCGTAAATACTCACTGAAAGCCGATGTGTATGTGTTTGTCTGTGGGGTTGGGGTTGAAGCCCAGATTCGCATGGGACCAGGATGGCCGAGTGTTTAAGGCGTTGGCCTGAAAATTTAATAGGATTTTCCCCACGTTGGTTCGTTCCCCACTCCTGGTATAGAAACATAGAAATTTGGTGCAGGAGCAGGCCATTCGGTCTTCTTGCCTACAGCACCTTTCAATGAGTTCATGGCTGAACATGCAACTTCAGTACCGGATTCCTGCTTTCTCGCCATACCCCTTGATCCCCCTAGTAGTAAGGACTTCATCTAACTCCTTGTGAATATATTCAGTGAATCGGCCTCAACAACTTTCTGTGGTAGAGAATTCCACAGGTTCACCACTCCCTGGGTGAAGAAGTTTCTCCTCATCTCGGTTCTAAATTGCTTACCCTTTATCCTAAGACTGTGACCCCTGGTTCTGGACTTCCCCAACATTGGGAACATTCTTCCTACATCTAACCTGTCTGAACCCATCAGAATTTTAAACGTTTCTATGAGGTCACCTTTCATTCTTCTGAACTCCAGTGAATACAAGCCCAATTATTCCAGTCTTTCTTGATAGGTCAGTCCCGCCATCCCAGGAATCAACCTGGTGAACCTTCGCTGCACTCCCTGAATAGCAAGAATGTCCTTCCTCAAGTTAGGAGACCAAGACTGTACACAATACTCCAGGTGTGGCCTCACCAAGGCCCTGTACAACTGTAGCAACACCTCCCTGCTCCTGTACTCCAATCCCCTCGCTATGAAGGCCAACATGCCATTTGCTTTCTTAACCGCCTGCTGCATCTGCATGCCAACCTTCAATGACTGATGTACCATGACACCCAGGTCTCGTTGCGCCTCCCCTTTTCCTAATCTGTCACCAATCAGATAATAGTCTGTCTCTCTGTTTTTACCACCAAAGTTCATAACCTCACATTTATCCACATTATACTTCATCTGCCATGCATTTGCCCACTCACCTAACCTATCCAAGTCAATCTGCAGCCTCATAGCATCCTCCTCGCAGCTCACGCTGCCACCCAACTTTGTGTCATCCGCAAATTTGGAGATACTACATTTAATCCCCACGTCTAAATCATCAATGTATAATGTAAACAGCTGGGGCCCAGCAAAGAACCTTGCGGGACCACACTAGTAACTGCCTGCCATTATGAAAAGTACCCATTTACTCCTACTCTTTGCTTCTTGTCTGACAACCAGTTCTCAATCCATGTCAGCACACTACCCCCAATCCCATGTGCTTTAACTTTGCACATTAATCTCTTGTGTGGGCCTTGTCGAAAGCATTCTGAAAGTCCAAATATACCACATAAACTGGTTATCCCTTGTCCACTCTACTGGAACCATCCTCAAATAATTCCAGAAGATTTGTCAAGCTTGATTTCCCGATCACAAATCCATGCTGACTTGGGCCAATCATGTCACCTCTTTCCAAATGCGCTGCTATGACATCCTTAATAATTTATTCCATCATTTTACCCACTACTGAGGTCAGGCTGACCGGTCTATAATTCCCTATTTTCTCTCTCCCTCCTTTTTTAAAAAGTGTGGTTACATTGGCTACCCTCCACTCGATAGGAACGGATCCAGAGTCAATGGAATGTTGGAAAATGACTGTCAATGCATCCGCTATTTCCAAGGCCACCGCCATAAGTACTCTGGGATGCAGTCCATCAGGCCCTGGGGATTTATCGGCCTTCAATCCAATCAATTTCCCCAACACAATTTCCCGACTAATAAGGATTTCCTTCAGTTCCTCCTCTTTACTAGACCCTCTGACCGCTTTTATATCCGGAAGGTTGTTTGTGTCCTCCTTAGTGAATACCGAACCAAAGTGCTTGTTCAATCCGTCTGCCATTTCTTTGTTCCCCGTTATGACTTCCCCTAATTCTGACTGCAGGGGACGTACATTTGTCTTTACTGACCTTTTTCTCTTTACATTTCTATAGAAACTTTTGCAATCCGTCTTAATGTTCCCTGCAAACTTCTTCTCGTACTCCATTTTCCCTGCCCTAATCAACCCCTTTGTCCTCCTCTTCTGAGTTCTAAATTTCTCCCAGTCCCCGGGTTCGCTGCTATTTCTGACCAATTTGTATGCCACTTCCTTGACTTTAATACTATCCCTGATTTCCCTTGATAGCCACAGTTGAGCCACCTTCATTTTTTTATTTTTACGCCAGACAGGAATGTACCTTTGTTGTAGTTCATCCATGCAGTCTCTAAATGTCTGCCATTGCCCATCCACAGTCAACCCCTCAAGTATCATTCGCTAATCTATCCTAGCCAATTCATGCGTCATACCTTCAAAGTTACCCTTCTGGGCCATGGTCTCTGAATTAACTGTTTCATTCTCCGTCCGAATGCAGAATTCCATCATATTATGGTCACTCTTCCCCAAGGGGCCTCGCACAACGAGATTGCTAATTAATCTTCTCTCATTACACAACACCCATTCGAAGATGGCCTTCCCCCTAGTTGGTTCCTCGACATATTGGTCTAGAAAACCATCCCTTATGCACTCGAGGAAATCCTCCTCCACCGTATTGCTTCCAGTTTGCTGAGCCCAATCTATGTGCATATTAAATTCACCCATTATAACTGCAGCACCTTTATTGCATGCACCCCTAATTTCCTGTTTGATGCCCTACCCAACATCACAACTACTGTTTGGAGGTCTGTACACAGCTCCCACTAACGTTTTTTGCCCTTTGGTGTTCTGCAGCTCTACCCATATAGATTCCACATCATCCAAGCTAATGTCCTTCCGAACTATTACATTAATCTCCTCTTTAACCAGCAATGCTACCCCACCTACTTTTCCTTTTATTCTACACTTTAATTCAACACGAATTTCCTCCCATTCTGATCAGTGATACCGGATTTTCATCTGTTGAACCTGCAATTTTTTGTTAACTATGTGACAGTCAGAGCCGATAAAGAAATGAAATTGTGAAATGTAGCTGTGTCGCTCGGTCTCTGCCTCTCTCTGACTCACTCTGTCTGACCCGGTTTCTCTGCTTATCTCTGTCTCTCAATCTGTCTCTTTCTCACGGTGTCCACTTCTGTTCCAATGGGATTCTCTCAGATTCTTTGCCTGACTGGCTCTCTCTTTCCCATCATTTCGGTCTGTCCATGTCTTTGCCTGTCTCTAACCTGAGAAGTATTTCCATCATTTTCTGTTTTAGTCTCTATCTCTTTCTATCTGTCTCTCTCCTTGTCACTGTCTTTATCATTGTCTTTCTCTCACTCTTTCCCTCTCTCTCTTAATAGATCACACACACACATCTCTGTATATGTATGTGCTTCAGTCTCTTTCTCACTCAGTGTGCCTCTCCTTCTCAGTCTCACACTTTCTGTCTCTCGTTGTCTCTATCTCGCTGTCTGTCTCTCCCTGTTTGTCGGTTTGCCTCTGCCTCTCAATGTGTCTGTCGACATCTTCTGGTGTCCAGTTCTGTTCACAGCTCAATTCCTGCTCTGACAGAGCTCGTACTCGTTAGTTTCGTGGTGAATATCCCCGCTTGTCACTCTAGGGACTGAAGTTGAATTCCACAACAAAAAGGCAGTTTTTTCAAAATGTAGAATATTACTTCTGTTTCTCGGACGAGATTCATATTAAATAGTTCCAGTGCAAGATAGAACTGTACAAATAGAGGTAGAGGATATTGCCTCTTCCAGATTTTGAGCAAACGGAGTGTTCTTCAGGAGTCTTTGGCCGTCTGCTGCACAGAGATAGATGACTGAGTTTTTTCTGAGCAACGTTTAAAAAGGCAGTGACTCAGTAGTCGTGGCCGAGTGGTTAAGGCGATGGACTAGAAATCCATTGGGTTATCCCTCGCAGGTTCGAATCCTGCCGACTACGATTCTCAGCATTTTTCATTCCATTTCACAATTTAACCAGTTCTCTGCCAAACTGATCATGAGATAGATGGAATAACGTCCCACACTTTTCAACACTGACATTTTTTATTAATCTGCAATATTCGCGATACTTACGGATAGGAAAATGGAAAAATCAGTCAAAGTTGCGACAGTGATTCAGCCTGTCTATCCCTCTATATGTCGAAGGCATCTGTGCATGCCCGTTGGTGCGTGTACATTTTTGGTTATATATGTGTGTGTGTCTCTGTGTCTGTCGATCTCTATATATGTCTCTGTGTATGTGCAACTATCTGTGGAAATAATCACCATGAATTTGGCATGTCCTGGAACTTATAAAAAAGATTAGGAAAAATAATACGGTTGTGATCTTTTGCATCGGCCTTGATTCAGTGGCAGCATTCTCGACTGAATCTGGAGTTTGTGTGTTCAAGTCGCACTCCTGAGACTTGAGCATATAATCTTGGCTAACACTCCAGTGCACCACTTGGGGAATTTTGCATTGTTGAAGCTGTTGACTTTCGGATGAAATGTGAAAGTGAAGCTCCGTCTGCATTCTCGGCTGGATATGAAAGGTCCCAGAGCATTATTCGAAAAAGAATAGGAGAGTTGCCCCCGTGTCAATATTCCTAAAAAATGTTCGTAAATGCTCACTGAAAGCTGATATGCATGTGTTTGTATGTGGGGTTGGGGTTGAAGCCCAGTTTCTCACAGAGACAGAATCCAGGTTCTCACAGAACCAGGATAGCTGAGTGGCTGAGGTGTTGGGATTCTCTCAGACACTTTGTCTGACTGGCTCTCTCTCTCCCATCATTTCGGTCTGTCCATGTCTATGCCTGTCTCTGTTAGTCCAGCCTTTAACCTGATAAGTATTTCCATCATTTTCTGTTTTAGTCTCTATCTCTCTCTCTCTGTCTGTTCCTCTCTTTGTCACTGTCTTTCTCATTTTCTTTCACTCACTCTTACCTTCTCTCTCTAAATAGATCAGACATACACACATCTCTGTATATGTATGTGTTTGAGTCTGTTTCTCACTCAGTCTGCCTCTCCTTCTCAGTCTTACTCTTTCTGTCTCTTGTTGTCTCTAACTCGCTGACTGTCTCTCCCTGCTTGTCGGTTTGTCTCTGTCTCTCAATGTGTCTGTCGTCTTCTCATCGTGTCCAGTTCCATTCACAGCTCGCTTCCTGCTCTGATAGAACTCATGCTCGTTCGTATAGTGCTGAGTATCCCCGCCTGTTTCGCCGGAGACCATGGTTCTACTTCCCGACGCGGTGGCAGCATTTACAAAATGCAGAATTTTACTTGTTTCTTGGTGTTGATTCATATTAAAAAGTTCTAGAGCAATATAGAACAGTACAAATACAGGAAGAGAAGATTGCCTCTTCCAGATTTTTAGCAAACGGAGACTTTTTCCGAATTCTGTGGCCGTCTGCTGCACAGAGATAGATGACTGAGTTTTATCTGAGTAACATTTAATGATGCAGCGAGCCAGTAGTCGTGGCCGAGTGGGTAAGACAAGGGACAAAAAATACATCGGGGTTTCTCTGCGCAGTTTTGAATCCTGCCGACTATGTTTCTCAGCATATTTCATTCTGTTTTACAATTTAACCACGTTACTGCAAAACTGATTCTGAGATAGATGGAGCAACGTCCCACATCTTTCGATGCAGCCGCTGTTTTCTTTCTTTCATTAATCTGCAGTATTCACGATACATACGGATAGAAAAACGCAAAAACCAGCCAAAGTAGCCTCAGTGACCCTGCCTGTCTATCCATCTATTTGTCTACGGCAACCTGTGTATATCTTGATCTGAGTGTCATGGTACATCAGTCATTGAAAGTTGGCATGTAGGTGCAGCAGGCGGTGAAGAAAACAAATGGCATGTTTGCCTTCATAGCTAGGGGATTTGAGTATTGTGCAGGAAGATATTACTGCAGTTGTACAGGGCCTTGGTGAGGTCACACCTGGAATATTGTGTTCAGTTTTGGTCCCCGAATCTGAGGAAGGACGTCCTTGCTATTGAGGGAGTACAGCGAAGGTTCACCAGCATGATTCCCGGGATGGCAGGATTGACATATGAGGAGAGACTGGATCAACTGAGCTGGTACCCACTGGAGTTTAGAAGAATGAGAGGGGATCTCACAGAAACATATAAAATTCTGACGAGGTTGGAAGAATGTTCTCATTGCTGGGGAGTTTGAGACCAAGGATTACAGTCTAAAAATAAGGGGTAAGCCATTTATGACCGAGATGAGGAGAAACTTCTTCACAGAGAGTGGTTAACCTGTGAAATTTTCTACCGCAGAAAGTCGTTGAGGCCAGTTCGTTAGATATATTCAAAAGGGAGTTAGATATGGCTCTTACGGCTAAAGAGATCAAGGGGTATAGAGAGAAAGCAGGAAAGGGGTACTGAGGTTGAATGATGAGCCATGATCTTATTGAATTGTGGTGCAGGCTCGAAGGGCCGAATGGCATATTCCTGCAACTAATTTCTATGTTTCTATGTTGATGCGTGTATATTTTTGGTTATTGTGTGTGCGCGTGTCTGTGTATGTCTATCTGTATGTATGTTTCTGTGTATATGCAACTGTCTGTGGAAATCATCACAATGAATTTGGTACGTCCCGGAACTTTTTAAAACACTTGGGGAAAATAATACGGTTGTGATCTTTGGTATCGGTTTTGATTCAGTGGCTCCATTCTCGACTGAATCAGGAGGTTGTGTGTGGAAGTCTCACTCCTGAGACTTGAACACATCATCTTGGATGACACTCAAATGCAGTATTTGGGGAATTTTGCATTGTTGAAGCTGTTGACCATCGGCTGAAATTTTAAATTGAAACTCCATCTGCACCCTCGGCTGGATGTGAAAGTTCCCAGAGCCTTAGTCGAAAAAGAATTGGAGAGTTGCGCCCGTGTCAATATTACGAAAAATGTTCGTAAATGCACCCTGAAATCCTATGTGTCTGTGTATCGCTGTGGGGGTGGAGCTGAAGCCCAGATTCTCACAGAGGCAGAGTCCAACCACTGACAGGATCAGGACCAGGATGGCCGAGTTGCAAAGTCGTTGGATTTAAGACCTAATGCGTTCTATACTCGTGTGGGTTCAAACCCAACTCCTGGTGATTCATTAATTAAACAGAGATTTTTCCCATCCTGCCTCGTGATACCCGATTTTCATCTGTTGAATTTCCAATTTTCTGCAACTAATTGACATTCTGAGCCGACAATGAAATGAAATTGTGAAATGTATCTGTGTTGCTCGGTCTCTGCCTCTCTCTCTCTTTAGATAGCTGTGAATGTGTTTGAGTGTCTGCCTCTCTCTGACACACTCTCTCTGTCACTATTTCTCTGTTTGTCTCTGTCTCTCAATCTGTCTCTTTCTCACGGTGTCTAGTTCTGTTGCAATGGGATTCTCTCAGACTCTCAGTCTGACTGCCTATCTCTGTACCATTATCTCTGCCTGTCCATGTCTTTGCCTGTCTCTGTTAATCCCTGTCTCTAACCAGATAAGTATTTCCATTATGTTCTGTTTTTGTCTCTATGTCTCTCTCTCTCTATCTGTCTTTCTCTCTATCTGTCGCCCTCTTTGACTCTCTCTTTGTCCCTGTCCTTTTCGCTGTCATTCCATCACTATTTGCCTCCCTCTCTTTATGGAGCACGCAAATACATTATTTGAGCCTTTTTCTCATTCAGTCTGATCCTCCCTTTCAGTCTCAAACTTTCTGTCTCTCTTTGTCTCTAGCTCGCTGTCTGTCTGTCCCCGTTTCCCTGCTTGTCTCTGGTTCTCAATGTGTCTGTCACTTTCTCACGGTGTCCAGTTCTGTTCGAATGGGATTCTCTAAGTCTCTCTGTCTGACTGTCTCACTCTTTCCCATCATGTCTTTCTGTCTTTGTTTCTGCCTATCTGTCTCTCTTTGACTGTCGCTTGTAATTCCTGTCTCTAACCTGCTGAGTATTTCCATCATTTTCTGTATATATCTTTGTCTCTCTCTCGATCTGTCGCTCTCTCTCTATCTGTCTCTCTCCTTGTCACTCTCTTTATCACTGTCTTTCTTTCACTCTTTCCCTCTCTCTCTTTATTGATCACACACACACATCTCTGTATATGTAGGTGTTTGAGTCTTTTTCTCAGAGTCTGCCTGACTTTTCAGTCTCACCTTTTCTGTCTCTCCCTGTTTGTCGGTTTGTCTCTGTCTCTCAATGTGTCTGTCGACTTCTGTTCGCAGCTCGATTACTGCTCTGACACAGCCCGCACCTTCGTCCGTATAGTCGTGATTTTGCTCCCCCGTTATGCAGGAGAACCGGGTTCAATTCCCCGACGAAAAAGCAGTTTTTTCAAAATGTCTAATTTTACTTCTGTTTCTTGGTATAGATTCATATTAAAAAGTTCCAGAACAATACAATACAGTAAAAATACAGCAACAGGAGATTGCCTCTTCCAGATTTTTTGCAAACAGAGACTTTTTCAGGATTCTGTGGCTGTCTGCTGCACAGAGATGGATGACTGAATTTTTTCTGAGTAACATTTAAAGTGCCCGAGACGCAGTAGTTGTGGCCGAGTGGTTAATGCGATGGACTTTAAATTCTTTGGGTTTTTTGCGCTCAGGTTTTAAATCCTGCCGACTGTAATTTTCATTCGATTTTAAAATTTAACCAGGTTTTTGCAAAACTAATCCTGAGATAGGTGGAATAACGTCCCACATCTTTCAACACTGACATCTATTTCTCATTTTTATTAATGGGCAATATTCAGATACATACGGATAGAAAAACGCAAACAACAGCCAAAGTAGCGACAGTGATTCAGCCTGTCTATCCCTCGAGATGTCTAAGGCATCTGTGCATGTCCGTTGGTGCATGTATATTTTTGGTTATGTATGTATGTTTGTCTCTCTGTGTCTGTCTATGTGTATATATGTCTCTGTGTATGTGCAACTGTCTGTGGAAATCATCACCATGAATTTGGTATGTCCTGGAACTTTTTAAAAAGACTTGGGGAAAATAATACGGTTGTGAACTTTGGTATCGGCTTCGGTTCAGTGGCAGCATCCTCGACTGAAAAACGCAAAAGCCAGACAAAGTAGCGACAGTGACCCTGTCTGTCTATCCATCTATTTGTCTAAGGCAACCTGTGTATATCTTGATCTGAGTGTCATGGTACATCAGTCATTGAAAGTTGGCATGTAGGTGCAGCAGGCGGTGAAGAAAACAAATGGCATGTTTGCCTTCATAGCTAGGGGATTTGAGTATTGTGCAGGAAGATATTACTGCAGTTGTACAGGGCCTTGGTGAGGTCACACCTGGAATATTGTGTTCAGTTTTGGTCCCCGAATCTGAGGAAGGACGTCCTTGCTATTGAGGGAGTACAGCGAAGGTTCACCAGCATGATTCCCGGGATGGCAGGATTGACATATGAGGAGAGACTGGATCAACTGGGCTGGTATCCACTGGATGTTTAGAAGAATGAGAGGGGATCTCACAGAAACATATAAAATTCTGACGAGGCTGAAAGAATGTTCTCATTGCTGGGGAGTTTGAGACCAAGGATTACAGACTAAAAATAAGGGGTAAGCCATTTATGACCGAGATGAGGAGAAACTTCTTCACAGAGAGTGGATAACCTGTGAAATTTTCTACCGCAGAAAGTCGTTGAGGCCAGTTCGTTAGATATATTCAAAAGGGAGTTAGATATGGCTCTTACGGCTAAAGAGATCAAGGGGTATAGAGAGAAAGCAGGAAAGGGGTACTGAGGTTGAATGATGAGCCATGATCTTATTGAATGGTGGTGCAGGCTCGAAGGGTCGAATGGCATATTCCTGCAACTAATTTCTATGTTTCTATGTTTATGCGTGTATATTTTTGGTTATTGTGTGTGCGCGTGTCTGTGTATGTCTATCTGTATGTATGTCGCTGAGTATGTGCAACTGTCTGTAGAAATCATCACCATGAATTTGGTATGTCCTGGAAATTTTTAAAAAACTTGGGGAAAATAATACGGTTGTGATCTTTGGTATCGGCCTTGGTTCATTGGCTCCATTCTCGACTGAATCGGGAGGATGTGTGTGTAAGTCCCACTCCTGAGACTTGAGCAGATAATCTTGGATGACACTCAAATGCAGTATTTGGAGAATTTTGCATTGTTGAAGCTGTTGACCATCGGCTGAAATGTTAAATTGAAGCTCCGTCTGCAACCTCGGCTGGATGTGAAAGTTCCCAGAGCATTACACGAAAAAGAATAGGAGAGTTGCGCCCGTGTCAATATTACGAAAAATTTTCGTAAATGCTCACTGAAACCCGATGTGTATGTGTGTATGTTGCTGTGGGGGTGGAGCTGAAGGCCACATTCACACAGAGGCAAAATCCAAACGCTACAAAGACCAGGATGTGCGAGTGGTTAAGGCGTTGGCCTTAAAATTCAATGGGTTTTTCGCACGTGGATTCGCACCCCAATCCTAGAATCTCTTTAATTTAACAGAGATTTTTCCCATCTTGCCCAGTGATCCCGGATTTTCATCTGTTGAATCTGTAACTCTGTGACACTCTGAGCCGATCATGAAATGAAATTGTGAAATGTATCTGTGTATCTCAGTCTCTGCCTTTCTCTCTTTAGAGAGCTGTGTATGTGTTTGTGTGCTTGAGTCTTTGTCTCCCTCAGTCTGCCTCTCTCTGACTCACTCTGTCTGTGCCTGGTTCTCTGTTTGTCTCTGTCTCTCAATCTGTCTCTTTCTCACGGTGTCCAGTTCTGTTCCAATGGGATTCTCTCAGACTCTCTGTCTGACTGTCTCTCTCTTTCCCAAATTCCCTGTCCGTGTCTTTGCCTGTCTCATTTTGTCCTTGTCTCTAATCTGATGCGTATTTCCATCATTTTCTGTTTTTGAAACATCGAAACATAGAAAATAACTGCAGGAGTAGGCCATTAGGCCCTTCGAGCCTGCACCGACATTCAATATGATCATGGCTGATCATTCCTTCAGTTACCCTTTCCTGTTTTTCTCTCCATACCACTTCATGCACTTAACCGTAAGGACCATACCTAACTCCCTCTTGAATATATCCAATGAACTGGCTTCAACAACTCTCTGTGGCAGGGAATTCCACAGGTCCACAACTCTCTGAGTGAAGAGGTTTCTCCTCATATCACTGCTAAATGGCCTACCCCTTATCCTAAGGCTATGTCACCTGGTTCTGGCTTCCCCAACATCGAGAACATTCTTCCCGAATCTAACCTGTGCAGTCCCGTCAGAATCTTATATGATTCTATGCGATCCCCTCTCATCATTCTAAACGCCAGTGATTAAAGGCCTAGTTGATCCAATCTCTCCTCATATGACAGTCCTGCCATCCCTGGAATCAGTCTGGTGAACCTTCGCTACACTCCCTCAACAGCAAGAACGTCCTTCCTCAGACTAGGAGACCAGAACTGAACACAATATTCCAGGTGTGTCGTCACTAAGGCCTTGTACAACTGCAGTAAGATTTCCTGGCTCCTATATTCAAATCCCCTAGCTACGAAGGCCAACATACCATTTGCCTTCTTTACCGCCTGCTGTACCTGCATGCCCACTTTCAGTGACTGATGAACCATAACACCAAGGTCTCATTGCACCTCAACTTTTTCTAGTCTTCCCCCATTCAGATAATATTCTGCCTTCGTGTTTTTGCCCCCAAAATGGATAACCTCACATTTATCCACATTATACTGCATCTGCCATGTATTTGCCCACTCACCTAATCTGTCCAATTCACCCTGCAGCCTCTTAGCGTCCTCCTCACAGCTCGTACCGCCACCCAGTTTAGTGTCATCCGCAAACTTGGAGATATTACACTCTATTCCTTCAACTAAATTGTTCATGTATATTGTAAAGAGCAGGCGTCCCAGCACTGAGCCCTGCGGCACCCCACTAGTCACTTACTGCCAGTCTGAAAAGGACCCGTTTATCCCGATTCTCTGCTTCCTGTCTGCCAACCAGTTCTCTGTCCATGTCAGTACATTAATCCCAATACCATGCACTTTGATTTTGTGCACCAATCTCTTGTGCGGGACCTTGTCAAAAGCCTATTGAAAGTCCAAATACACCACATCCACTGGTTCTCCCTTGTCCACTCTACTCGTTACATCCTCAAAAAATTCCAGAATATTCGTCAAGCGTGATTTCACTTTCATAAATCCATGATGATTCGGTCCGATCCTGTCACTGCTTTCCAAATGGGCTGCTATTTCATCCTTAATGATTGATTCCAACATTTTCCCCACTACTGATGTCAGGCTAACCGGTCTAGAATTACCCGCTTTCTCTCTCCCTCCTTTTTAAAAAAGTGCCTTCACATTAGCTACCCTCCAGTCCATAGGAACTGATCCAGAGTCGATAGATTGTTGGAAAATGATCACCAATGCATCCACTATTTCTAGGACCACTTCCTTAAGTACTCTGGGATGCAGACTATCAGGACCCGGGGATTTATCGGCCTTTAATCCCATCAATTTCCCCAACACAATTTCCCGCCAATAAGGATATCTTTCAGTTCCTCATTCTCACGAGACCCACAGTCCGCTAGTACATTCGGAAGGTTCCAGTGGGATTCTCTCAGTCTCTCTGTCTGACTGTCTCTCTCATTCCCATCATCTCTGTCTGTCTATGGCTCGACCTGTCTGTCTCTATTTGCCTGTCTCTGTTAGTTCCTGTCTCACCTGCTGAGTATTTCCATCATTTTCTGTTTATATCTCTGTATATCTCTCTATCTGTCGCTCACTCTTCATCTGTCTCTCTCCTTGTTATTGTCTTTATCACTGTCTTTCTCTCACTGTTTCCCTCTCTCTCTTTATATCTGTATGTCTGTTTGTGTCTTTTTCTCACTCAGTCTGCCTCTCCTTCTCAGTCTCACACTTTCTGTCTCTCGTTGTCTCGATCTCGCTGTCTGTCTCTCCCTGTTTGTCGGTTTATCTCTGTCTCTCAATGTGCCTGTCTACTCCTCATGGTATCCATTTCTGTTCTCAGCTCGATTCCTGCACTGACAGAATCCACACCCGTCAGCACTCATTCGTGTCTTAGTTAATATCCCTCTCTGTCACACGCGAGGTCGGCGTTCAATTCCCCGACCAGGATGAAGCATTTTTAAAATGTTGAATATTACTTCTGTATGTCCTGATACTTTATAAAAAGACTTGGGGAAAATAATACGGATGTGAACTTTGGTATCGGCTTTGGTTCAGTGGCAGCATTCTCGACTGAATAAGGAGGTTGTGTCTGTAAGTCCCACTCCTGCGACTTGAGCATATAATCTTGGCTGACACTCAAATGCAGTATTTGGGGAATTTTGCATTGTTGAAGCTGTTGACTTTCGGATAAAATGTTAAATTGAAGCTCCGTCTGCACCCTCGGGAGGTTGTGAAAGTTCCCAGTGCATTACTCGAAAAATAACAGGAGAGTTGCCCCTGTGTCAATATTACTATAAATATTCGAAAATGCTCATTGAAAACCTGTGTCTGTGAGAGTGGAGCTGCAGCCCAGATTCTCACAAAGACAAAATCCGAATATTGACATAACCAGGATGGCCGAGTTGTTCAGGCGTTGGACGGAAATTCCGATGGGTTTATACCTGCGTGGGTTCGAACCCTACTCCTGGTACATCTTTAAATTCACACCGATTTCCTGCCATCCTGCTCATTTATTCCCGAATCTATTCTGTTGAATCTGCATTTGTCGATAACTTTGTAACATTCAATGAAATGGGATTGTGCAATGTATCTGTGCCTCTCACTCTCTGTCTTTAGAGTGCTCTTCATGTATTTGCGTCTGACTCCCTGTGTCTGAGGAATTAGAAGCTGAATTTCGGGAGCTGGGAGCCAAGTTAACAAATCGGACCTCAAAGGTAGCAATCTCAGGGATAGCTACCACTTTTCAGATTATGAAGGGCAGGATAGTTCAGATGAATGTGTGTTGCAGAAGGGAGGGATTCAATTTCTTGGGACATTGGAACCGTTCTGGCGGAGCTGGGACCTGTGCAAACCTCAGCAGAACCAATGTCCACGAGGGAGAGTTTGCTCGTGTTGTTGGGGAGGGGTTAAACTGATCTGGCAGCGGGATGGGAACCTTTGGGGTAAAAAAGTAAGGGTGGAGGGCAGAGAAACCAAAGGCAAAAATCAAAAAGGGCCACATTGCAGCAAAATTCTAAAGGGACAAAGTCTGTTAAGATAACAAGCCTGAAGGCACTGTGCCTCAATGCGAGGAGTATTCGTAATAAGGTGGACAAATTAACTGCACAGGCAGCAATTAATGAATATGATGTAATTGGCATCACGGAGAAATGGCTCCAGGGTGACGAAGGCTGGGAACGCAACATCCAGGGGTATTCACCAGTCAGGAAGGATAGACACAAAGGAAAAGGAGGTGGGGTGGCATTGCTGGTTGAAGAGGAAATTAACACAATAGTCAGGAAGGACATTCGTGTGGATTCTACGTGGGTGGATCTGTGGAATATCAAAGGGACAAAAACGCTAGTGGGAGTTGTGTACCACCAAACAATCGTAGTGAGTTTGCTGACAGCATCCAACAAGAAAGTAGGGATGTGTGCAATAAAGGTACATCAGTTATCATGGGCGACTTTAATCTACATATAGATTGGGCTAACCAAACTGGTCACAATACGGTGGAGGAGGATTTGCTGGAGTGTATTAGGGATGGTTTTCTCGACCAATATGTCGAGGGACGATCTAGAGGGCTGGCCATCCTAGACTGCTTGATGTGTAATGCGAAAGGACTAATTAGCAATCTTGTTGTGCGAGGCCCCTTGGGGAATAGTAACCACAATAAGGTAGAATTCTTTGTTAAGGTGGAGAGTGAAACGGTTAATTCTGAGACTGGGGTCCTGAACTTAAGGAAAGGTAACTTCGATGGTATGAGACATGAATTGGCTAGAATAGACTGGGAAATGATACATAAAGGGTTGACGGCAGATAGGCAATGGAAAACATATAAAGATCACATGGATGAACTTCAACAATTGTACATCCCTGTCTGGAGTAAAAATAAAACGGGGAAGGTGGCTCAACCGTGGCTAACAAGGGAAATTAAGGTTAGCGTTAAATCCAAGGAAGAGGCATATAAATTGGTCCGAAAAAGCATCAACCCGAGGACGGGGAGAAATTTATAATTCAGCAGAGGAGGACAAAGGGTTTGATTAGGAGGGGGAAAATAGAGTATGAGAGGAAGCTTGCTGGAAACAGAAACACTTCTATAAATATGTGAAGAGAAAAAGAGTAGTGAAGGCAAACGTAGGTCCCTTGCAGTCAGATTCAGGTGAATAGGGAACAAAAAAACGGTAGACCAGTTGAACAAATACTTTGGTTCTGCCTTCACGAAGGAAGATGCGCATAATCTTCTGGACATACTACATGACCGAGGGGCTAGTGAGAAGGAGGAACTGAAGAAAATCCTTATTTGTGGGACATTGTGTTAGGGAAATTGATGGGACTAAAGGCCGATAAATCCCCGGGGCCTGATGGTCTGCATCCCAGAGTATTAAGGAAGTGGCCCTAGAAATAGTGGATGCATTGGTGATTATTTTCCAAAAGTCCATCGATTCTCGGTCAGTTTGCATGGACTGGAGGGTAGCTAATGTAACACCACATTTTGAAAAAGGAGGGAGAGAGAAAACGGGTAATTATAGACCAGTTAGCCTGATATCAATGGTGGGGAAAATGTTGTAATCAATTTTTAAAGATGAAATAGCAGCCCATTTGGAAAGCAGTGACAGGATTGGTCCAAATCAGCATGGAATTATGAAAGGAAAATCAAGCTTGACAAATCTTCTAGAATTTTGTGAGGATGTAACTAGTAGAGTCGACAAGGGAGAACCAGTGGATATGGTGTAGTGGGACTTTCAAAATACTTTTGACAAGGTCCCACACAAGAGGATGGTGTGCAAAATTAAAGCACATGGTATTGGGGGTAATGTATTGACGTGGATAGAGAACTGGCTGGCAGACTGGAAGCAGAGAGTCGGGATAAACGGGTTATTTTCATAATGGCAGGCAGTGACTAGTTGGGTGCCGCAAGGCTCAGTGCTGGGACGCCAGCAATTTACAATATACATCAATGATTTAGATGAAGGAATTTTGTATAATATCTCCAAGTTTGCAGATGACATTATGCTGGATGGCGGTGTGAAATGTGAGGAGGATGCTAAGAGGCTGCAGGGTGATTTGAACAGGTTTGGTGAGTGGGCAATTGCATGGCAGATGTAGTGTAATGTGGATAAATGTGAGGTTATGCACTTTGGTGGCAGAAACAGAAAGGCAGAATATTATTTGAATGGCGGCAGATGAGGAAAAGGGGAGGTGCAATGAGATCCGGGTGTCATGGTACATCAGTCATTGATGGTTGGCATGCAGGTGCAGCAGACAAAAAGAAGGCAAATAGCATGTTGGCCCCATATCTTGGGGATTTGAATATAGCAGCTGTACTGGGCCTTGGTGAGGCCTCACCTGGAATACTGTGTTCAGTTTTGTTCTATCTGAGGAAGGACGTTCATGCTATTGAGGGAGTGCAGCAAAGGTTCACCAGACTGATTTCCGGTATGGCAGGACTGACATATGAGGAGAGATAGGATCGACTGGGCCTGTATTCACTGGAGTTTAGAAGAATGAGAGGGGACCTCAGAAACATTCTGATGGGACTGGGCAGGTTAGATGCACGAAGAATGTTCCCGATGTTGGGGAAGTCCAGAACCAGTGGTCACAGTCTGAGGACAAGGGATAATCCATTTAAGACCGAGATGAGGAGAAACTTCTTCACTCAGAGAGTTGTTAACCTGTGGAATTCGCTTCCGCAGAACGTTGTTGATGCCAGTTCATCAGATATATTCAAGAGGGAGTTGGGTATGGCCCTTAAGATAATGGGATCAACGGGTGTGGAGCGAAAGCAGGAAAGGGGTACTGAGGTGAATGATCAGCCATGATCTTATTGAATGTTGATGCAGGCTCGAAGGGGCGAATGGTCTATTCCTGCAACCTTTTTCTATGTTTCTATGTTTCTATGTTTCAGGGTACGTGCACCTAATGGCCCAGTGTGTTGTGCCATTTCTTTCAACTGGGTGCTATTTATTGAATCTGTAACTTGCCCGGTTTGTATCTGATCCATATTGTGTCTCACCTGACCAATCATCCATCTCCCATAGGCTGACATGTGTCTCTTTTCCTTTCCTCAGCATCGTCCTCTCAATTCCTGCTTATTTAGCTCGTTAATTGTTCGTGCATGGCCTTCCAATACGGATACACCCTGTAGCATTTTTTTGGATGTTTTGTATCCTAACTGTGAAGACTGTATCCCAATCCTGGTCTGTTTCCGGATTAGTAACTCCGTTGTTCCCCTCAAACTATCTACACCTGCCTGGATCGCCTGTATATCTGGTGTATCTACTTGAGATGTCCCTGTACAGCTAATGCGTAATTTGCTATAGATCTCCTCTGTCTTCCTTCTTTGTGTCTCAGCTGCTTGTGTTACTCCCTTGCTCCTGATGTGTCACTAGCTATTCTCAGGATTGTGTCTAGCCTTGTGGCTTATTTTTTCTGGCTGTTCAATTTATGCTCACAGGTCACATTTCATGCTGGACATTGTCAAATAACAACATTACTTCTGTTCCAGGTTTAACTACCACGCAATTTCCCAAGGTTAATTCCCTGGTTTACAATATTCAGGTAACATTTTTTACACACTTATCTTATGGCTTCAAGACAAACGCTCCTGACACTTAGATGCCGCCCCCTAGAGGCTGCTTTACGTAGCCTCTGGTGTGGTAAAATGCTTCTGGGCCCCCTCGGGGCGGCCTTGCAGCTTGTCCTTGTAGAATCGAAAGCACGGTGATGATCACGTTTATATTCTGTTGTTAAAACACATCCTGGAAATTCCAGGTTTTAGTTAGAGTCTTACCATTTCCATTTCAACCGGATTTTCCTTTCACTAGCCTATTGGTTCTGCAATTGCTGTGGTTAGGCACAAAATTCCTGCAATAGCTAAAGAACCCCAATATCTTACACACCCCTCAGGCTGGGTTTAGTCGGGGCATAATCCTAATATCCTCCTTCCTGTCATTGGACAATGTCCGAGTTCCTTGGGATATTTTGTGTCCCAGGTACTGTACGACAGCTTGTCCGATTTGTGCCTTTTTGGGATTTACTTTCAATCCTGCTTTCCGTTATCTCAAATGTCTTTTCCATAACTAGAACAAAGTCTAACACATAGGCTTTGATAACTGCTTTCCGTTATCTCAACTGTTCCAGTTTCAAAGATTTTACGTCTCACTTTCTGTGGTTCTTCAACCACCGTATCTGAAGTCACAAGTTCAACTTATATTTTCCTTTGTTCTAAACTGCTAAAGCCTGCCGTTTTAACATTTTAATGTTTTCAAAGTTCCTTTTAACTTTCACAGATAGCTCCCCACTTGCCCAGGAGTTTGACCTGATCCCTGAAGGTATTTCTACATTGTTTCGAAACATTATAGTTTTATTTCTTTTTTTTTAAGAGATCAGATTTAACTTTTTATGTTGTGTATTTTCTTAAACAGTGGTACTTGAAATCTTCACAACAAAATTAACTCTTCACTGCTTCCATCCTAATTTCTGCTCCCCTTTTGTAGTATTTGTATTTATTGTTGGATTATGAAATGTCAAGTATGGTAAAACTGTTTTTTAAACGGACTTCTCATTTATGCTTATAGTGATTCACAGATCACAGAATGCAAAGTACTTGTTTTATAATTATGTGCCTATCTTCTGTTTTAGAATCTGAACGTCAAAAACTCTAATCTTTTGCGCTGTAACTTCAATTGTGTGATACAGTATCTCATAAATTACCTCTTTTTAAGCTTCAGCTTCTGACGCAGTATGTTTACTTTTATTAAAGGGCTTCCAAACACAATATTTTCCAATACAACCAAAATGTTTGACAAGGAGAATCACCTGAAATATCTCAAAGTCCCAATTCAAATATTGTATTGCCAATCTTTTATTTAAAAATCTTTTTACTGAGCGAGAAGCTTTCGCATCAAGATTTTACACAAAGGAATATGGGGGCGTATTTCCCCAGCCCACAGCCTTGAGACACCCATGCAGGCTTCTTTTTTTAAGGCATTACAATTTGCCTTCATCGTTCTTTATTTCATTCCTAGACTAAATGTATTGTCTTTCAACAAAATGTAATCAATGCATACGTGTTTTCTTTTGACAAGTGAGCGTGTCGAAAAAAACAATTTCAACCAACGGGACCTCGCATTTTTTATCTTTTGCTCAACAAACCTATCCTTTGTGCATTTCCTAACTCCATAACATATCATCCAAATAAATCCACACCTGGATTTCTAAATCAAAATGTAATTCAATTCTAGGTTCATACTTTCTTAAAACTTCCCTCATACAGGACAACACTGTAAAGGATTAAAAAAAAACGTTCACGCTGTTTGAAAAAGTAGGTTGGGCAAAAACAACAGACAGCTCCACCACTTTCTGAAGCAGGCTTTCAGACACTTGAAAAATTCATTAATTCCCACCTCAAATATTCCGCAGACAACAATCACAGAAGCACTTTCATTCAAAGACAGACATTCACAAAAGTCCATCTTCAATCAACAAAGCTTATTGTTTGGCCGCCTCTAATTTTGGATCCATATTTCACTTAAGATAGTCACTAACAGTTTTTATTATGGTCTTCCGAAAAATATCTGCTTAGCAATAATTCTGGCCCCCAATAAATCCTTTATTTTCTTCGACTCCTAATCATAACCCTGTTAGTGGGGATACAAATTTGAGCCAAATTCCTCTGTCCATTCCCTTCTGTCAACTATATCTATTTTTATACTTACAGCCTCTTGTCTTTTGTCACTTTCTCTGTCCATCTCAACTTCGGGTATATTTCTATTCATCTTTCCGGCTGTTAAACTGCTCTTTTTCTCTTCATCATATCCTGCCTTAACCATCTTCTTAACCTTTTCAGATTTATCTCTCAGAAACTCTTCTGGTAGTTTATACCCCACCCCTCCAAGGGCCTTCGCAGATTCCCTTGCCATTTCTTACACTGGGGCTTTTTCCCCAGTTCCCATTTTACCCATCTTTACTTAAGCCGACCTATTTACACCGAGGCTTTTACCCCGATATCCCGTATACGTACTTATTCTCCCGACACATGTATTTACTTACAGTGTCCTGACGCACCCCTCAACTGGATTTACTGGCTGCACAGACTCTGCTTCAGATTCGTTGCATCTCTGGTTACTTTGCGAGGAGAATTCCTCAAGGTAATTCTCTACTCATTCGTTGTTAGTTTGGTCAGCTTTTTGTGCCTAATCTGCCCGTCCAGTAGATCCTGCTGACTGCGCCAAGTTGTTAGGGTTAACTTCAAACCAACACTCGGAGTCCGTTAGCCTTAAAGTAAATGCAGTTTTTATTAATAAAAGATACAAGCTGGCAGGGGAGCTATCCTTCAAGGAATGCTCACAGAAACTGCCAGAGATATCTTATTTTATACAGTTTCAGATTATAGCATTATGTAATTACACAAGTTACAATTAATATGTGCTGATTGATTAATACATGATTATCTGGTAGGTTACTTCCTCCAATCTGACCTCTATATGTTTAATTAGTAATTCAGGATACATGTTGTTATGATTCTTTTTATTTAACTTGTATCTTGTTATAGAATTCAAATTCCACGTTATCTGTGTCTGTGCCCAGCTCCCAAGGCCTTTGATCTATGAATTGGAACATCTGCCCCTCTGTGGAAGGCATCCCACACATGCTTCCCACAGACTGAAAAACAGGCTGTGGGATCCATTTTAAAAATCTGCTAACTCCATTTTAAAACATCCCAATTATTATTATTAATTGTAATTACGATTTCTGATCTGCCCTTTCAGTCGATTATGGGGTATCTTATCGAAGGCCTTTGGAAATCCAGATAAATTATATCTACTACAGTATGTTAGTTTACGCTATCTGTTACCTGTTCGAAAATTCAAAGAATTTGGTCAATTCAAGACTTTCCCTTTTATAATCCATGCTGACTATTCGTTTTTGGTTTCTAGCTGTTCTTCCCCTTTTTCTTTTAGTAGTGAATCCATTATTTTTCCTCCCAACGACGTTAAGTTGACTGGACTATAGTTCCTCAGACACGTTCTACCTCCCTTCTTAAAAATAGTTATTACATTAGGTGTCTGCCAATCCTCCGGCACTGCACCTTATTCTAACGAAGTATTAAATATGTTTATTAATGCCTCTGCTGTCTCTTCTCTAGATGTGATTCATCCGAAGCTGGCACTTTATCCATTTTCGGTTTGATTAGTTTATATAATATTTTCCTCTTGTTATTTTAAATGCAGTTATTTCATTTCTAATATCATCCGATGTCATGTCCACCTGTGTTGTCTCCCTGATAAATACTGATGCAAAATAATTGTTTAATATTTCTACCTATCTCTGCCTGTAGACAACCTTCTGAGCCACGTACTTTGGTATGTATTGTGGATGTCCTCCACGCAATCTTTATTCTTATCGTTAAAGGTAACGAGTATATCTTACCTGTTGGACAGGAGCAGTGTCTCATTCTCAGTCTCTCCTCAGTTCTCACTACACGGCACCCAATCAGCCACGGACATTCCTGAACCTGCGCATTTCTGTGGGATGTGACTGTTTTCTGGATTAAATCACTTATCCTGTGTGTTTCAGAGTGTATCGAACTCGCACTCCAGCCCAATTACGCTGAGCCAGAGCGAATAAAGCATAGACATTTCCTGCAGATGTGGGAATGTGGGACAGATTTCCTGTCCACAAACTCACACACATTACAGTCTCGACTCATTGCCTGCCCTGCCATCTTTAGTTATTTTTTATAAATTTATTTGCTTATTTACACACTGAATTAATTGAATTACTTAGTTTTTATTCAAATGGTTATTTATAATGATATAATTAATTAGTAATTATAGTTAAATTATTAATTTAATAAAGTGTTGTTATTGCTCCCAGATCTTAGTGTGGACCAAGCGTCGAGAAAAAAGGTAATACTCACCAAACATTCATCTACCTGCTGTATTTTGGAGGCCAAAGCAGCACCTCCTTCAACCACTGTTCCCATTCAAACTCTCACCAAATTCCATTTAATATCACTGTGCAGAACACACTGTGAATCTGCAGTTAGTATTTAGTTTTATACCTTTGGAGCCACACACAAGTTACAAGTGCTGTCTCAGCTCCATGTCCATTGTGCGCAGTAATTAGCACATATTTAAGACTAACACTTACAGCTGACTGACTGATAGTTAACTACCACTGACAGGCAGTTTCTGCTAACTTCTGTTTTTAAAGTTCTAAGTTCAATTCAAAACGTTAAACTAAATTTCCCTTCTTACAGCTAATACTCAGCCAGACTCACCCCGGACTTACCACTGAATCTCACTTTCTCTACGTTCCCAAGTTTATCACTCTCTTTGTGCACTCCGTTTAAGATCAGGATGTGGTGATAGAGTAAGCTGGGCAGAAAGGGTCGGGGTGGGGAAGGTCGCTCTGTAAATTTGCAGTCCACAGGCAGACGGGCTGCTAACGCCCAGCACCCCCAGGGAAACCTCAGGGGAACCGCCTCAGAAAAGTTTGCAGCCGCGAGCACCGAATGGCCTATTTCTGTGCTGCAGACATTAATTGACTCTTTGTAAGGTGATGGGTGAAGGAGATGGGATGTCTTAAATGCGATTCTGAGTCAGCCACAAGCCAGGGCGTGGTCAGAAGGGCAGGTCTGCGATGTCACAATGCTCAGGCACAGTGTCATGCGAGTTTCCCCGCTTTATTACATCACACATACTGCAATACCTTGCAACAAAGCTCGTTACCACCCTCCCTGAATGTTGCATATTATGGGCTATGTTTAGCACGGAGATTATTGAGAGAGTGAGGAGGAGCTGAGTTTAATGTGTGTCGAGTGTGTACGGGGAACACTTCATCCTGCAGATCACTGCATTGTTCAGGCAAACTTCCAAAGGATCGTTATAGTCGTGAATGTCACTGGGATATACTCCGTCTGCAGGAGACCCTTTAATCCCAAAGGTAGATTATCTGAAACAAGGATACGCCGCTATCACCAGGCGCTGGGGCTGCTCAGGTTAAACCCCACTGGGAGAATAACACAAGGAGCCTGCAAAAGGATGAAAGCACTGACCTTTGAGCCTTTGAAACCTTCCCTCTCTGGCTGTTGTTTGGTCCCAGGCCATTTCCCCCCAACTTTCCATGGGAGTGCTGGGGACTGAGCGGCCCTTCCACCCGAGGACTGAAAAGTAACAGAGCCACCTTCCCCGCGCCGCTCCCTTTGGGTAAACACATCCTACACGTGCCTGGCGGTCAGGAGCTTTATAAACCCGTCCCAGGCTGCAGCAGACGTCTTAGCGGGGATAAAACCTGCAGGAGTCCAGCGGGAGTGATCTCCGTGGACTTCCCCACCTCTATCATTTTTGTTAGTCGCTGACTCCGCGCGGTGAAAGATGAAAACAGGCCTCACTGTGTGTGTATCACAGAGATGAGTGGATTGGGCAGAATACCCGTCCAAAGCATTGTGCGATTCTTATTATTTAACACATTTAACAATTACAGAGAAGGGATATTTCACCACATTCTTCAACTCCTCTCTGAATTTCGTCTGGGTCACGGCATAAATACATGTGTTGGTGCAGCAACTCAGGAGCTGAAGCATAAATTCCATTTCCTGTACATATTGAGGTAGAAACCCAGGATTAAAGTTTAACGAATACAATCGATTAACCACAGAATACAACAGAAACACTACCCATAAGAGTATAAAACTGCCGGATATAACAAACAGTAAAATTATGGATTTCCTTCGCTTCTCCATCTCTGGGTCACTGGGGCTCTCCCCACTGCTGTGGGCCCGGAGTCTCCTGCGGGCTCTGCTCGACACTAAAACGTGTCTGACAGTTAAAGCATTGAGCAGAAGGATCAGAACAAATGGAATAAACGGTGTTATAATATAATGAATGAATTCAATTACTGCCCATGATAGTGACTCAGAAACTTCCCATCTAACAAAACAAAACCAGGGATTATTGGAAATATGATACACGCCTCCATACATAAAGTACCAGAAAGTGTTCTTTACACAGAACAGCGCACTCAATGTTCCCACAACCACAGTCGCCGTTTTCTCGGAGCAATATTTGGTTTTGAGCTTCTGACAACAAATAGCTATACATCGATCAAAGGTAAAAGCAACTGTGAACCAGACGGAACAGTCTGTCACTGCGTAAAGCAGGATGGCATGGATATTACAAACATTAATCTTCCACATGAACTCAAACGCGGTTGAATAATGAATAGGAATCTGCCTGGATATCAGGTCGAGGATAACGACCAGTAGATCCACCGCTGCCATTGCCACCAGGTAACGGCTGACACACTTGGAGAGACCGCACCTTCCTCGAGACAGGATCATTATCGTCACTAAGTTCACTGCAAGCAAGAGAAAAAACAGGGAATTTATATTTCAGATTGAGAGCAACAACAGCTGCCTCAAAGAATTATGTGTGAAATGTGTCAGGATTAAATGAACCATCCAATGGGACGTGTGGAGTTTGGGTCAGGACTGATTACACCAGCGGATGGGACGTGTGGTGTTTGGGTCAGGACTGATTACACCAGCGGATGGGACGTGTGGTGTTTGGGTCAGGACTGATTACACCAGCGGATGGGACGTGTGGTGTTTGGGTCAGGACTGATTACACCAGCGGATGGGACGTGTGGTGTTTGGGTCAGGACTGATTACACCAGCGGATGGGTCGTGTGGTGTTTGGGTCAGGACTGATTACACCAGCGGATGGGTCGTGTGGTGTTTGGGTCAGAACTGATTACACCATCGGATGGGTCGTGTGGTGTTTGGGTCAGGACTGATTACACCAGCGGATGGGTCGTGTGGTGTTTGGGTCAGGACTGATTACACCAGCGGATGGGTCGTGTGGTGTTTGGGTCAGGACTGATTACACCAGCGGATGGGTCGTGTGGTGTTTGGGTCAGGACTGATTACACCAGCGGATGGGTCGTGTGGTGTTTGGGTCAGGACTGATTTCACCAGCGGATGGGACGTGTGGTGTTTGGGTCAGGACTGTTTACACCAGCGGATGGGACGTGTGGTGTTTGGGTCAGGACTGATTACACCAGCGGATGGGACGTGTGGTGTTTGGGTCAGGACTGATTACACCAGCGGATGGGTCGTGTGGTGTTTGGGTCAGGACTGATTACACCAGCGGATGGGTCGTGTGCTGTTTGGGTCAGGACTGATTACACCCGCGGATGGGTCGTGTGGTGTTTGGGTCAGAACTGATTACACCAGCGGATGGGACGTGTGGTGTTTGGCACAGGTATTGAAAGAACCAATATATGGGACGTGTGGGTGTCGGGTCAGGGACTGAATGTACCAGTGGATGGGATGTTTGGGTGTTGTGACAGGGAGTGAGTGAAGCGGTGGATGTGATGTGTGGGTGCTGGGTCATGACTGAAAGAATTAATGTATTGGACTTTTGCCAGGTGGGTAAAGCGCTGAATGAGACTCTGATATAACGCCATATTCAGAGGGAGCAATAATTCTGCACAAGAAGCTGTGAATAACCTGTGTCCATTGAGGGGAATAGAGTCATTGTCCATGGATGGGAATGTAGTATGAGGACAGCGAGGGGAATGGAATCTGTGTCCAGGGAGGAGAATGGAGTTGTGGGCCAAGGGAGTGAATGGAGTCTGTGGCCAAGAAAAGGAATGGCGTCTGTGACAATGAGGGGAATGGAGTATGTGGCCAGGGAGAGGAATCGATTCTTTGTTTTGGAAGGGGAATCGAATTTGTGTACATGGAGGGGAATGGAGTCTGTGGCCAAGGTGGGGAATGAAATCTGTGGCCAGAGAGGGGAATGGAGTCTTTGGCGAGGTTACTGCGGTTGTGTCGAAGGCTGAAGAAGGTGAATTGAATTGTATTATGTGTCGAAATCAGAACCTTTCCAACCATTGTATTGAAAGTACACTTTGTAACTGGCTTAAGCTGACTTTCCCACAATATTGCAAATAATCTTTAAAGAAGGGACTGTCGCTTTACAATAGACTGATGATGACCCATGTTGTAAGATGTCACAAACGATTTTCGAACGTGTCTGTTTACAGCTGGAACCGTGTCAACCAGCTGCCTTTCACCTGGTGTGAGAAAGTTACAGACTTCCAGTTGACAGAGAGAGTTTGAGACTGGAAATATCAAAATATTTCACAATATAGTGCTCCGTTTTGAATAGTTGCTACCGTGCGGCCCACACCGAGCTCTCCTGAACTGTGGCTGAACAAGGGAAATAAATCAATTCAAACACAACTGAATAAACATTTTACTGGAAGACATATTGCAGTTTTAACCCTGTCCTGACCGTCTGGAATTAGTGACTGTGAGGCAGAGCAGGAGACGGTTAAAATTACGACAACTCTCTATAGCTGAATCATTAGTGAATAATGTCTCATATCTCAGTGTATTGGTGAAGGATCTCTCAACGCTGATTTCCACAGAGCAGTGTCATTTACAATAACCAGCGGTCCTTAAAACACTTGTTACCGCTGAACACATATTTATTATCCAACACTGGGCATCAGTGCAGAAAGCTGACTGCAAGCTGTTGAATAATATAATCGTTTACTAACATATCTTGTGTCAAAATCAAATTTCTGTCAAATCCTGTAAACCACTATCACTGGAAACAAGTTGTGGAAACAACACACTGTTTATTGAACTGGGAGTAGCGAGTCAGCAAATGATCAAACATTACATGACAGAAACTTCTGTGCATTGCCAGACACAGAACAAGAGGTTTAAATTGTGAAAACAACATACTGTTCATTGAACTGGGAGCAGCGAATTAACGAATGATCAAACATTACATGACAGAAACTTTTTTGCATTGCCAGACACATTACAAGAGGTTTAAATTGAATACAATTAATCAGTAAAACTAAAAGACGAGGACAAAAAATACAGATAAAAATGGGTTACATAATTAATTGCAGATGAAGGACTCACCAGGAACACCAACAGCAGCGAGGAGCGGGTAATAAATACGTTCTACATTGAAAAATGCCCACAAGATCCAAAGCTCAGTTGGAATCTCCCAGAACATGATTTGACTTTCTGTGAGCTCCAATAAGCACTGTTAATTTTAGACAACAACTTCAGTCAAACATTGCTGAACAGACCGAAAAAGAAATCCCTATTTATAGCCTGAGGGAACTCTCCAGTGAGACAATTAAACTGCACACTGAAGGATATTAATCGCAGTCACTGAATAAACAAGTTGTCCGAACCTTTTCTTTGCATCAGTTTCAATTGCAAAATATCTTAAAAGCAACGTGGCTTTCAGATCAAATAACGTTATCCAAAACCAAGCACTATTGGTAAAAGCAGAAATAGTTAAGTCCACAGAATCACAGCATGCATGTGAAGGGAGCAGCTTCATTCAGGGAGTTTCTATTATTGCTGAGATGTAAAATAACTCTGTAATTTCAGATTTTCAATTCACTTCTCGGGTAACACAAGTGAAATAAAACAAATGGAAGAATAGATTTCGAAGTAAAGGTCAGTAACATACATGGTGACTGACAGTACAGTGTTAAGTAAGGATACATGGGCACTGATAATACAATGGTCAGTAAAGATATATGACGACTGATCACACAATGGTCAGTAAGGATACATGAGGACTGATAATACAATGGTCAGTAAGGATACATGGGGACTGATAATACAATGGTCAGTAAGGGTACATGAGGACTAATAATACAATGGTCAGTAAGGCTACATGGTGGCTGTTAATGTAATGCTGAGTAAGGAAGGATACGTGGGGACTGATAATACAGTGGTCAGTAAGGGTACATGGGGACAGATAATACAGTGGTCAGTAAGGGTACATGGGGACAGATAATACAATGGTCAGTAAGATTACATAGGGACAGATAATGTGGTCAGTAAGGATACATAAGGACTGATAATACAATTGGCAATAAGGCTATATGGGTTCTGATAATACAATGGTTCGTAAGGATACATGAACACTGATAATACAATGGTCAATAAGGATATATGGGCACAGATAATGCAATGGTCAGTAAGGGTACATGGGGACAGTTAATACAATGGTCAGTAAGGGGACATGGGGCAGATAATATATTGGTCAGTAACGGTTCATGGGGACAGATAATACAGTGGTCAGTAAGCGTACATGGGGACAGATAACATATTGGTCAGTAAGGATATGTGTGTGCTGTTAATACAATGGTCAGTAAGGATTCATGGCGACCGATGCCATACTGACAGTCACAGGCCATCCTATGAACAGACCAGCAGGAAGAGTAGTGCAAGGAAGGTAGTGCAGGGGACCCCTGTGGTCATCCCCCTGCAAAACAGATACACGGCTTTGAGTACTGTTGGGGGGGATGACTCATCAGGGGAGGGCAGCAGCAGCCAAGTTCATGCCACCGTGGCTGGCTCTACTGCACAGGAGGGCAGGAAAAAGAGTGGGAGCGCGATAGTGATAGGGGATTCAATGGTGAGGGGAATAGATAGGCGTTTCTGCGGCCGCAACCGAGACTCCAGGATGGTATGTTGCCTCCCTGGTGCAAGGGTCAAGGATGTCTTGGAGCGGGTGCAGGACATTCTGAAATGGGAGGGAGAACAGCCAGTTGTTGTGGTGCACATTGGTACCAACGACATAGTTAAAAAAAGGAATGAGGTCCTACGAAACGAATTTAAGGAGCTAGGAGCTAAATTAAAAAGTAGGACCTCAAAAGTAGTAATCTCGGGATTGCTACCAGTGCCACGTGCTAGTCAGAGTAGGAATCGCAGGATAGTGCAGATGAATACGTGGCTTGAGCAGTGGTGGAGCAGGGAGGGATTCAAATTCCTGGGGAATTGGAACCGGTTCTGGGGGAGGCGGGACCAGTACAAACCGGACGGTCTGCACCTGGGCAGGACCGGAACGAATGTCCTAGGGGGAGTGTTTGCTAGTGCTGTTGGGGAGGAGTTAAACTAATATGGCAGGGGGATGGGAACCAATGCAGGGAGACAGAGGGAGACAAAAAGGAGGCAAAAGCAAAAGACAGAAAGGAGATGAGGAAAAGTGGAGGGCAGAAAAGCCGAAGGCAAAGAACAAAAAGGACCACTGTACAGCAAAATTCTAAAAGGACAAAGGGTGTTAAAAAAACAAGCCTGAAGGCTTTCTGTCTTAATGCAAGGAGTATCCGCAATAAGGTGGATGAATAGACGTTAACAAATATGATGTGATTGGGATTATGGAGACGTGGCTCCAGGATGATCAGGGCTGGGAACTCAACATCCAGGGGTATTCAACATTCAGGAAGGATAGAATAAAAGGAATAGGAGGTGGGGTAGCATTGCTGGTTAAAGAGGATATTAATGCAATAGTTTGGAAGGACATTAGCTTGGATGATGTGGAATCTATATGGGGAGAGCTGCAGAATACCAAAGGGCAAAAAACGTTAGTGGGAGTTGTGTAGATACCTCCAAACAGTAGAAGTGATGTTGGGGAGGGCATCAAACAGGAAATTAGGGGTGCATGCAATAAAGGTGTAGCAGTTATAATGGGTGACTTTAATATGCACATAGATTGGGCTAGCCAAACTGGAAGCAATACGGTGGAGGAGGATTTCCTGGAGTGCATAAGGGATGGTTTTCTAGACCAATATGTCGAGGAACCAACTAGGGGGGAGGCCATCTTCGACTGGGTGTTGTGTAATGAGAGAGGATTAATTAGCAATCTCATTGTGCGAGGCCCCTTGGGGAAGAGTGACCATAATATCGTGGAATTCTGCATTAGGATGGAGAATGAAACAGTTAATTCAGAGACCATGGTCCATAACTTAAAGAAGGGTAACTTTGAAGGTATAAAGCGTGAATTGGCTAGGATAGATTGGCGAATGAAACTTAAGGGGTTGACTGTGGATGGGCAATGGCAGACATTTAGAGACCGCATGGATGAATTACAACAATTGTGCATTCCTGTCTGGCATAAAAATAAAAAAGGGAAGGTGGCTCAACCGTGGCTATCAAGGGAAATCAGGGATAGTATTAAAGCCAAGGAAGTTTCATACAAATTGGCCAGAAATAGCAGCGAACCCGGGGACTGGGAGAAATTTAGAACTCAGCAGAGGAGGACAAAGGGTTTGATTAGGGCAGGGAAAATGAAGTATGAGAAGAAGCTTGCAGGGAACATTAAGGCGGATTGCAAAAGTTTCTATAGGTATGTAAAGAGAAAAAGGTTAGTAAAGACAAACTGCAGTCAGAATCAGGGGAAGTCATAACGGAGAACAAAGAAATGGCAGACCAATTGAATAAGTACTTTGGTTCGGTATTCACTAAGGAGGACACAAACAACGTTCCGGATATAAAAGGGGTCAGAGGGTCTAGCAAGGAGGAGGAACTGACGGAAATCTTTATTAGTCGGGAAATTGTGTTGGGGAAATTGATGGGATTGAAGGCCGATAAACCCCCAGGGCCTGATGGACTGCATCCCAGAATACTTGTGGAGGTGGCCTTGGAAATCGCGGATGCATTGACAGTCATTTTCCAACATTCCATTGATTCTGGATCAGTTCCTATGGAGTGGAGGGTAGCCAATGTAACCCCACTTTTTAAAAAAGGAGGGAGAGAGAAAACAGGGAATTATAGACCGGTCAGCCTGACCTCAGTAGTGGGTAAAATGATGGAATCAATTATTAAGAATGACATAGCAGCGCATTTGGAAAATGGTGACATGATAGGTCCAAGTCAGCATGGATTTGTGAAAGGGAAATCATGCTTGACAAATCTTCTGGAATTTTTTGAGGATGTTTCCAGTAAAGTAGACAAAGGAGAACCAGTTGCTGTTGTATATTTGGACTTTCAGAAGGCTTTCGACAAGGTCACGCAAGAGATTAATGTGCAAAGTTAAAGCACATGGGATTGGGGGTCGTGTGCTGACGTGGATTGAGAACTGGTTGTCAGACAGGAAGCAAAGAGTAGGAGTAAATGGGTACTTTTCAGAATGGCAGGCAGTGACTAGTGGGGTACCGCAAGGTTCTGTGCTGGGGCCTCAACTGTTTCCATTGTACATTAATGATTTAGACGAGGGGATTATATGTAGTATCTCCAAATTTGCGGATGACACTAAGTTGGGTGGCAGTGTGAGCTGCGAGGAGGATGCTATGAGGCTGCAGAGTGACTTGGATAGGTTAGGTGAGTGGGCAAATGCATGGCAGATGAAGTATAATGGGGATACATGTGAGGTTATCCACTTTGGTGGTAAAAACAGAGAGACAGACTATTATCTGAATGGTGACAGATTAGGAAAAGGGAAGGTGCAACGAGACCTGGGTGTCATGGTACATCAGTCATTGAAGGTTGGCATGCAGGTACAGCAGGCGGTTAAGTAAACAAATGGCACGTTGGCCTTCATAGCGAGGGGATTGGAGTACAGGGGCAGGGAGGTGTTGGTACAGTTGTACAGGGCCTTGGTGAGGCCATACCTGGAGTATTGTGTACAGTTTTGGTCTCCTAACTTGAGGAAGGACATTCTTGCTATTGAGGGAGTGCAACGAAGATTCACCAGACTGATTCCCGGGATGGTGGTACTGACCTATCAAGAAAGACTGGATCAACTGGGCTTGTATTTACTGGAGTTCAGAAGAATAAGAGGGGACCTCATAGAAACGTTTAAAATTCTGACGGGTTTAGACAGGTTAGATGCAGGAAGAATGTTCCCAATGTTGGGGAAGTCCAGAACCAGGGGTCACAGTCTGAGGATAAGGGGTAAGCCATTTAGGACCGAGATGAGGAGAAACTTCTTCACCCAGAGAGTGGTGAACCTGTGGAATTCTCTACCACAGAAAGTAGTTGAGGCCAATTCACTAAATATATTCAAAATGGAGTTAGATGAAGTCCTTACTACTCGGGGGATCAAGGGATATGGTGAGAAAGCAGGAAGGGGGTACTGAAGTTTCATGTTCAGCCACGAACTCATTGAATGACGGTGCAGGCTAGAAGGGCTGAATGGCCTGCTTCTGCACCTATTTTCTATGTTTCTATGTTTCTATGGTTTATTTTCCTCAGTACAGGGAATGGAGAGACTGGAGGTGAGGAATGGAGATGAAAGGAGCAGAGAGGTAAAGAGGGGAGAAGAGAGAGGCCAGGAGGCGGGAGGGGAGTAGACGAGAGGAGATGAGTGTGGAGGAGAGGAGAGGAGGGGAATAGGAGAGCAGAGGTGAGGGGAGGAGATGAGTGGAGTGGAGAAGACAGCAGATCAGAGTAGAGGATAGGAGGTGAGAGGAGAGGGTGGGAGGAGGAAAGAGAGAAGATGAGTAGGAAGGGGAGGAGAGGTAAGTGGAGGATAGGATAGATGAGAGAGGAAGTAGAGAGGAGGGCAGAGGAGAACAGTCAGAGACGAGTAGAGGAACGGAGAGGAGAGTTGATAAGAGGAAAGAGAGGACAAGAGACGAGAAAAGAAAGGAGAGGAGAAGATAGGAGAGGGGAAGAGAGGAGAGGAGGGGAATTAAGATGATAGTGTAGGGGAGATGGTAGGAGAGGAAAGTGAAATAGAGGTGGGGAGAGGGAAGGGGAGGGGAGAGGGATGAGAGGAAAGGAGAGGGGAGTGGAGATGAGAGTGTAGGGGAGATGGTAGGAGAGCAGAGTGGAGTAGAGATGAGGAGAAGGTAGGAGAGAGAAGAGAGATGAGAGGAGCGTGGAGTGGAGGAGAGGAGCAGAGTGGAGAAGGGAGGAATGGAGAGAAGTGGAGAGTGGAGAGAGGATGCGAGGGAAGGAGAGTAGAGCAGAGGAGAGGGGAAGGGTGGCGGGAGAGCAGAGGAAAGACCATCAGAGGAGAGGAGAGGAAGAGAGTGGGGAGAGCAGGGGCACGAAGAGATGAAAATGGAGGGGAGAGATTCGGAGAAGAGAGGGGAAGTGGAGAGGAGAGTGGAGGAGAGCAGAGCTGTGGAGAGTCGAGCAACGGAGAGGAGAGTAGAGGAAATGAGAGGAGTAAAGAGAAAATAAGAAAGCAGAGTGGAGTGAGGAGGTTAGTAGATTAGAGGAGAGGAGGGGACAAGAGAGGGGACAAGAGAGGAGAGTAGAAGAGAGGGCAGGAGAGGATAGAAGAGTGGGTAGCGGAGAGCTGATTTGAGGTGAATGGAAAAGAGGGGTGATGAAGTTAGAGCAGAGAAGAGGAGAGAGAAGATAGTGAATGAGAGGAGGAGATGAAAAGAGGGTAGACGAAAGGAGAGAGGAGGGGAGGAGAGGGTAGAAGGGGGAGGAGAGGATTTGAGAAGAAAGGAGGTGATAGGGTAGGGGAGAGCAGAGGGAAAAAGTGGAGCGGGAAGGAGAAGAGAGGGGAGAACATCAGAGGACACAAGTGACGAGAGGAGTTGAAATGAAAGGGGAGAAGAGGTGAGGAGGAGGGGAGAGGAGAAGAGGGGAACATTTAGGGGAGAGGATTCGAGATGATTGGAGTGGAGAGGAGTGGAGCGGAGAGAGGAGAGTGGAGAGAGAAGCGACTTAAAAACAGGGGAGAGAAGAGGAGGGGATAGGTGAAGATAGGGGAGGAGAGGAGAGGAGATGAGTCAAGATGAGAGAGCAGAGGAGAGGAGATGAGAGGAGAATGGAGCAGAGAAAAGGGGAGGAGAAAAAGGTCAGGGCTATGTGAGAATGGAGTAGAGGCGTGGAGAAAGTAGGCGAGAGGGGAGAAAATGAGGGCACAAGAGATTTGAGGAGCACAGCGGAATAGGGAGGAGAGTTGCGGAGAGGGAGAGGAGCGGGGAGAGGACGGGAAGACAGGTGAGGAGAGAAGTGGAGAGGAGAGAGGAGGAGATGGGAGAAGGGATGAGCCGAGTGGAGAGGATAGTGGAGGAGAGGGGAGAGGAAGAGAGAAGATGAAAGGATAAGGATGTGAGCAGAGGCGATAGGAGAGGAGTGTGGTGGAGAGGAGAGGCGAGAGGAGGAGAGTAGTGGAGAGGGGAGGAAAATAGTGATGAAGGGACAGAGGAGGGTAGAGATGAACAGGGAGGGGACGAGAGTGTAGGGGAGGAGAGGGGAGAAGAAAGCAGTGCAGGGAAGAGTAGAGGAACGGAGAGTTGATATGATGAGAGGAGAGGAGAGGAGAGGAAAGCGGAGTGAAGAGGGAAGGGGATTAGCGGAGAGGACTGGGGAGAGGAGAGGAGAGGGTAGGGGCGAGGGTAGGAGAGGAGAATAGATTAGAGGAGGGGAGAAGGTAGGGGAGAGGAGAGGAGATCAGCATAGGAGAGACGTGAGGAGAGAGGAGAGGAGAGGCGAGGGGTGAGGAGGGGAGGTGTTGGGGTACAAAGGAGGCTTCTCTCCTTCAAGGTGGACTAACCGATGTAGTTAATCGACACCTGCCCATCCGTTGGGCTAAAAGGAAACTTCTCTCCCTCGGGATGGAGTAACTGATATAGCTAATCTACACTTCACCCAGCTTGCCACTGTATAACGACCAAGGAAGTAAACAAACAAAACCTCAGGTTTATCGGTTTTATTACGAGCAATGCACGGAAAGGTTCAGTCTTGGAACCTCTGAAATAGAAGCGTTTTCAAGCATTCTTTATACAGGTGTTGGAGAGGAGCTAACCTCCTACAAAATCATCGATCGGTCTATTGCTATTAGCGAAGTTACATTGATTTGTTGACTCTTATTAGACGGGCTCTGAGTGGTACATGCAACTGCCCATCTCTCATCTTTGTTTTGTTCCATTTTGCCCTCTACCTCAGTCTATCCGATGCCTGCTGTGGTTGTCCTGGCTTCTTTATCTCGTCTCAGGGACCTTTAAACAAAACTGCTGTTGGCTGTTTCAGTGTTACTAAGGTTAAGGTATAATATAATGCGTATAAGTATAAGTGTGTTATACCTTTATAAGCAAGTGTTACATACATAGGCAATTGATAAGTTCACAACCTTCAGCATAATTCTGACCCCTATCTACAACCTAACTATTTATCCCTTACAATTCCCCTTAATGGCCCTTGGCTATATGCCCAAGATAGGCCATTTCACAATTAATTCCACATGGGTGAGCTTCCAGGGTTGTCCTTTCACTTGGGTAGTGCGACTTCCCGAGCTCCTGGAGCTATCTGTTGGCTTCCCCATCCATACGATGTAAGTCCTTTCTGCCGGATTGTCTGATTTCCCTTTCTTCAATGTTTTAACTATAGTACGGGCTAGGGCCTGCCTCTTATGTCGGTTGCAGCTTTTAAAAGGATAATACTATCAAGGTGAGTACCCTTCCACTACAACCATACATTGAATCCAGCAAAGTCCTTTCTAGCCAACATTTTCTCGGTGTTCGAGTTATGTCCCGCCTGGGGTATCCTCTGCTTCTTCTATCTTTCCTCCACTTGGGGTCTTCTCTATTCTGCCGAATTTCTGCCCCGCCTGGAATATCCTCTATGTTGTCGAATGGTGTCCACTTCAGTCGAGTTTGTTTCTCTTTCAGTTCGAGTATCGATTTTCCTTGTGGCCCGATGGCCTTCGTATAACCTCCTCAGGTAATGTCCATCATTGTCCCATCGATCATTCCTCCTTTATCTCAGGGGTTATAATAAACACGTTTATATCTGTCTCATCAAGTGGAGTGAAGCAGAAGTAAATATCCATAATGGTGCATGAGTTGTTCCTTTCTTCATTTCAGTTGCCGTGGTGCTCACACATTAAGACCATATCCTCGTGGAACAGTGATAAATTAGTAGTAATTTGTTAGCGGGATGATACTCAAGGTGCACCCGTCCACTTGGTTATATCCACAGTCATCTTTGATCATTCGTAGTGGATCTCGAAATAAAGCAACTTAGTTATTTTTATAACAATCTATATATGGCTGAGACTCTTAGTACTGTTGTTCTCTTCAATTACATTTCTGGTTTGTCATCGTACCGCACGCGAGTTTGATTCCTTATTTCTCCTACATTGTTTGGTGTAGAGAATCTCGCCTTGTCACATCAATAAAAAATAAAAAATCTATTTAAATGTCCGGTTACACAGCAGGGCTTTTTGTCTAAGGTCCAGTTGGTAAATATATCGAGTGTTATCCAATCCGGCACCTTTCTATTCTGAAGCTACTCTATGTCATGTTGTAGTCCATTGAGCAAACATGTTCCATATTCTGTACATACTAGTTTTGTCGGTATGGTTTTACTTAAGTTCCACTCTGCTCTATTCATTTATAGTTCTGGCGTGGTCTCGCAATGTTTGGGCCATGTAATAATTCCCTTTCTGCGCCACTACCCAGTTGCACCTATAACTTTTCATTATCCTCATCCCTTTCCAGCAATCCCTGCAAGATTTATGTTCGGGCATTAACTCACTCATCTATTGGGTGTAGGTCTATATTGTCGCAACTCCCGCCACGTATCCCGCCGCGTATCCCGCCGTGTATCCTGCAGTGTATCCCGCCGCGTATCCTGTGTACCATGTACCTTCTCTAGTATCCCTCTTTTTCCCCAGTCCCGTTTTTTACTTGACCCTCTTTCCACAATAAACTTCATGGCTTTTGATCCAAGGCCTTTAAGTGCTCACAGGGTTAGGTTTCTATACGGGCTTTTACTGTTTAACCCGCAGATGTTGGGGATAGTTATATTGCAGAAATTAATGAATACAGTAATTATTCGCTGACATACCCTGAAGTATATCTTATCCTTGGTCTGCCTTATCAATTTCTCTTTTGCCCCAGTGTTCACTGTTGGACAGGTTTGTGGCGCTAGGGGTGTGATGGTCGAGGCCCTGGTAGTGCTCACTGTTGCTAAAGTAGTGGATGGGGCCGTGTTGGTGGGTCTATCTCTGGAGATATCCCTCCACCACCATTCAAAGATGTTATTGAAATCTGCACCTACTTCCCCGGGTGCAGTATGTTTGACCCTCCTGATTATAATCCCACTAATTATGGTCCTGTATTATTGGCTCATCCCCAATGTTGTTTCGTTTCCTTGTAACGTTGTTTTATGCCCGTTATTTAACTCTACTGTTGCTCCGTCCGTCACCATCAGTGTTTTTGATGTTTTATTAAACTAATGTCGCCCAAGTCCCTGTAATATAGGCCTTGCCATCCATCAGTCTGTTGTCCCTGATATGAGGCTGCGTTACTCCACGTTATTTCCACGAGCATTATTTTCCGGTTGTCACTGGTTAGTTAGTGACCATGCTTTTGTTAGTGTTAGTGTTTTCTCAGAAGAATCACTCAACACTCAGAGTCGGTTCCAATGCTGATGCAGCCTTTAATACGCTTAGTGGGGAGGAAATCACAAGACTGAGTCCAGGCTTCTCTCCACAGAACAAAGGGTTACATTCACTTTTATATGTTTCACAACAGTTACAAACAGTTTACTACAGATACACAGCCCATCACGGCTGGACACAAGCCAATCACAACGATTATAGATTACATATAGGTTCTTTTAACACAATAGAATTCGCCTTATGTCTCAGGAACCATGTGTTCGTCTCTTGTCAGCTTGGGCTGATTGATAACTTTACTACAGGAGATAGGTTCTCTCACTAGTTCTTTCTTCTTGGAGAAATAATTGGTTTATAACCTTGTTTACAGGAGATGGGTTCGCTTATCTCTTTCTTCCTGGGGAATTAATTGGTTTATGGCCTTGAATACGGGAGATGAGTTCTCTCCTCATTATTCTTATCCTGCATCCAAGACATTCCTATAGTGGGCCTCACAGGGTTATTGCTCGGTCATTGAACATTCAACAGTTCACAGCTTGACTACCTGATTTCCCATCATGCCTGGGCAGCCATTTTATGTGTGGCCACTTTAAACTTATATGCGTTTAGATATATCTAGCAGGTGCCTAATGCCTAGTATTCTGGTATATTCTAAAGGTGCCTACCTCCTACAACAACTCCCCCTTTCGGTAAAGGGACTAGTCATAGTCCCCTTTTAACCGATCATTCGACCTTTATTAGATTTTGTGCACGGCCCGGTACTCCCTGCCTCAAAGTGCTGGCCAGTCACGCAGTTTCAGGAGTCCCGGTTGCTTAAATCGAATTGACAAAGTCCAAATCCTCCTGCCCCCTTATAAAACAGGCTTGTTTAGTATCCGGGGAACGGTGATTTGTCCGTCTTCGTTGTGCGTGGTGTCTGCATGCCTGGCAGGCCATTACGCCCCATGTTATTGCTAAGATCAATTGTATCCCGACAAGTATATGTGAAATTATTCGAATCCATGGGTGGATGTTCACATTTATTCCCCTGTCCCAGACCTTTCTCCACCAACTCTGACTTTGTAAGTCTACCTCGGTATCTTCTTCCAGTACTTTGATTTTAGTTTGTAGTTGGTGGTAGAGCTTTACGGATTGACCCACTCTGAGCCTCAACTCTCGTAATACTTCGGTTAGATGTGGGATAAGGACCTGATCTGGTTCGTCATAATCCTGTAAATGATCATGGAGCTGATCGGTTACCTCAATAACTTCGGACTTCCGGTGCCTAACCTGGGTGATATGCGCTTGCCCAATCGCGACAGGTCGTAGTGGTGTAAGCAAAAGTTTGGCTGTGGTATATGGCACTGCAGGTCATTATACTGGAATGAACGCTCAGTAGTAGAGAAGCAGTATCTTCCCTTCCCTCCATAGCCTGCCCTCGCGAAATGCATGTGTGCGGGCACTATTTCTAGTACGCACCCGTCGGTTCGGTTAAACCCGCACTCGTCTAGCTCCCCTCTGCCCACCGGGTGAGGGCATACTGTGATTTCCCCCTTTTGCTTGCAATCTGCTAGGGAAATCCCGGTAAGTATGTTGTTTCGACGAACGGCAGAGGTGGTGGTCAGGTAGTAGCGTATGGAGACATTTTCCCATATTATTCCGATATTCTCTCATTGGTATAGGGGGAACGGCCCTGAGTCCGGCGTGGCTATAGGGATCATCAGGACTATCCCTATCCTGGTAGTCCTACCCATCTGGCAATCTGGAATTGCTGGGTATACTCTGGTCAGTCCCTTCAGAGTACAATTATCCAGTGTCCCCCTTTGGTTCGCCAACTGAGCTAAATGTGAACTGTCTATCCAATCGGGTACTTCCCCGCGTTGGATCTAGTCGAGATTGTGGCGGATCTGTCCCACCATCCACAGACCATAAGCGTGACAGTGTTGCCCCTGTCTTTGCTTTCCCTGTATCTTCCTGTTCTCTATCAATGAGGTGATTGATGGTTCTGGCGTGAGCTTTCAGGACTGAGATGCCATCCAGCTGGATTTTGGCACCCTCCTTTCCTAGGTTGGCTTGGTCTTCCTGGTTTTGCTCCACCCTCTCCAATAACCCCTTCATCACCCCTCTAAGCTGTTCCACCCTCTCATTTAATCCTTGTATGTCTATCGAGTTCACTACGGAGGTCCCTGTATTGAAAACGGTAGCAACATCATTAACTATTTCCCTCTTCATCCTGGGGGCTAACCCCTGTCCCCGGAACCTACTGGCACCCATTGTATCGGTAGCCTGCTGCATTACAACTTTACTTAATACATTGTACATCTTCCTTGACTGTTCTGTACAGTATTCCGGCATCTGGATGCCTGAAATATTGATCAGAACAGGCACAATTTCATGTTTAACATTATCATACAACAGTTCCCCTTCGTTGTACATTACAATCCCATTCTCTGGTCCCTTCGTAGTTGTGGGACAAGGCAGTTCCTCGGGCAATGTAGTGATTCTTATGGGGCGCGGTGTTGGAGGGGGTGAGAAACATACATACAATGATATTGCAGCCGCCCCCGCCTCCTCGTAATACCCACACAGCCCCATTCCCTTCTTGCGGATGACTGATTGCTGGGATTGTCCCAGAGGCGCGCAAATTATGCCGAAAGTACATTCATCAGGCCCTTTGACATCCCTCCGTTTAATGCATCTGCTCCTTATACCCGTGGAGCACTGTACACATACTCTGATTCGTATTAGGATTCTTATTAGGATTCACTTGTAACTATGCATTAAAATAAGTCCTGTCCTTGCTCCAGTCCTTGGCTGCTGGGATGCATATTCCGTCCGTTAAATTAAACAAGACTCCATAGTTCATGTAGTTGTTTATTTCCAGCATGCTCTGCTGTCCGTCGGTGTTGCCCAGGGTACGTGCATGTCGCAGGGCTATCCATATGACGAGTAGCGCCTTTCGTATTGCCATTCCGGTAAGTATTATCTGTAATTTTAAACAGACGGCCTGGTCGTCACCAGGGGTTAAGTTTTTTGCTCTACGAGTGTCCCTGTCACCCTGCAAAATCAGAAGCACAAGGTTATAATCGAACCATTTCGAGTTGAATATGCAGGGAGTGCGCCCATGTCTTTACCCACTTAAATATTACCCAAACTCCTATTATGACCAAGGCCAAAGCTATTCCTCCAAACATCGCTGTCTGCTTTACCGTTAGGTTGGGTTTGTGGACTACACCTACCCACCGTGGGGTACATTGGCTCTATTGCCAGAGGTGATGGTGCTATGGCTGCGCACTGCACTATCCGTCTAGTCCCGTTATCTCTTCCAGCCTGTTTATCTTAGCTTTTAACTCTTCAATTTGTTTTATTGAGTATCTATTTCTTTATTGTATCAGGCAACTATTATTACATAAGCTAGTTCTGTTTTTATTTTTGTTTCCTCTGTTAGGTGAGTCTTTTTTTTCCCTATTAAGAAATCCAAATTAATAATGTTCAGTATAAAACGGCTGTCAATGGAAAGGGTTAACTCCTTTCCAGGTTTGTAAGAAGACCTGATGTCATTACGTGACTTCACGTAATCATCTGAAAAAAAGTCTTTGTACCTTCAAAACTGGCTTCGAAATTAGGAATCCGTTAAAAACAGCATAAATCATTTGAGTAAACTCCAATGTTTTCTTAACTTCTAATTCAAGTACTTGCCAAAGAATTTTTTTTTAAATTGTTTTAAAACAAGACCACACATACAATAGCAATTTTGTTTACTGAAATTCAAATCTGTTTTTTTTTAAATTTCTCTCTTTCTCCTCATTATCTTCAAAACCCTCCTGCTTGTTTAGACTGTTCGGGACTTTTTTTGATCAACACTGTCCATTTTGGAAATCTTTTCAAACTGCATTGAAACGTTTTCATAATTTAAAATTCGAATCCATGTAGAGTGTTTTTTACCTATTCCAATTTTTTTTTCCTTCTAATTAAACCAATATCTTTTTCACAGCAAACATCAACTAGTATTTAGTAAGTTATGTCTTTTTCCATTTAGTCCGTTACATCTTTTTTTTTCTTTCTTCAAATTAGGTTTTGTATTTTACACGGAGGGTTCGTAACTCCATAAAGTTGTTAATTTAAAATCATTTGTTTACTTTCAAAGTGGCGTCTTTATCTTTTTCTTTTTCTCCATAACTGGAATGGAGTCCAGCTTTGAGAGTTTGAGGGCTGCCTTTCGTTATCTCAAAATGCTCTAGTTTCAAAGTCGTTACTAAAGCTTGCTGTTTTTAACATTTTCCAAAAGTCCCTTTTAAACCTTCGCAGATAGCTCGCCACTCGCCCAGGAGTTTGACCTGATCAGATTTAATTTAATAATTTTTTTTTTGAATCCACCTCAGTATTTTCTGTGCCTTATCTGAATATCTCAAAATCCCAATTCAAACTTTGTAATTTCAATCTTTATTTAAAACTTTTTTTTTTGCTAGAAGCTCTTTTTTTTTAAAGCATTCTTTATCTCATTCTGAGACTAAATTTATGTCTTTCAACCCAATCAATCATTGCATGTTTTCTTTCGGCAAGTAAGTGAGCGTGTCAAATAAATCTTTTGCTCAACAAACCTATCCTTTATTTGTTTACTTTCCTAGCTCCGTAACTTATCATCCGAATGAATCCACACCTGCGTTTCTAACTTAAATGTCTTAAAACTTCCCACATACAGGACAACACTACAAAGGGTTAAAAAAAGACTTTCACTCTGTTTCTAAAATAAATAGACACTTGCATTCCTCTTCCAACCAGGCTTTCGGAACATGAAAACATTAAAAAATTCATTCTGCAGTCAAAAATCACACAGGCACTTCTCACTCAACGATCAGACATTTACAACAGTCTCTCTTCTTGTTTTGGCCGGCTCTATTTTTGGATCCATGACCTTTCAGGGAATTCGTAGTTTTATCTAAATAATTCCTCACATAACTAGTTCCTGAGGATTCCACCCTGCTTTAATCATTTTCTCGATTAGCTTCTTTTGTTTTTCCGCCAGGTGGCGGGTAAGCGACCCTTCTGGTCCTGACTCGAGTTGACTTGTTTTCATGGCCATTCCTGGGTAGGACTAGTACCGTTAGGAATCTACTCTCAGAGGTCCGCTTTCTTTCTAGCGCGACTTGTAGTAAACTGTCTCTTGGCTACTGTCAGGTCACAAGTTCTGCTGTTACACAAACTTATACAATTCTTAAAAACGCGTTTAAGCAATTCCCGCAGTCCTCTACGTATCCTTAACGACTACCTACCACCGCTCAGCCCGTTGGTCCGACCCTGTTCACAGGTTTGGATTCCGTTAGCCGCTGTACACCGCTTGGTTCTACCCCGGGGTATTTCAAATTACACTACTGGGTCCGGAAGATGTCTCTCGGTATCACGATCCCACGGTCTAAGTGTGTTTTCTACGCCTACTTGGTTCCTGGCCGTCACGTGGGACAAAAGTCCTCTTAATTCAGGCTCAGGCTAGGCGTTTGAGATATTAGACTGTCTCTTCGTGTCGATCAACCAGCTTCCACCTTCCGCAACCTTTATACTTAAAAATCGTTTTTTTTTTATACTCACCCGGGTTTTTCCAAGGGCGTCCAGCGACTCCGGGAAATCCCGTCGACTACGCCACTGTTAGCGTTAGTGTTTTCTCAGAAGAATCACTCAACACTCAGAGTCGGTTCCAATGCTGATGCGGCCTTTATTACGCTTAGCGGGGATGAAATCACAAGACTGAGTCCAGGCTTCTCTCCACAGAACAAAGGGTTACATTCAATTTTATATGTTTCACAACAGTTACAAACAGTTTACTACAGTTACACAGCCCATCACGGCTGGACACAAGCCAATCACAACGATTATAGATTACATATAGGTTCTTTTAACCCAATAGAATTCCCCTTATATCTCAGGAACCATGTGTTCGTCTCTTGTCAGCTTGGGCTGATTGATAAGTTTACTACAGGAGATAGGTTCTCTCACTAGTTCTTTCTTCTTGGAGAAATAATTGGTTTATAACCTTGTTTACAGGAGATGGGTTCGCTTATATCTTTCTTCCTGGGGAATTAATTGGGTTATGGCCTTGAATACGGGAGATGGGTTCTCTCCTCATTATTCTTATCCTGCATCCAAGGCATTCCTATAGTGGGCCTCACAGGGTTATTGCTCGGTCATTGAACATTCAATAGTTCACAGCTTGACTACCTGATTTCCCATCATGCCTGGGCAGCCATTTTATGTGTGGCCACTTTAAACTTATATGCGTTTAGATATATCTAGCAGGTGCCTAATGCCTAATATTCTGGAATATTCTAAAGGTGCCTACCTCCTACAACACTTTTTTAACTGGGTCCAGTGTTTCCTCTTGCCGATACTCCTTATAAGTACCATAACTTACCATGATTACCTGATAGAGACCGATCCATTTGGATGCGATCCCGAACCTCTCTGGGGTAATCTCTTGACTGCCTATTTGGGGTGTTTGGAACTTCTGTTTCTTAGTGTCGTTCTCTAAATCCTTGATTTGCTGATCTCTAACCTTTGACTCTAAATCATGCAACTGCTTACAGAGTTCCATTACAGATTTCCATATTTTGTTAGTTCAAAGGGTATCATTCCTATCGTCCGACTAGGGGTTGCCTTGAGCTTTATTTATACTCGGGGTATCCTGTCTACCCATCGCTTTCCAGTCTCTTTGATGTGGGATAGTTTTTGCCTAATCCCTAGGTGCAGGCCTGTTTCATTATCTTCCCTGTGTAGTGTGTACCTTGATCTGAGTTCAGCTGTAATGCCATTATATCCTTTGCTAGGATCCTGGCCATGGTTTCTACTGAACAGTTCCTGGTGGCGAAAGCTTCTACCCACTTCATAAACATATCTATTATAACTAAGCAGTATGTTTTCCCCTTGTTGCTGTGTAATGGTCTAGTAAAATCTACCTGCAAATTTTCCCAGAGTCCCTTCGGTCGGGACTGATGTCCCATTCTGACCTTTACTTTCCCCCCTGGGTTGTATTTTGCGCATATCACGCACCTTCTGCAGAGGTCGTCTATATCTCTAGATATTCCTTTCCACCACCAGCATCTGGACATCGAGCTTATCATACTGGTTCTATCTGTATGCACATACCCGTGGTATAAATTTAATAGGCTCCCCTGGATGCATTCTGGGGCCACCACATTCCCATCTTTTCTCCATATCCCGTTGGTCCCTTGTTTGGCCCTCTCTGCTTCCATCCCTCCTGTTCCTGCGGAGTGGCCTCTCCCTGTACCTCAAGCATATTTACTTCCTCTGGTCCAATTGTACATGCTCCGCCTTGGGCTTCCCTGGTCAGTGCACCTGTCTCTGCCACTCGGTTGGTTGCTTCATCTGTCCATGCATTCCCTTGTTCATACTGATCATTATTTTTTATGTGTGCTTTGATCTTTATTATCACACACCCCTGGGGTAGGAAAGAGGCTTCCACTGGATGTTTCCCAATCTCCTGATGTTTAATCGGCCCTCCTCCTGAGGTGGTGTATCCCCGTCTGCTCCCGGCAATCATATAATCATGCACTACTCCGAAAGCGTATCGACTGTCTGTATAGACGTTTACTCATTTTCCCCTAGCCAGCCTGAGAGCCTCAGTTAGAAGCACTAATTCAACCACTGGAGCTGATAGATTCTCTTCTAACCATCCTTCCCCTTTGGCCTGACCGCTGCTATCTACCACGGCCCATCAGATCTGTGGTGTCCCATTGATGTAGCACCAAAACCCATCTACATATAGATCCATGTCTGCCTCCTCAAGCGGGGTTTCACTTGCCTGACTACTTCCCTCATCTTCCTCTGTTGGGCTACACTGATGCTCCTCTCCCTCTGTAATGATCCACCCTTCAGGCGTCTTTTATTATTGTTACCGTCCCGTTGGTGGGGTGGTGGGGGGTGGGGGGTGGGGAGGAGGGGGGAGAGCGTTATTTACCACCTTGCCCTTTGTGCATCGAAAACCGTTTTTAGCCTTCCAGTGTTAAGTAATTCTACTAAGGTACGCTGGGTTTGTAGAATAATGCATCCTGACATTATTATTGGTTCGTTAACTCTGATGGCCCAAGCCGCACAGTCGAGGGCAGCAACACACCTGGACAGTCCTGCAGCTACAGGTTGCGGTTTATCTGAGTAATATGCCACTGGTCTATGCCTGTCTCCATGTAATTGAATCACCACCGCATTATAATGATGGTTAATATGGTAGGTATAGACGTAAAAGGGCCTATTCTGGTCTGGTAGTCCCAGGGCTGGAGCACTTGTGAGAGTTTGTTTTAACCGCACACATGCAGTTTCTTGATCTAGGCCCCAGTTTACTGGCTCTTAGGAGGGTTTCCACCCTTTGACCTGGTTCTGTATAGGTTAGGCCACCTTGGCATATTCGGGAATAACATGTCTGCAGTAGTTGAATAGCCCTAGTACCTGCCTGACCCCTTTCACGGTTCCTGGTCTGGGGATTGATTGAATTGTTGCTTACTGTCCTCGGGCATCTGTCTCTTCCCTTATGATATTATGTATCCCAGAAATGTTACTTCGCTCCTTCCTTCTCCTAAGTCTACTGGTTCCAAAATCCCTGACAATATTCGATGAAATATGCTCCGGCTGTTATGGAATCCCTGTGGTACTCCTGCCATGTATATTGTTTTCCCTTTACCATGAAGGCAAGTTTTCCTTGGGACTCTTTGTCTAAGGGAATGGTCCAAGTTCCATTCGCTATATCCAGCATGGTGAATATCTTATGATCTGAATCCAGGCCATTAAAAACTGTGTTCGGACTTGCCACTATTGGCTGTTCTCCGGAAGTCACCTTATTCAGGGCGGTATAATCGATAGTCAGTCGGTAAGAGCTGTTCGGTTTCCTTATCAGCCACACAGGTGAATTAATGGAGGCTATTACATGTTTCAATACACTTTGCTCCTCTAATTCCTGCACTATCTGAAGACTGCTACCTCAGCTTCTGGTGTTAATTGGAACTGTCGGTGAGCTTTGTGTTCAGGTCCAGGAATTTTGATGGGTGATATCTCTAATCCATAATCTTGTTTGCATTGTGCCCACAGAGTCGGGTATAATTGGCACACGCTACCCCATACAGCCTTTGTTTCCCACTGGGGTTGGATTATGGTTGTTCCTACCACTCGTTGCTGCTGGTGTCCCGGGTTTCCGAACTTAATTCGGTTTTCGTGCTTATCCCTCAAAATTATCCGGCTATGCTGAAGATCTATCAGTACCCCTATCTCCCTTAATGTATCGATGCCCAATATGTTGTCTTCTGTATTCTGACAGCACCAAAACTGAGCAGGTAGCATTACCTCTGTACTTCTAACAACACCATCTCACTTAGGGTTGCTTTCTGGTATCCCCCACCCTCTATTTGTAAGTTGACGGTCCTATGGCTCAGGGGCAAATCTAAGTTGGTTATTGGGTGTTCTCGGGTTGGGGCAGTGGTGGCAGTGGTACCAGTGGTGCTGGTACCTGTCTGAGCATGTCCAGCTGATCTTCCCTGGTTAATGGTGTTCCCTTCTTTGCCTGTTGGTGGCCTCGCCTTCCTGCGCCTCCCCCATTACTCCAGCAATCTTTGGCCAAATGTCCAAGTTTACCACAATTTGGACATCTCCCTTTAGAATTTCCATAACCTCTGCTTTTCTACAGGCAATCCCGACTGAAGTTGCCTTCCTGATTGCAGTTCAAGCATATCAGGTGAGCTGCGCGGGAGTGCGTCTCTTCCTCCTTCGTCTCGCCTGCGACTGCTGTAGCTGTTATTTTTGCTCTTTTATCCCTTTGTTCGAACTTGAACTCCTCTGCATGTTCTGCCCATTCCAAAGTTTCATCATAATCATCTCCAATGTTAAATGCTCACTTAATTATCTTTTGATGTGCCTTTCATAGTCTATCCTTAAACATTTTCAAGAATGCTGCATCACTTCTGTTGCGGTCATCAGCCCCAAAGTGGTTTTTATATTCAAACCAATTTCGTTCCCCGTACTCCCCAACTCTTTTCCCTGCCTTTTGAGTCAAAATATTCTACTCCAAACTTTTGTCAGAATTCTGTATTTCTACTATTTTGCTTCAGCGGTTGGTAACTTATTCAATATAATTTGTCTCCTGTGGGCTGAGGGGCACCTCCTGTTTGGTAATGTGGGCTGCTCTACATCCGCTGGAGCGAATGGTGGTGGTGCGTATCGGTGTCACTGATAAATAGCCATTATCATGTGCTGGGGCCCCTCTACTCTGCAGTCATTATCCCTGTCTGATTGACTGTTAGGTTGGGGTTGTGGACTACACTTACCCACCGTGGGGTACACCGTAGAGATAGTGCACTGCACTATCCGTCTGGTCCTGCCTTTATCTCTTCCAGCTTATTTATTTCAGCTTCTAACTCTTGAATTTGTTTTGTTTCAGTATCTATCTGTCCTCTGTAGCAGGCAAGTATTATTGCATAGGCTTTCTTTGTTTTATTTTTATTCTGACTATCCCACCATGTCCTCTGTCTGTCGGGTGAGTCTTCTTTCTTTTATTAAGAAATCCAAACTGATAATGTCCAGTATAAATAAAACAGCTTTCAATGGAATGGGTAAACTCCACTACAGGTTTGTAAGAAGGTCTGACGTCATTACGTGACTTCGGGTATTCATCTGAAAATATTTCCCCAAGTCTTTGTGCTTTCAAAACTTGATAAGAAATTAGGAATCCGTTAAAATAGCAGAAATTATTAGTAAATTTGTCATAATAAACCTTCTCAGTGGGAAAGGCAGCATTTTAGATTAAACTCCAATTTCTTTACACATCCAATTCAAATCCTTGCCAACGAGTTTTTCATTGATTTAAAGCGAGACCACACATTTTTAATAGCTATTCTGTTTACAGAAATCCAATTTCCATGCAATCTATATACATTCCAGCAGTTTGGGTTTTTTACGATCCCGTTCACTGAGCAAATCTTGTGTTTTATTTCCCTCGGCACAAAATCTAAACTTCGGTGCCGGTCCATCGTTTTTAAGAATTCTGTAACTCCCAGTTTTTTCTTTCTGTGCTGAGTTCGCCGAGCTTACTACTTTTCCCCCTTTTGAATCCGAACTTAATCATTTTTTGATGACCTTACTCCAGTCCATAGTTAAACATCGTTGTTTCTCTTTCTCAGCACAAAGCTTTGTCGGGTTTAACTCGTAAGTTTTTATATTTAAACCAATATTTTTTTCACAACCAATTTAAATCTCGTTTCTTCAAATGAGGTTTTGTAATTTGATGATCTTCCTCCAGTCCATTTTCCTCAACATCTTTGTTTCTCTTTCTCGCTGCTGCAGCTTTCAAGTTCACATTTGTATCTTTTGGTAAAAACAAACTGTCCTTTGTAAATTCAATTTGCTTTTCCAACATTTTTCTTTTCTTTTATTAATTTTCCATTTATTTCAGCGAACATTTTATCCCACTGGCCAGTTTTCCTAGGATCCTGGGGTCCCACCCCAATTTTTAGCTTGAATTCCTTCTTGCTTGCACTACACACAATCAATACCAGCTACACTGTGTTATTACCATGTCATGCTTCAGGTCATACGCCGTATATTTCCTCGAACGATCGCTGGGATACACTCTCCCTTTAGTTGTATTCCTTCTTTTTCAAGCAATACACCTATCCCACCCTTGGTCTTCAGCCTTCTGTGGTTCATTATAACTTGTCCTGCAGCTTACCCTTTCTAATTCTTTGTACAGATTACCTCCTTCCCGTCAAGGCTACAGCCATGTTGCTCCTTTCAGCGTACAACACTGCATATCTGGTGCTATCCAAGTTCCTCCCTTCTGAATCAGATATCTTGGATATTCCTCATACTGTTTATGGATCGGACCTAACTCAGTCTTCCACCCTTGCAAACGATTCTACCCTATACACCGTCCAAGGTTTCGTTTCATTTCCATTTTTCCTCAGCAAAGGCAAGACCAATCCCACTGGTCTAATATCTTCACTTCTTTCTCCTTCCCTAGGGGAAAAATCCCCATTCCTATTGGCTGCATCACATCAAAGCCTATGATTTTATTCCCCTAAACCATTTTCTCAGTTGTCCTTCATGAATAAAAAAAGGGATTTGATTACTCTCTCTCTTTGTCTAGTCCCTTCTGTACCACATTCATCATAAATGTCACAGAGGCTACACACAATACCACCAGTAAGACACATCGTGTTCCCATTCACATTCTATATCTATTCTGTTTACTCCTGCTAACCTTGCTGTGGCTCCTATTCTGAGCTATTCTGTCAGCTCTCACTTTCCTTGCGATTTAAACTGATTCTCCTGGTGTTCCCCATCTTCCTCATCCATTGGATCCTGTTTTCTATTCTTTACTAACACATCCTTTCCTAATTCTCTTCCAATTTTGTCTATTAACTGTGAATATCTCCCTTCACATAATCTAGTTGATAGATTCAAGCTCATGTTTAAATCTTTTGATTTCAATGAACAATTTAAAAACGCACATTGTTATATAATACATTTCCTGATTCAGTTACTTCTGGTCCATTAAATGTGGGTTCTTTTACTGGATGGGACAGGTCGAGTTCTTTTTGTGAGGTGGGATGTCATTTTATTTAAGTCCCACATATGATGATCACTATCAGCATTTGTACTTGGCAAACCAATAGTTAACATTACTGATCAACATACGACATTTCTTACTTTAAAATAACCCGCCGTCATTACTTTTTTAGTTTGTATTGAAGTATTTTATAATGGTCTTGAATTACTTTTTGTCCTGGAGTGATACTAACTCTTTAAGTGAACACTATTAATTTAGTGTTTGGGGTCAGGATGTACCCCAACCCACCTGGTTCAGGGGAGTCTTCCTGGTCTCCCAATCTTCCCAAGGAGCAGGCTTTAGGGTTCTTTCTCTATTGCCACCAAAATTATGCTTTTGAGGGTCTCTGCCTCGGTTTATCACGGATTCCAAATCTAACCCTTTTGAGGTCCTCTGCTTCCTCCTGGAGATCGCCTCTCACTTGGATCCATGTTTTGTTATGGAGCCTGTAATGTCTGGCCTCCTTATCTCCCACCTTCAGCTTGTAGCTGATCTGTACACAGCCATGGCCACCTTGTCCAGACAGAGACAGGCTGACTTTTTTTGTTTTTAGCCTCTCTACAAGCTTCCTTTGTTCAGTACTTAGTGGAGGCTTGAAACTGATGACCATTCTAGCTGTAAGGAAATCCTAATTTGATCAGCATTTTCGCCACTATAAATTCTAATGCCTCTGACAGGTAGCAGTGTGTTTAACTCTATCCGGATTATTTCAAATTCGGTTTCTCTATGGAGAATGTGTCACGACCTTGACGGTTTAAAAAGTTCTCTCACTCTCCTGAGCCACATTAGCCATTTCATGTTGTGCAGTTGTCGTTAACTGAGCATGTCTGAGACTCGTTCACACACACACACGCAGCGGTATCCCAGTATCATGTCACGTGTGACATCTGATCCAAGCCATTTGAGGTGATCTTATCAAAAGATCGTGGGGTGTCTGAAGATCTTTGCTCATCTCCCTCTGCACGGTCCCGATGTCTCGGTTGTGGCCAGGTGATCAAATTCAGTTTTCTTATTGTTCAATGTAGGCAATGACACAAACATCTCACAGAGAAATCTTAGCAATTTCCTACACTTCCCTGACTTCAACAAAACTTTACATTAACACCAGATTGTACCCAGGTGATTTATGACAATTCGCCCAGGAACAATGAGTGAAGAAACATTGCTATTTGGAGGTGTAACTTTCCTGTTTTCCTCTTATATCCTCACTCATTTCCTCTCATTACATTTTATACAGTGTTCACCATTTCATTCATGAGCCCGGAGGAACTTTACTGTCTAATACAATATAGTCATACTGTCTTTAAACATCGATCAAACATTCCCACTTGGCCCAAGTTTTGACCCAGTTTCTTTGTTTAATTTTATTTAACCAAACCTCTTCTTGGACCTTTTATTCTCCAAAATACGCCAGAGAGCAATTCAGTCTCCAAGAGGAAGGATGTTAGTTACCTTTAGCATAACAGTCGCCCCCAAAAACTTATTTCTGAATACATAGTTTGGACAGAACCGCAGAGACGGGACTTTTTCAAAAATAAAACTTAATTATCTCAATTTTCAGCTAAATTTTCCTTCCCATGTGTTTGACCAGCGATGCTTAGCAATATATATATATATCTTTATATATATATAAAATCAATTTTAATTTCACAAACAAATTATGCCCAGACTTTGTCATTTTACAAAGAAGACAAAAGTAACAATTGCGTTTGGATGCAAGTCATTTATCTTCCCCTTCGAGCAGTGTGTCCTGGACAATAGTATTACATCGGATATACGACACAGAAACAGGCCATTCGGCCCAACCAGTCCATGCCGGCGTTTATGCTCCTCTCGAGACTCCTCCCTTCTTTCCTCATCTAAATATATCCGCATAACCCTCTATTCCCTTCTCCCTCATATACTTGTCTAGCCTCCCTTAAATGCATCGATACTATTCGCTTCAACCCCTCCCTGTGGCAGCGAGTTGCCCATTCTCACCACTCTCTGGGTAGAGGTTTCTTCTGAATTCCCTATTTGATTTCTTGGTGACTATCTTATGTTGATGACCTCTAATTATGCTGGTCCCCACAAGTGGAAACACTGTATCTACTCTATCAAAACCTTTCATCATTTTAAAGACATAAGCTCACCCCTCAGCCTTCTTTTTTCAAGAGAAAAGAGACCTGGCCTGTCCATCCTTTCCCGATAGGTATACGATCGCCTTTCTGGTGTCATTCTTGTAAATCTTCTCTGCACCCTCTCCAGTGCCTCCATATCCTTTTTGTAATATGGTGACCAGAATTGCACACACAAAGTCTAACCAAGGTTCAATACAAGTTTAGCATAACTTCACCACTTTTCCATTCTATAACAATTCAATTCAATAACAATCAATCCCAATAATTTAACTCAATACTTTAAATTCTTAAGTACAACTTTGTCAGCATGCTGCGACATTCGATGTCTGCAGATAACTGGAGATAATTTTGTTTTAACTGCTGGATCTTTTGCTATGCCATCAACCTCTTATCCAACTGGAACTGGCATTGCCGAATATGGTAGTCTTTGGCTACGGTATAGTCCAGAGACACGAGTCTGCATTTTCTTCAATATACATCAACAATGTTCGAAGCACTGGTCTTCCTGTGACAAGCACAAACCACTAGTCCTTGAACTCTTCTTATTCTAAAATAATATTTCTAATCTAAACATTCTATGATGAAAATATCCACGGCCAGTTGGTTGCAAACACCAACTGCTGCTCAGTGAAATCTCTCTCTAATGATAACAACCACATTTTCCCCGATATGGAATGAACACCTTTCAGAAGCTGAATTAACCGAGTTCCGGATGCCAACACCCCTCTCATCTTCCATTCACTTCAACTGAAAGGAAAACGCCAGATTGTATCAGTCGGGATTTGAAAGATTTTTAAAACCGAGGCTAGATATACTTAGAGTTAGCATTTTTCTCTATTCTGTCTACTCGAGGAGTTTGATAACAGACTTTCTCCTGTGAATGTAGAGCTGGAATATTGGGCCTGGATGTATTTACTTGTTCATCTTGTTGACTCGAAAACGTTGGCAATTATTTGATGTGATCTGTATTTTCTTAAATACATTTCCTGAATAAATTCAAATTTAAATTGAACCCAGGTTTGCAGGCGTGATGCTCCATTCACACATCGAAGGTGAGAGAGATGCTGTGGGGCACACGCTAAGTCCAGTATCTGAAAGTGATTCACAGACTGGGTTTTGTGTTCAGGGCTCCCAGGCATGTTACCGACACCATCCCTCAATACCAAGGCTAGGAGAGGCACTCTGGAAGGTAAGGGGAACTGGCATTTGTCCACGAGAGAAACCGAAGGTATGAGAACTGAAATAATCCAGAGTTAGAAAGGAGAAAAGGCCCCAAAATGGTGCAGTCAGTAACAGGACATCAATTAGTCTCCTCTTATCTTGGAACATTAAATACCGACACACTCTGTTATTGAAACATCAAAATATTATATTCCAGCCCAGTTCTAGGGTTATTATCATCAGAAACAAACTTCAACTGTCGGAATGGACACGATTCAGTCGGGATGTGATTAACAGCTGCAATGATAGCAGAATCCAACCCCTGCAGTCACTTGTGAACTCGCTGGTGTATCACCAGGCTGGATGAATGAATAAATCGCTTCCCACACTCTGAGCAGGTGAACGGCCTCTCGCCGGTGTGAACCCGCTGGTGTATCAGCAGGTCGGATGACTGAGTGAATCCCTTCCCACATTCAGAGCAGGTGAATGGCGTCTTTCCAGTGTGAACTCGCTGGTGTATCAGCAGGTCGGATGACTGAGTGAATCCCTTCCCACATTCAGAGCAGGTGAACGGCCTCTCCCCAGTGTGAACAAGCTGGTGTTTCAGCAGGTCGGATGACTGAGTGAATCCCTTCCCACATTCAGAGCAGGTGAACGGCCTCTCCCCAGTGTGAACAAGCTGGTGTTTCACCAGGCTGGATGACTGAGTGAATCGCTTCCCACACACGGGGCAGGTGAACGGCCTCTCCCCAGTGTGACTGTGTTGATGAATTTTCAGCGCAGACGGGCAGCTGAATCCCTTCCCATAGTCCCCACATTTCCATGGTTTCTCCGTGGTGCGGGTGTGCTTCCGTCTCTCCAGGTTGGATGATCAGTTGAAGCCTCCTCCACACACAACACGTTTACTGTTTCTCCCCGCTGTGAATGGTACGATGGTTTTTCAGGCTGTGTAACTGGTTAAAGCTCTTTCCACAATCAGTGCACTGAAACACTCTCACTCGGGTGTGTGTGTCTCAGTGCTTTTTCAGTCACATTGATGTTTGTAATCTTTCCCCACAGACAGAATAAACAAACATTTCTCCTTCCACATTCAAAAGCCGATGATATTCAAGTCCTGATGAATCGAGTGACTCTATCTGATCTTGACGTGACGTTTAGTTTGAGTTTCCCTTCTTCAAATCCTCCCCTTCTAACACCCTTCAAAAGGAGTTTACAAAAGTCATCACTGTAAGTACAGGATCGAAATTCAGAAGAGACAATTCTAGCTTCTATGGAACATTCTTTCCTTCTGCTGTGTGATTTTAAGTCTTGACTTTATAAAAATAATAAAGAGGGAGAAGGTAGATTGAGAGTAAACTGGCAAGAAATATAAATACAATCAGAGCTTCTACAGATATATAAAAAGGAAGAGATAGCTAAAATAAACATTGGTCCCTTAGAGGATGAGACGTGGAATTAACAATGGGAAACAGGGAAATGGCAGAGACTTTAAACAAATATTTTGTGTGGTCTTCACGGTGGAAGACACTAAAAGCATCCCAATAATAATAATAGATAATCAAGGGGTCACAGGGAGTGAGGAACTTAAAACAATCACTATCACAAGAGAAAAAGTACTGGACAAACTATTGGGACTAAAGGTGGACGTCCCCTGGACCCGATGGCCTGCATCCTGGGGTCTTAAAAGAAGTGGCTGCAGAGAAAGTGGATGGATTGGTTGTAATCGACCAAAATTCCCTGGATTCTGGCAAGGTCCCAGTGGATTGTAAAACCTCAAATGCAACACCCCTATTCAACAAGGGAGGGAGGGAGAGAGAAAGCAGGAAACTATAGAGCAGTTAGCCTAACATCTATCATTGGGAAAATGCTGGAGTCCATTATTAAAGAAATAGTAGCAGGACATTTCGAAAATCATAATAGTCAAGCAGAGACGGCATGGTTTTATGAAAGGGAAATCAGGTTTGACAAATTTGCTCGAGTTCTTTGAGGATGTAATGAGCAGGGTGGATGAAGAATAACTAGTAGCAGTTGTGTATTTGCATTTCCAGAAGTCATTCGATAAGGTGCCAGATAAAAGGTTACTGCACAATATAAGAGCTCACAGGGTTGGGGGTAATATATTAGCAGAGATGTAGGATTGGCGAACTAACAGAAAACAGAGAGTCGGGATAAATGGGTCATTTTCAGGTTGTCAAACTGTAACTAGTGGGGTGCCACAGGGATCATTGCTGGGGCCTCAACTATTTACAATCTATATTAATGACTTGGATGAAGGGACGGAGTGCACTGCGGCCAAATATGCTGCTGATACAAAGATAGGTGGGAAAGCAAGTTGTGAGGAGGACACAAAGAATCTGCAAAGGGTTATGGACAGGCTCAGTTGGTGGGCAAAAATTTGGCAGATGGAATATAATGAGGGAAAATGTGAGGTTATGCACTTTGTTTGGAAGAATAAAAAAGCAAATTATTATTTAAATGGCGACTACAAAATGCTGCGGTACAGAGGGATCTGGGGGTCCTTGTGCATGAAACACAAAAAGTTAGCATGCAGGTACAGCAAGTAATCAGGAAGGTAAATGGAATGTTGGCCTTTATTACAAGGGGAATGGAGTATAAAAGTAGAGAAGTCTTGCTGCAACTGTACAGGGTGTTCGTGAGACCACACCTGGAGTACTGCATACAGTTTTGGTCTCCTTATTTAAGGAGGGCTATACTTGCATTGGAGGCAGTTCAGAGAAGGTTCAAGAGGTTGATTCCTGAGATGAAGGGGTTGTCTTAAGTAAGATTGAGCAGGTTGGGCCTGTACTCATTGCAGTTTTGAAGAATGAAAGGTGATCTTATTGAAACGTGTAAGATTCTGAGGGGGCTTGACAGGGTAGATGCAGAGAGGATGTTCCCCTCGTGGGGGAATCTAGAACTAGGGTGCATAGTTTCAGAATAAGGGGTCGCCCATTTAAAACGGATTTGAGGAGGAATTTCTTCTCTGAGGGTCGTGAATCTTTGGAATTCTCTCCCCCAGAGAGCTGTGGAGGCTGAGTCATTCAATATATTTAAAGGGGAGATAGACAGATTTTTGAATTATAAGGGAGTCAAGAGTTATGGGGAGCAGGCAGGAAAGTGGAGTTGAGGTCAAGATCAGATCAGCCATGATTTTATTGAATGTCAGAGCAGGCTCGAGGGATCCAATGGCCTACTCCTGCTCCTATTTCTTATTGTTAATCTGTGAACCTTGACCTGGACGTTCCAAAATGTTACTGATTTTGAGGAATAGACAAAATATCTAAGCATTGATAAATGCATCATCTAACATCTCCAACTGAGCTAACCTGCTCTAACTATGTCAGTATTTGTGTCAGCTGTGACTCAGTGGGTAACACACTTGCCTCTGGGTCACAAGGTTGTGGGTTCACGTCGCACTCCAGAGACATGAACACAAAACTCTCGGCTGATGCTCCAGTGCAGTGCTGAGGGACTGCTGTACTGTCGGAGGTGCTGTCTTTTGGATAAGATGTTAAACCGAGGCCCCGTCTGCTCCCTCAGGTGGACGTAAAAGATCCCATTGCACTATTTCAAGCAGAACAGGGGAGTTACCCCCGATGTCCTGGCCAATATTTTCCCTTAACATCAGTGAAGCAGATTATCTGGTCATTATCACATTGTAAATTGGTTGCTGCGTTTCCTACATTACGATATTGACTACACTTCAAAAATAAGTTAATTGACTGTAAAGTACTTTGGGGCATCTGGTGGTGGTGAAAGGTGCGAAATAAATGCAAGTGTTTTTATTTTCTATGTGTCTTTTATTACTCTCCCTTCTCCCATTGTGCCTCCTTTTGTCTGCTGTCACTTCCCCACCTCTTCTTCCCCACCCAACTTTACAGTTCATTTCTTGTGTACATGGTCTCTCTCTCTCTCTCTCTCCTTTCCCTCACTCTATCGCTCCCTATAAGCTGTCCATCTGCCATATCTGCCAGTTCTGATCAAATGCTCTCCCTCACCCATCACCATTTCTCCTTCCTTTATCAACAACAACAACTTTCATTTATATAGAGCCTTTAAGAACATAAGAGTTATGAGCAGGAATAGGCCATACGGCCCCTCGAGCCTGCTCCACCATTCAATAAAATCATGACTGATCATCAACCTCAACTCCACTTTCCCGCCCGATCTCCATATCCCTTGATTCCCTAAAACGCCAAAAATGTATCTATCTCAGCCTTGAAATAACTCTGTAAAATGGCCCCTGGTGCTTCACAGGAGCATTATCAGATAGAATTTGACACCGAGGGTCAAAGAGGCACATTTTAAAGAGGGTTAAAAAGGAAAAGAGTGGCTCAAGTAAATGTTGGTCCCCTGGAGGATGAGACTGGGGAATTAATAATGGAGAACAGGGAAATGGCAGAGACATTGAACAAATATTTTGTATCGGTCTTCACGGTAGAAGACACTAAAAACATCCCAATAGTGGATATTCAAGGGGCGATAGATAGGGAGGAACTTAATACAATCACTGTCACTAATGAAATGGGACTAAAGGCGGACAAGTCCCCGGACCTGATGCCTTACATCCCAGGGTCCTAAGAGAAATGGCTGCAGAGTGGATGCATTGGTTTTAATCTACAAAAATTCCCTGGATTCTGGGGCGGTCCCAACAGATTGGAAAACCACAAATGTAACGCCCCTATTTAAAAAAGGAGGCAGACAAAAAGCAGGAAACTACAGACCAGTTTGCCTAACATCTGTCGTTGGGAAAATGTTGGAGTCCATTATTAAGGAAGCAGTAATGGGACATTTGGAAAAGCATGATTCAATCAAGCAGAGTCAGCATGGTTTTATGAAAGGGAAATCAGGTTTGACAAATTTGCTGGAGTTCTTTGAGGATGTAACGAGCAGGATGGATAAGGGGGAACCTGTGGATGTGGTGTATTTGGATTTCCAGAAGGCATTCAATAAGGTGCCACATAAGAGGTTACTGCACAAGATAAAAGCTCACTGGGTTGGGGGTAATATATTAGCATGGATAGAGGATTGGCTAACTAACAGAAAACACAGAGTCAGGGTAAATGGGTCTTTTTCCAGTTGGCAAACAGTGACTAGTGGGGTGCCGCAGGGATCGGTGCTGGGTCCTCAACTATTTACAATCCATATTAATGATTTGGATGAATGGACAGAGTGTAATGTAGCCAAGTTTGCTGATGATACAAAGATGGATGGGAAAGCAAATTGTGAGGAGGACACAAAAAATCTGCAAAGGCTCAATGAGCGGGCAAAAATTTGGCAGATGGAGTATAATGTGGGAAACTGTGAGGTTATCCACTTTTGGCTGAAAAAATAGAAAAGCAAATTACAATTTAAATGAAGAAAAATTGCAAAGTGCTGCAGTACAGAGAGACCTGGGGGTCCTTGTGCATGGAACACAAAAAGTTAGTATGTCGGTACAGCAAGTAATCAGGAAGGCAAATGGAATGTTGGCCTTTATTGCAAGGGGGATAGAGTATAAAAGCAGAGAAGTCCTGCTACAACTGTACAGGGTATTGGTGAGGCCACACCTGGAGTACTGCGTACAGTTTTAGTCTCCTTATTTAAGGAGGGATATACTTGCATTGGAGGCTGTCAGAGAAGGTTCACTAGGTTGATTCCGGATATGAGGAGGTTGTCTTCTGAAGATAGGTTGAATAGGTTGGGCCTATACTCATTGGAGTTCAGAAGAATAAGAGGTGATCTTATTGAAACATACAAGATAATGAGGGGGCTCGATAAGGTGGATTCAGAGAGGATATTTGCACTCATAGGGGAAACTAAAAGTAAAGGACATAGTCTTAGAATAAGGGACCGCCCATTTAGCACTGAGATGAGGAAAAATTTATTCTCTCAGAGGGTTGTAAATCTGTGAAATTCTCTGCCCCAGAGAGCTGTGGAGGCTGGGTCATTGAATATATTTAAGGTTGAGATAGACAGATTTTTGAACAATAAGGGAGTAAATGGTTATGGGGAGCGGGCAGGGAAGTGGAGCTGAGTCCATGATCAGATCAGCCATAATCTTATGGAATGGCGGAGCAGGCTCGAGGGGCCAAATGGCCTACTCCTGCTCCTATTTCTTACGTTCTTAGGGTGTTAAAGGAAGAGGGAGGGAATTTTGGAGCTTAGGGCCTAGGCAGCTGAAGGCATGGCCAGCAATGGTGGTGTGATTAAAACAAGGAATGTGTAGGAGGCCAGAAATCCTGGAGGGTTGTAGGGCTGGAGGAGGTTACAGAGATAGGGAGGGGCGAGGCCACAGAGGGATTTGAAAACAAGGATGAGAATTTTAAAATTGAGCCTTCGTGCCCAGTCACCATTTCTCCTTCCTTTGCAGACGCTCTCTGACCACTCTCCATTTCTCCTTCCTTTACAGACGCTCCCTGACCACTCTCCATTTCTCCTTCCTTTACAGACGCTCCCTGACCACTCTCCATTTCTCCTTCCTTTACAGACGCTCCCTGACCACTCTCCATTTCTGCTACATTTTTTGAAATATTTAAAGATTTTAATAAATCTTTGAAGGTCGCAGGACAGGTTAACAAAGCTGTTAATAAAGCGTAAAGGATCCTGGGCTTTATAAATCGAGGCACAGAGTACTAAAGCCGGGAAGTTATGCTAAAGCGATATAAAACACTAGCTCGACCCCAGCTAGAGGATTGGTTCCAATTCTGGGCACACTTCAGGAAGGACACAAAGGCTTTGGAGAGGGGACAGAAGAGATTTACTGGAATGGTGCCAGGGATGAGGAACTTCATTTATGTGGAGACTGGAGAAGCTGGGATTGTTCTCCTTGGGGCAGAGAAGGCTAAGACGAGAATTGATAGAGGTGTTAAAAATCATGAAGATGAGATAGAATAAATAGAGAAACTGTTTCTAACACTGATAACCAGAGGGCACAGATTTGAGGCGATTGGCAAAAACAGAGGTCACATGAGGAAAACCATTTTCCCACAAGGAGTGGTTAGGGTTTGGAATGCACTGCCTGACGGAGCGGTGGAGACAGAGTCAATAGTAGCCTTCAAAAGTGAACTGGACAAAGACTTGAAGCAGAATTATATTGCAGGGATTTGGGGAAAGGGCGGGGGAAGCGGGATAACCGGATTGCTCCCCGAAATTATCGGCGCAGTCGATGGGCCGAATGGCCCCATTCTGTGCTGCAAAATTCTGTGATTCGAGAATTCTTTACAGGCGCTCCCTGCTCAGTCACCATTGCTCCTTCGTTTACAGACGCTCCCTGGTCCATTACTATTTCTCGTTGATTTACAGACGCTCCGAGAGTTTGACGCAGACACAGCGCATGCACTGACCGCTCCTTCGGGCTGGAACGGACCCAGGACCCGGCAGGCAGGGGGAGAATGTTCCCCGGTTTATATCCCCCCCACCCCCGGTGTGGGGAGAATGTTCCCTGGTTTATATCACCACCTCCCCCGGTGTGGGGAGAATGTTCCCCGGTTTATATCCTCACCGGGTGTGGGGAGAAAGTTCCCTGGTTTATATCACCCCCCCCCTCCCGGTGTAGGGAGAATGTTCCCCGGTTTATATCCCCCCCCCCTCTGGTGTGGGGAGAATGTTCCCCGGTTTATATCCCCCGGTGTGGGGAGAATGTTCCCCGGTTTATATCCCCCCCCCCGGTGTGGGGAGAATGTTCCCCGGTTTATATCCCCCCCCCCGGTGTGGGGAGAATGTTCCTCGGTTTATATCCCCCCCCACCGGTGTGGGGAGAATGTTCCCCGGTTTATATCCCTCCCCCCAGGTGTGGGGAGAATGTTCCCCTGTTTATATCACCCCCCCCGGTGTGGGGAGAATGTTCCCCGGTTTATATCCCCCCCACCCCGGTGTGAGGAGAATGTTCCCTGGTTTATATATCCCCCGGTGTGGGGAGAATGTTCCCCGGTTTATATCTGGGCCCGGGGCCTGCACATGCTCAGCTCACGCTGCCCGGGTGATTGACGGCAGCTCCCCACCAATAGGAAGAGCGGGGCGGGGCTGGAGGACCGAATGTGCGGTTGGTCCTCCAACCAATTGGAGTGTGTGAGGGGCGGGGCTTCCGGCAGGCTGTAACTCGTGGGGTGCAGCAAGGATCAGTGCTGGGGCCTCAGCTATTTACAATCTATATTAATGACCTAGATAAAGGGACCCAGTGTAATATTTGCTGACGATACAAAGCTCGGTGAGACAGTAAGCTGTGAGTAGAACACAAGAGTGCAAAGATATATAGATAGACGATGTGAATGGGCAGTAAGGTGGCAGATTGAGTATAATGTCGGGAAATGTGAGGTTATTCACTTTGGTAGGAAGAATAGAAAAACAGACTATCTTTTAAATGGTAAGAAACTTTAAATATTGGTGTTGAGAGAGATTTGGGTGTCCTTGTGCAAGAAACACAGAAAGCGAGCATGCAGGTACAGCAAGCAGTAAGGGGGTGGAGTACAAGAGTAAGGATCTATTGCTGCAATTGTACAGGGCCTTGGTGAGACGACACCTGGAGTACTGGGCAGTTTCAGTCTCCTTATCAAAGGAAAGATATACTTGCTTTGGAGATGGTTCAATGGAGGTTCACAAGATTGATTCCTGGGATGAGAGAGCTGTCTTACGATGAGAGATTGTGTAGAATGGACCTATACTCTCTGGAGTTTAGAAGAATGAGAGGGGATCTCATTGAAACATACAAGATTCTGAAGGGTATTGACAGGGTAGATGCTGAGAGCTCGATTCCCCCGGGCTGGAGTGACTAGAACTCGGGGGCTCAAGATAAGGGGCAGGCCATTTAAGACAGAGATGAGAAATTTCTTCACTCAGAGGGTTGTGAATCTTTGGAATTCTCTGCCCCAGAGGGCTGTGGATGCTCAGTCTATTCAATGCTGAGATGGATAGATTTTTGGACTCTCGGGGAATCAAGGGATATGGAGATCAGGTGGGAAAGTGGAGTTGAGGGCGATGATCTTGTTGAATGGCGGAGCAGGCTCGAGGGGACGTATGACCTACTCCTGCTCCTATCTCTGATATTCTAATATTGACATCTAAGGGGCTCTAGATTTATTAGTCCCACCCTTTATCTTAAGGGAACATACTTGCTCTGAACCCTCTCCATCTCCTCCTTGAATGTCTCCCACTGCTCTGACACTAATTTACCTTCAAGTAGCTGTTTCCAGTCCACTTTGGTTAAATCACATCTCTGCTTCGTAACATTAGCTTTACCCCAATTGAGAACTTTTATTCCTGGTCCATCTTTGTCCTTTTCCATAACGACCCTAAATCTAACTGAATTATGATCACCAGCACCAAAATACTCTCCCACTGATACCCCTTCTACCTGCCCAAACTTCATTCATTAAACCTAAGTCCAGAACCACCCCCTCTCTTGTTGGGCTTGCTACGTAATGGCTAAAAACGTTCTCCTGAATGCATTTTAAGAATTCTGCTCCTTCTATATCTTTCATACTAATTCTATCCCAGTTAATATTTGGGTAGTTGAAATCCCCGACTATTACTGCCCTATTATTTTTGCACGTATCAGAAATGTGCCAACATATTTGCTCTTCTATCTCCCTCTGACTGTTTGGGGGTCTATAGTACATCCACAGCAGTGTGATCGCCCCTTTTTTTGTTCTTCACTTCTCCCATGTGGCCTCATTTGATGATCCTTCAAACATATCATCCCTCCCCACAGCTGGAATTGTTTCTTTAATCAATACTGCGGCACGCTCTCCTTTTTTTATCCCCATTTCTATCTCGTCTTAAAACCCTGTAACCAGGAATGTTGAGCTGCCATTCCTGCAGTTCTTTTAGCCGTGTTACACTGATAGTTACAATATCATACCCCCACGTGTCTGTCTGTGCCCTCAGCTTATCTGCCTCAATCCCTGGACTCCTTGCATTGGCATTGAAGGATTTCTAGATTGATTCCTGTGATGAGAGGACTGTCTTATGATGAGAGTTTGTGTAGAATGGGCCTATACTCTCTGGAGTTCAGAAAAATGAGACTGATCTCATTGAAACACACTGGCACTGGCATTTAGCGCTGCCAAACTCCCTTATTGTCTATTTTCTAGCCTTTGTTTCCTCTGCCTTCCAAACTCTATCCACACTGTCCCCTCTCTCTATCCACACTGTCCCCTCTCTCTATCCACACTGTCCCCTCTCTCTATCCACACTGTCCCCTCTCTCTATCCACACTGTCCCCTCTCTCTATCCACACTGTCCCCTCTCTCTATCCACACTGTCCCCTCTCTCTATCCACACTGTCCCCTCTCTCTATCCACACTGTCCCCTCTCTCTATCCACACTGTCCCCTCTCTCTATCCACACTGTCCCCTCTCTCTATCCACACTGTCCCCTCTGATAGGGTATTCAAACAGGCTCATTGAGACAGGCTTTGAAACTTCACAGACCCCCAAGTCAAAGCTACTACGTGCTGCTCAGCATGTTGCATTAACTCATCAATCAACTTGACATTTTCAGACCTTGGGTAGCGAGCCAATAAAACGTTAAAAGACTTTCAATTGAGCCAATAAGGTCAAAGAAGGCGAGTTCTTTTCTGTAAATTGATCCAGGTATAAAGTACAGCCATTTTAGACCATGTGTCTCAGTAAGACAAAGAAACTGGCAATCAGCCAGCAATTTGTTGCTCTCTGCCAAGATTAAAAAGTTAAAACTACCATCGGAGTTCGTATTTCATTGGAAATTAAGAGATCTAACAATTTTGGCGCTGCGAGCAGGGTCGCTGAGGAAAGAAACTGAATTTTGGACATCGGACCTACATTGAGGTGAGGACTCCTCTTTTTTAAAAAAAGTCCTCGGTCAAAAGTCTAAATTCGCCTCTCCTTCTACGCGATTCCGAAAGCCTCCGGTTTTCGAACCCTCCGGTTGGTAGTCGGCTCGAGGTCCCATAGACATCTAAACTTCGGCGGTGTGTTAGTTAATTAATCACCGACCTATTGATCGGCTAGCAGGCCTACGACTCGAGACCCCAGTAAAGGACTCAGTAAAGAAATGGCAGCAGGAGAAAAGGGCAAAGAATTGCCTACAACTGTTAAATGTGGGCAGGCACCACCTCAAGTTTCGCTCGATTTAATTCTCGAACAGTTGAAAGAATACATCGAGCAACAATTCAACTTATCTAAAACCTGTATTAAGTTTGAACAAAAGTACGGAACCTCCAAAGGACGATGGTCCTTGGACGAGATTAAAAGGGTCTGGGGAAAAACGATCCGTATGAAAAATAAAGAGTGAACTAGATGGTCCCTAGCGGTTATGGGCTAGATTCGAAACCGGAATGAAATTATAATGTGTTCCCAAAATGATCGAGAACTGACCAGTACAAAGGATCAATTACAAGCTGTTTGTGCACAGCTGCGACAGAAAAAGCTTGAACTTGAAAAGCTGGAAGCGGAAGTTAAAGATCTTAAAGGTGAAATTAAAGAATGGAAAAAATCATTAGGTCAAGAGACAGTAATAGGAAAAGGAAAATGTATTGATCAATTCCCAGGGTACCCATGTTTGGATAAATTAAAAGCGCAAACTCGAAGACACGACCGAGGAATAGATACGGTTTCTGAATTCTCCGACAATACAGTGTCGGAGGATGATGAAGAATTAGGGGTGCGCTTTGCCCCGTTTAAAAAAAGATGAGTTGTAGTCAAATCAGAAGAGACTGCGGATGAGGGCGGAACAAAAAAAACAAAGAGAAGGGTGTACGAAGAATACTTAGTTCATGATCCGGCAGGCCCAGAGAAAATTGATAAATGGTCCAAGGAATTGGCCAATCCAAAGAAAGAGGGAGTAAAAACGTGGGACCAATTGGACCGCTTACGAAATATATATCAACTTCATCCCTGGGACGGAGTGCAAATTTTGACCATAATGGTGCCAAAAACACAGGGAAGAAAATTGCACGACAAGGTAGATGAAGCTTTGGGGCAGAATGAGCACGAATTAGATGCAGGATGGGAGGCGATTAAACACTGGCTGCAAGCCTTCAGTCCAGCTAAGACAGACGGGGGAAAAATTGCAGTTTGCCAACAGAAATGAACAGAGGAGGTCCTGGAGTATGATGAGCGGTTTAGATGCATGTGGCTAGAACATTCGGGTATGAATAATACGGATGAGGAAATGGATGAACAAGTGTTTGGACCGCTGAAAGCAGCTTTCGTGGCAGGTCTAAAGCCAGAACTGTCCAAAATGCTTAAGGTAGTGTTACCGGACTGGGAAGGTAGAGGAACTACCTTTGCAGCATTGGTGGATCGATGTAACCAATTAGATAGGGATATGGGAGCTCAAGTCCGAGCTGTACAGGCTATGGGATGGAAATCCCAGGATTCCGATAAACAGTCATTTGGAAAATTACCCGGAAAATGTCGTTATTGTGGGAAAGAAGGTCACTGGGCCAAGACGTGCAGGGCAAAACAGAAAGGTCGTGGCTGGGGAAGAGGACGCAATTCAGCCAACAAGCCAGGCTTGTCACAAGATAACGACCTCATAGAAGCATTTAAGCGACTGACAATACAACAACAGAAGGAGTTACTTGGGATAGCAAAAAACAATTAGAGCCCACCCTGGCCCCCGTCCTCGCACTATTACAACAGAGAGGAGATGGACTATATATAACTGTGAGGGTGGGCGATAAGGATGTGGACTGTCTTTTAGACACAGGGGCGGAATTAACATGCTTACCCCAACAATATGTAGACGATATCCTGCTCGATTCAAACACAGAAGAACAGCATGAACAAGATTTACGAGCTTTGCTGGATCACCTTCGGCTGAAAGGACATAAAGCCAGCATCGACAAAGCACAAATCACCAAGAAGGAACACCATGGCCCCAGGCACTACCAATAGTGCTATGCAGCATTAGGGCAACCCCGAGCAGAACTACAGGTCTAAGCCCATTTGAAATTATAACAGGAAGACCCATGTCGCTGCCAGGAACTATCGATTTACGGAAAGCTGATGTTCACTTAATGAGTGACACTTTCTTATCATACTGTCAGAACTTAACCAATGCTATTAGTTCTGTTTCCCGACAGGTATCGGCAGCTTGGGGTAATCCACCCGAAGGAGGACATGACATCATCCCGGGAGTCTGGGTGTATGTAAAAAAATTGCATAAAGAACCTTTGGGTGCCAAGTGGGAGGGACCTTATCAAGTGTTATTGACCACCCAGGCAGCGGTTAAAGTCCAAGGAAAGAAAGCCTGGATCCTCGCTTCGCACGTTAAACGAGCACCTGTAACTGAAGCTGAAATCTAATAAGGACAATTACTTTTTGCGAAAATGTATAAATTTACTGTATTATTGATTGTAGGTATTATAGGCATAGGCCTACTTCTTACTAGCCGACCCTCTGCACCAAAGGGAAATAGTAGGGTAAGCAAGGGAATTACATGTAAATACCTTTTTATATATGTCATACATTTATGCCAAACAAGGTAACATTTCGAGTTGTTGGGTGTGTACGCATATTCCTATTCACTCAAAGGGAGGGATTCCCTTGAGGCCAGTTCCCTTGAATATCTCGGAAATGGCTGAGTGGATAATAAAACAGGCAATGCGTTTCAGGATACGGAAAACTGGGCACGTAAATGGAAGTCAGCAGGTTACAATTTGACTACCTTTGAAGGGGGATACCAACCGTGGTACAATAATTCCAAACGGCCCCCATTTTTTGTTATCACTAATACAATGGGAATCGGAAGACCGGGGAAATCGGTCTGTCTGATTAGAAACATCAAAGGAGGCCAAAATATGGGGTATAGTAACTGCTCCCGGAATTATAATATAATCAAGCCACGGAACCGTCCAAACTGGACCGATGTGGGAATTTTTAACGTAACGGGGATTCTGAATAAAACAGATGGAAAAGCCTGGACAGGCCCCGGAGTGTTGCTGACAAAGAAACAGCTCACATTCATTGCGTATAATGGCACCTATTGGGTGTCTGGCCACAAGGCCTACCCTTGGCTGCCCCAGAATTGGATGGGATCCTGCTATTTAGCCGACATTGTGCCTTACATGTATCATATAAAGTCACTGTCAGACCATTTACACCGTCCTAAGAGAGCTATCACAGAAACAGAGAGGTTCTTTGCCATTCTGATCCCTGGGTATGGGACCGCCAAACTGGCAAGGGAATTCATTAACATGACATCCGTTGTGGAATGGGTAGCCAATGATACCTCAGAGGCCCTAGTTAAAATCAATGCAGAATTGGTAGCAATCCGCACAGTAGCCCTACAGAACAGACTGGCCCTTGACTATATCCTGGCTGAAAAGGGAGGTACTTGCACCCTACTCGGAACTGAGTGTTGCACATATATCCCAGATAGCTCCGAAGAAATTACCCACTTAGTGGAGCATATCCAAAAGGAGGTAGAAAAACTTAAGCAACCCCCATCATTCACTTTGTGGAGTGGAGCCACTGAATGGCTAGGTTCAATAGGAACTTCATTGGTGGAAGGTTTAATTCTATTTGTTGTAATTGTTTTACTTTTATATTGTTTGTTTATGTTGATTAAATGTTGTTGCGACCAGGCGGCTGTAGCTGCTGTCCCGCAGGTGAGGCACCTTGCAGGTCCCAGCAGACCGTCTGTACGTGGCACAGGAGTATGTTATGCTTAAGGAAAGGTGGTTTACTGGTTGAATTAAGATATTGATTTGGATTAAATTGGAATAAGGTTCATTAATGTATTAAAACCATACTTCCATTGTGGCCACGATGGAACTCGGGTTGGTGTAAATTTGTGTGGAAGCTACTAGTCTGACCATGTGGCGAAACACATTAACAAATTTTGGAAGGAAACTCTATTAACATGTATGAAATTATTTTGTAGAATGTTTAACCAGTGATACCTGAAGTTTTATGATTCAGTTTGTGAAAGAATCAAAGGGAGGATTGATAGACTATTCAAACAGGCTCATTTAGACAGGCTTTGAAAATTTACAGACCCCCAAGTCAAAGCTACTACGTGCTGCTCAGCATGTTGCATTAACTCATCAATCAACATGACATTTTCAGACCTTGGGTAGCGAGCCAATAAAACGTTAAAAGACTTTCAATTGAGCCAATAAGGTCAAAGAAGGCGAGTTTTTTTCTGTAAATTGATCCAGGTATAAAGTACAGCCATTTTTGACCATGTGTCTCAGTAAGACAAAGAAACTGGCAATCAGCCCGCAGTTTGTTGCTCTCTGCCGAGATTAAAAAGTTAAAACTACCATCGGAGTTCGTATTTCATTGGAAATTAAGAGATCTAACACCTCTCTCTATCCATACTGTCCCCCCTCTCTATCCATACTTTCCCATCTCTCTCTATCCATCCATACCGTTCCCTCTCTCTATCCATACTGTCCCCTCTCTCTATCCAGTGAGGATATTGTCCGGTCCTGTTGAGGTGCAACCTGTCCGGCTTGTACTGGTCCCACCTCCCCCAGAAACGCTCCCAATGCCTCAGGTTTGTAAAGCCCTCCCTCCTGCACCAAACTCCAGCCATGCATTCATCTGCTCTATCCTCTTATTTCTGTACTCACAAGCATGTGGCACCGGGAGTAATCTGGACATTACTACCTTTGAGGTCCTGTTTTTTAATCTCTTTCCTAGCTCCCTAAAATCTGCCTGCAGGATCTCATCCCTCTTTCTACCGATGTCATTGGTCCCGATATGGACCACAACCTCTGGATGTTCATCCTCCCCCCTCAACAATGTCCTGCAGCCACTCAGTGACATCCTTGACCCTGGCACCAGGCAGGCAACATACCATCCTGGAATCATGCCTGTGCCTGCAGAAGCGCTTGTTTGTTCCCCTAACTATCAAATCCACTCCCACTATTGCTCTTCCACTCTTCTTCCTCCCCACCCTGTGCAGCTGAGCCACCCACGGTGTCGTGGACATGGCTTTGGCTGCACTCCCCAGAGAAACCAGCAGTATCCAGAACTGAAAACCGGTGAGCAAGCGAGATGCACTCAGGGGACTCCTGTTCTACTCTTGCCCCATAACGCTGAAAATTTTATCAACTCAGGTTTATCTCTTTCTAAAGTTACAAGTGAATCTGCTTCCAGCACCCGAACAGGCAGTGCGTTCCAGGCCAGAACATCTCGCTGCTTCATTAGTCCCCTCATGTAGCATCTGGTTCATTTGCCAATCACATTCAATCTGTGCCTCTGGTTACTGAACTTTCTGACACTGAAAATTGTTTCTCCTTAATAAGAGGATTGGAGGGCTGGAGGAGGTTACAGAGATAGGGAGGGGCGAGGCCTTGGAGGGATTTGAACAAGAGGATGAGAATTTTAAAGCCTGAAGCCACCAGCCGACTCCCCCAGTGCAGAATGTGACTCACTGCTAACAGAAAGGATTTTTGTTTACTTACAAAAGATGCATAATGGAGGGAAATCAATCTCTGTATCTTTAACTAACAGCGACATGAGGGAAATGAATCACCTTTAAACACCTGGTCCACTTGGCACTGAAGTGTCTGAAACTCATTATAGGAACTCCAGGGAAACGAAATACTGACAAATGTTAAACTGTTTTGCTGACAAAAGAAATCTCGATTTAACTTTAAAAGATGAATAGTTTAACATGGGTTCACACAGACTCACCTGATAGGCTGACTCAGGATCCATCCCTCAAGCACCGCGATTGGTTGCAGAACATGCTGCTCCCTGGGCTCTCCGGACTCTGACCTCTCTTCCTGTTGGTTCCCATGACAATCAATCACCACTCGCCAACATTACACTGCCAGATTAAGTTGAGGGGTTCAGAGGAAGAAATAAAATGGGGTCGTGAATCTGATATAAGAAATAAAATTAGAGAAGCATAATTAAATTTATAAACAAAACTATTTAAAGTCAAATCAAATGAATTGTTGCATTTAATACATCCTTCTGGGCCAAGTGGGAAACAAGTGATGTGTGGGCTGTGCAGAGTGTCTGTGCCCGGTTACACAGCGTTTCCCTGGCTCCCCGCTCCAAGTGCACATGTTTCAGCTCACATCCAACTGACTGGATAAACCTCGCCCGTCTGAACCCCATCACACAAATAGCAGCATTTGATGTTTAGTTCTGCTCAACCTTTATAAATATTGGTTAGGCCTCAGCTGACACATTGTGCTCAATTCTGGGCACCACACTTTCAGAAGGGTATCTGCACCTTAGAGAGGGACCAGAAGAGATTTACTGGAATGGTACGAAGGAGGAGGGACTTCAGTTATGTGGAGATACTGGAGAAGCTGCGGTAATTCTCCTTGGAACAGAAAAGGTTAAGGAGATTTGATAGAGCGTTCAAAATCATGAACGGTTTTAATAGATTAAATAAGGAGAAACACTTTCCAGTGGCAGAAGGGTCGGTAACCAGAGGACACAGAGTTCAGGTGATTGGCAAAAGAAGCAGAGGCGACATGAGGAACCATTGTATAAGCAGCGAGTTGTTGCAATCTGGAATGCACTGCCTGATAGGGTGGTGGAAGCAGATTCAATAGTGGCTTTCAAAAGTGAACTGGATAAATACTAAAGGGACAATATTTGCAGAGCTATGGGGAAAGAGCAGGGGAGTGGAACTAACTGGATAGCTCTACCATAGAGCCAGCACAGGCACGATGGGCCGAATGGTCTCCTGCGCTTTCATTCTATGAAAATGGCGGATGATCTTATCCAGAATGCTGCGACCACATATCCCCAGAAAACCAAGACCGCCTATTTCCACCTGTGTAATATCGTCCGTCTCCATCCCTGCCTCAGCTCACCCTCTGCTGAAACCCTCGTCCATTCCTCGGTTACCTCAAGACTTGACTATTCCAACACACTCCTGGCTGGACTCCCACATTCTACCCCACGTAATCTTCACCTAATCCAAAACTCGGCTGCCCGTGTCCTAACTCGCACCAAGTCTCGTTCACCCATCACCCCCTGTGCTCACTGACCTACATTGGCTCCCGGTTAAGCAACGCTTCGATTTCAAAATTATCATCCTTGTTTACAAACCCCTCCATGGCCTCGCCCCTCCCTATCTCTGTAATCTCCACCAGCCCCACAACCCCCAGAGATGTCTGCTCTCCTCTAATTCTGCCTCCTGAGCAACCCTGATTATAATCGCCCAACCATTGGTGGCCTTGTCTTCTGTTGCCGAGGCCCCAAGCTCTGAACTCCCTCCCTAAACCTCTGTGCCTCCTCCCTGAAAGCACTGACTCTGGCTTTGTTCAGTTCTGCACTCACTGGTTAACATACGATATCGGAGCAGCAGTAGGCCATGCGGCCCCTCGAACCTGCTCTGCCATTTAATACGATCGTGGCTGATCCGATCATGGACTCAGGTCCCCTTCCCTGCTCGCTCCCCATAACCCCTTATCGTTTGAGAAAGTGTCTATTTTTGTCTTAAATTTATACAATGTCCCAGCTTCCACTGCTCTCTGAGGCAGTGAATTCCACACATCCACAACCCTCAGAAGAAATTTCTCCTCATCTCAGTTTTAAATGGAGGCCCCTTATTCTAAGATTATGCCCTCTAGTTCGAGTCTCCCCCATCAGTGAAACATCCTCTCTGCATCCACCTTGTCACGCCCCCTCATAATCTTATATATTTCGATAAGATCACTTTTCTATCTTCTGAATTCCAATGAGTAGAGGCCCAACATATTCAACCTTTCCTCATAAGTCAACCCCCTCATCTCCAGAATCAACTTTGTGAACCTTTTCTGAACTGCTTCCAAAGCAAGTATATCCTTTCGTAAATACAGAAACAAAAACTGTTCGCAGTATTCCAAGTGTGACCTCACCAATACCCTGTACAACTGCAGCAAGACTTCCCAGCTTTTATACTCCATCCCCTTTGTAATAAAGGCCAAGATTCCATTGACCTTCCTGATCACTTGCTGTACCTGCATACTGATCTTTTGTGTTTCATGTACAAGTACCCCCAGGTCCCGCTGTACAGTAGCACTTGGCAATCTTTCTCCATTTAAATAATAACTTCTTCTGTGATTTTTTTTCTGCCAAAGTGCATGACCTCATACTTTCCAACATTATACTCCATCTGCCAAATTTTTGCCAACTCATGTCGCCTGTCAATGTCGTTTTGCAGATTTTGTGTGTCCTCCTCACACATTGCATTTCCTCCCATCTTTGTATCATCAGCAACTTGGTCCCTTCTTCCAAGTTGTTAGTATAGATTGTAAATAGTTGGGGTCCCAGCACTGATCCCTGCGGGAACCCACTAGTTACTGATTGCCAAACTGAGAATGAACCATTTATCCCGACTCAATATTTCCTTATAAGTCAACCCTCTCATCTCCGGAATCACCCTCATGAACCTTCTCTCAACTGTCTCTCCTTTCCTCCCCTGAAGATGCTGAATCTGTCTGGTTTCAGTTCTGCACTCACTGGTTCCCCTCGCTCCCCGCCCCTTCAGGTGCTGTCTCGGGCTGGAATCAGTTCGACGGTCACTGGTTCCCCTCTCATCCCTTCAAGATGCCAACACTGGCTGTTTCCAGTTCTACACTCACTGGTTCCCCTCCCCTGAAGGTGCTGACTCTGGCTGGGTTCAGTTCTACACTCACTGGTTCCCCTCCCCTGAAGGTGCTGACTCTGCCTGGGATCAGTTCTACATTCACTGGTTCCCCTCCATCTCCTCATCTGATGGTGCTGACTCTGCCTGGGTTCAGTGGTCTACTCAGTGGTTCCCCTCCCTCCCATCTGCCCTGTCCCTTAAAGCGCTAACTCTGGCTGTGTTCAATTCCACACTCACTGTTTCCCCTCCCTCTCCTCTCCAGCAGGCAAAGTTTAGGGAGCTAGGAGAGAGATTAAAAAGCAGGACCTCAAAGGTAGTAATCTCCGGATTCCTCCCAATGTCACGAGCTAGTGAGTACAGAAACAGGAGGATAGAGCAGATGAATGCCTGGCTGGAGAGATGGTGCAGGCGGGAGGGTGTTAGTTTCCTGAGGCACTGAGACCACTTCTGGGGGAGGTGGGACATGGACAAACCAGATGGGTTGCACCTCAACAGAGTCGGGACCAATAACCTCGCGGGGGGTTTGCTAGTGCTGTTGGGGAGGGGTTAAACTAGCTTGGCAGGGGGATGGGAACCTGAAAATAGAGTCAGTAGGAAGGGGAGTAAAGCTGGAATTAGAAAGCAAAAAGAAAGAAAGTGAGTTTGAAGGAGAGAGGAAACAAGCAGGAAAAAAGTGTAAAAAAACAAGGCACTTTGTCTAAATGCACGAAGCATTTGTAACAAAATAAATGAGTTGACGGCACAAAGATACAAATGGGTACGATCTGATAGGCATTACAGAGACGTGGTTGCAAGGTGAGCAATTGGTGAATTAAATATTCAGCGGTACTGGACAATCCGGAAGGACAGACAGAAAAGAAAAGGAGGTGGAGTAGCTCTATTGATAAAGGATGGAATCACTGCAATAGGAAGAAACGATATTGGCTCAAATGATCAGGATGTTGAAACAGTTTGGGTGGAGATAAGGAACAATAAGCGGAAAAAGTCACTGGTGGGTGTAGTCGATAGGCCCCCTAACAAGAGCTACTCTGTTGGTCAGCGCATAAACCAGGAAATAGTGGGGGCTTGTGAAAAGGGAACAGCAATAATCATGGGTGATTTTAACCTCCATATTGATTGGACAAACCAAATTGGTCAGGGTAGCCTTGAGGAGGAGTTCATAGAGTGCATAAGGGATGGGTTCCTTCAGCAGTATGTAATGGAACCAACCAGGGGGCAGGCCATCTTAGATCTGGTCCTGTGTAATGAGACAGGATTAATTAACAATCTCCAAGTAAAGGATCCCTTGGAATGAGTGATCATAGCATGATCTGAATTTGAAATTCAGATGGTGGGTGAGAAAGTTGGATCTCTAACCAGCGTACTAATCTTAAATAAAGGAGACTATGTAGGTATGAGGGCAGAGTTGGGTAAAGTGGACTGGGAAAATAAATTAAAGTGCAGGACGGTTGATGAACAGTGGTGTACATTTAAGGAGATATTGCATAACTCTCAAGAAAAATATATTCCAGTGAGGAGGAAAGGGTGTAAAAGAAAAGATAGCATCCGTGGCTAACTAAAGAAATAAAGGACGGTATCCAATTAAAAACAAGGGCATACAAAGTGGTCAAAACTAGTGGGAGGACAGAAGACTGGGAAGCTTTTAAAAGCCAGCAGAGAATGACTGAAAAAAATGATTAAGAAAGGGAAGATAGACTATGAAAGTAAACTAGCACAAAATATAAAAACAGATAGCAAGAGTTTCTATAGGTATATAAAATGGAAAAGAGTGGCTAAAGTAAATGTTGGTCCCTTCGAGGACGAGACCGGGGAATTAGTAATGGGGAACATGGAGATGGCAGAAACTCTGAACAAATATTTTCTATCAGTCTTTATGGTCGAGGACACTAACAATATCCCAACAGTGGACAGTCAAGGAGCAACAGAGGGGAGGAACTTAACACAATCACTAAGAAGGTGGTACTCAGTAAGATAATGGGACTAAAGGTGGATAAATCCCCTGGAGCTGATGGCTTGCATCCTCGGGTCTTAAGAGAAGTCGCAGCAGGGATAGTGGATGCATTGGTTGTAATTTACCAAAATTCCCTGGATTCTGGGGAGGTCCCAGCGATTGGAAAACTGCAAATGTAACGTCCTTATTTAAAAAAGGAGGCAGAAAAATAGCAGGAAACTATAGACCAGTTAGCCTCACTTCTGTGGTTGGGAAAATGTTGGAGTCCATTATTAAAGAAGCAGTAGCAGGATATTTGGAAAAGCAAAATTCGGTCAGGCAGAGTCAGCATGGATTTATGAAGGGGAAGGCATGTTTGACAAATTTGCTGGAATTCTTTGAGGATGTAACAAACAGGGTGGATAAAGGGGAACCAGTGAGTGTGGTGTATTTGGACTTCCAGAAGGCATTTGACAAGGTGCCACGTAAAAGGTTACTGCACAAGATAAAAGTTCACAGGGTTGGGGGTAATATATCAGCAAGGATAAAGGATTGGCTAACTAACAGAAAACAGAGAGTCGGATAAATGGTGCATTCTCTGGTTGGCAACCAGTAACTAGTGGGGTGCTGCAGGGCTCAGTGCTGGGACCCCAACTATTTACATTCTATATTAAAGGACTTGGAAGAAGGGACTGAATGTCATGTTGCCAAGTTTGCTGCCGATACAAAGATGGGAGGAAAAGCAATGTGTGAGGACACATAAAATCTGCAAAAGGACATAGATAGGCTAAGTGAATGGGAAAAAATTTGGCAGATGGAGTCTAATATTAGAAAGTGTGAGGTCATGCACTTTGACAGAAAAAAAATCAAAGAGCAAGTTATTATTTAAATTGAGAAAGATTGCAAAGTGCTGCAGTACAGCGGGACCTGGGGGTACTTGTGCATGAAACACAAAAGGATAGTATGCAGGTACAGCAAGTGATCAGGAAGGCGAACGGAATCTTGGCCTTCCTGATCCATCTTTATGAAAGGATATACTTGCTTTGGAAGCAGTTCAGAGAAGGTTTTGGGGATGAGGGGGATGACTTATGAGGAAAGGTTGAGTAGTTTGGGCCTCTATCCATTGGAATTCAGAAGAATGAGAGGTGATCTTATCGAAACGTATAAGATTATGAGGGGGCGGGACAAGGTGGATGCAGAGAGGATGTTTCCACTGATGGGGGAGACTCGAACTAGAGGGCATAATCTTAGAATAAGGGGCCACCCATTTAAAACTGAGATGAGGAGGAATGTCTTCTCTCAAAGGGTTGTAAATCTGTGGAATTTGCTGCCTCAGAGAGCTGTGGAAGTTGGGTCATAGAAACATAGAAAATAGTGGCAGGAGTGGACCATTCGGTGTTTTTGTGACTGGAAGGCTGTTTCCAGTGGGGTCCTGCAGGGCTCAGTGCTGGGTCCCTTGTTTTATATCAATGACTTGGACTTCAATATTGGGGGTATGATTAAGAAGTTTGAAGGTGACACTAAAATAGGCTGTGTGGTTGAGAATTAAGTAGAAAACTGCACACTGCAGGAAACTATAAATGTACTGGTCAGGTGGGCAGTAAAGTGGCAAATGGAATTTAATCCAGATAAGTGTGAGGTAATACATTTGGGGAGGTCTAACAAGGCAAGGGAATATACATTAAATGCTACAACACTGAAAATTGTAGAGGAACAAAGGGACCTTGGAGTGTAGGTCCACAGATCCCTGAAAGTGGCAGGCCAGGTAGATAAGGTGGTTAAGAAGGCATATGGAATACTTGCCTTTATTAGTCAAGGCATGGAATACAAGAGCTCGGAGGTTATGCTTGAACTGGTTAGGCCGCAATTGGAATACTGTGTGCAGTTCTGGTCACCACATTACAGGAAAGATGTGATTGTACTGAAAAGGGTACAGAGGAGATTTACAAGAATGTTGCCTGGACTGGAGAATTTTGGCTGTGAGGAAAGATTGGAGATGCAGAGTCAATTTTCTTTGGATCAGAGGACACTGAGGGGAGACCTGATGAAAGTGTATTAAATTATGAGGGGCCTGGATAGAGTGGATAGGAAGGACCTGTTTCCCTTGGCAGAGGGATCAACAACAAGGGGGCACAGATTTAAAGTAATTGGTTCAGAGGAGATACGAAGGGAATTTTCTTCACCCAGAGGTTTGTGGGGGTCTGGAACTCACTGCCTGAAAGGGTGGTAGAGGCAGAAACACTCAGCACATTTGAAAAATACTCGGATGTGCACTTCAAGTGTCATCACCGACAGGGCTACGGACCGAGAGCTGGAGAGTGGGATTAGGCTGGATAGCTGTTTGTCGGCCGGCACGGACACGGTGGGCTGAAATGGTCTCCTGCCATGCTGTAAATTTCTATGATTTCATGATTAATGACCTAGATGAAGGGACCGAGTGTAATGTATCCAAATTTGTTTAGGATACAAAACTAGGTGGGACAGTAAGCTGTGAGAACACAAGAGTCTGCAAGATATACATAGATAGACTATGTGAGTGGGCAGATGGTGTATAATGTAGGGAAATGTGAGGTTATTCACTTTGGTAGGAACAACAGAAGAACAGAGTATCTTTAAAATTATGAGAAACTTTTAAACATCGGTGTTCAGAGAGATTTGGGGTGTCCTTGTGCAAGACACACAGAAAGTGAGCATGCAGGTATGCAAGCAATAAGGAAGGGAAATGGTTTGTCCTTTATTGCAAGGGTTTGGAGTATAAGAGTAAGGAGGTCTTGCTACAATTGCACAGGGCCTTGGTGAGACCACACCTGGAGTATTGGGCACAGTTTTGTTTTCGTATCTAAGGACGGAAACACTTGCCTTGGAGATGGTGCAACAAAGGTTCACAAGATTCCTGGGATGAGAGGGCTGTCTTATGATGAGATAGTGTGTAGAATGGGCCTATACACGCTCGAATTTATAATAATGAGAGGTGATCTCATTGAAGCATACAAGGTTCTGAAGGGGACTGACAGGTTGATTCCCCTGGCTGGACTGTCAAGAACTAGGGGCACAGTCTCAGGATAAGGGGTAGGCCATTTAAGACAGAGATGAAGAGGAATTTCTTCACTCAGAGGGTTGTGAATCTTTGGCATTCTCTCCCCCAGAGGGCTGTGAATGCTCAGTCTATTCAAGGTTGAGATAGATAGATTTTTGTATATTAAGGGAATCAAGGGATATGGAGATCAGGCGGGAAAGTGGCGTTGAGGGCGATGATCAGCCATGATCTTATTGAATGGCCGTGCAGGCTCGAGGGACATTATGGCCTCCTCCTGCCGCTATTTCTTATGTTGATATCCAGGGGACTCTAGATTTATTAGTCCCACCCTTTTTCTTTAAGGTAACATACTTCCTCTGAACCCTCATTATCTCTTCATTGAATGCCTCCCACTGCTCTGAGACTGATTTAACTTCAACAAAAGAACATAAGATTTCAGAGCAGGAGTAAGCCATTCGGCCCCTCGAGCCTGCTCTGCCATTCAATGAGGTCATGGCTGATCTTCTACCTCAACTTCACTTTCCTGCACTATTCCATATCCCTTGATTACCTTAATTTACAAAAATCTATCGATCTCTGTCTTAAATATGCTCAAAGACAGAGCCTCCACAGCCCTCTGGGGTAGAGAATTACAAAGATTAATGAGTGAATAAGTTTCTGCTCATCTCAGTCCTAAATGGCCAACCCCTTATTTTGAGACTGTGACCCCTGGTTCTAGACTCCTCAGCCAGAGGAAACATCCTCCCTGCATCTATCCTGTCACGCCTTGTAAGAATTTTGTCTGTTTCAATGAGATCATCTCTCATTCTTCTAAACTCTAGAAAATACATGCCTAGTCTACTCAATCTCTCCTCATAGGACAATCCTCCCATCCCAGGAATTCAGTTTGGTGAACCTTCGTTGCCATCCTTAACAGCAAGTACATCCTTCCTTAGGTAAGCAGCCAAAACTGTACACAATACTCCAGCAGCAGTCTCACCAGGACCCTATATAATTGCAGTAAGACGTCTTTACTCTTGTACTCAAATCCTCTTGTAATAAAGGCCAACATACCATTTGCTTTCTTCGTTGCTTGCTGTACCTACATATTAACTTTCAGTGATACGTGTACAAGGACACCAAGGTCCCTCTGAACACCAACGTTTCCCAATCTCTCACCAACTCATATAGCTGCTTCCAGTCCACTTTGGCTAAATCACATCTCAGCTTAGTAAAATTGGCTTTTCCCCAATTGAGAACTTTTATTCCTGGTCTGTCTTTGTCCTTTTCCATAACTACCCTAAATCAAACTGAATTATGATCACTAGCACCAAAATGCTGTCCCATCGATACCCCTTCCACTTACCCAGCTTCAGTCCCCAATACTAAGTCCAGAACTTCCCCCTCTCTTTTTGGCTTGCTGCGTACTGGCTAAAAAGTTCTGCTGGTTGCTGACCCCTCTGTGAAGGGAAATAGATCCTTCCTCTCCACTCTATCTAGGCCGCTCATAATTTTATACACCTTATTAAGATCTCCCCTCAGCCTCCTTTGTTCCAAAGAGGGTTGGTGGGCTGGAGGAGGTTACAGAGATAGGGAAGGGTGAGACCCTGGAGAGATTTGAACAAGAGAATGCGTATTTTAAAGGCTGATAACACCAGCCATCTCGCCCAGCACAGAATGTAACTCACCAACAACAGGAAGGATGTTACTTTAAATACTACGAATGCATAATGCGGGGAAATCAATCTCTGTCCCTTTAACTAACAGCGTCATGGAAAGAGGAAAATGAATGACATTTAAACACCTGATTAACTTGGCACTGAAGTGTCTGAAACTCATAATAGGAGCTCCAGAAAAACAAAAAACTGAGCAATGTTACATTGTTTTGTTAACAAAAGAAATCTTGATTTAACTTTTAAAAGATAAATTGTTTAACAGGGATTCACACAGACTCACCCGACAGGCCGACTCAGGATCCACCCCTCAAGCACCGCGATTGGTTGCAGAACTCGCTGCTCCCTGGGCACTCCGGCCTCTGACCTCCCTTCCTGTTGGTTCCCAGGGCAATCAATCACTACTCGCCAACATTACACTGCCAGATTAAGTTGAGGGGCTTGGAGGAAGAAATAAAACAAGACCGTGAACCTGAGTGAAGAAATAAAATTAGAGAAGCATGATGAAATAAACAAGGATAGACAATATAAACTGAAGGGTACAATCCGAAAGGCGGTGCATGAACAGTGAGACCTGCGGGTATATGTGGACAAATCACTGAAGGTGACAGGACAGGTTGGGAAAGCAGTTAAAAAAGCTTACAGGTAGCTGGGCATCACAGAGTACAAAAGCAAGGAGGTTATGATGAACCTTTGTAAAACACTGGTTCGGCCTCAACTGGAGCATTGTGTCCAATTCTGGGCATCGCACATTAGGATGTGAAGGCCTGAGAGAGGGTGCAGAAAAGATTGACAAGAATGATTCACGAGATGAGGGACTTCAGTTCCGTGGATTGACTGGAGAAGCTGGGGTTGTTCTCCTTAGAGCAGAGAGGGTTGAGAGGAGAATTGATAGAAGTGTTCAAAATCATGAGGGGTGTGGACAGAGTAGATAGAGAGATACTGTTCCCACTGGCAGCAGGGTAGAGAATCAGAGGAGATGGATTTAAGGTGAATGGCAAAAGAACCAAAGGTGACATCAGAAAATCTATTTTACGCAGCGAGTGGTTAGGATCCGGAAAGCACGGCCTGAAAGGATGGTGGAGGAAGACTCAATCACAGCTTTCAAAAAAAAAAGTTGGATAAGTATCTGAAAGAAAACATTTGCAGGGCTGGGGGAAGGGCAGGCAGTGGGACTAGCTGGGAGCAGGCAAGGGTTCGATGGGCCGAACGGCCTTCCGTGCTGTAACCATTCTCTGATTGTGTGAGCAGAACCACTCTGTTCCCTGACTCAATCTAAAGCCTTCCTGATTGTGAGCATCTCTGTTAAACCTGCCCTGCACCTTCACTGCTCCAAGGAGAACCACCCCAGATGCTGCAACCATCATCTTATTGAATGGTAGCCGGCTCGAGGGGCCAAAGGGCCGACTCATCTCCTATTTCTGATGTTCTCATGTATTCATGTCACTAGTCCCCATCCTGCACCTGCTCCCTGCAGTAAGATGGCCGCCGCGCATGCTCCCTGCCCTGCAGCGGGACAATTGAAAGTATTGTGACGTTGAGGAAGCCCCGCCCCCCGTGGCAGGTGGCCCCGTGCTGCCCAAAGATGGCGGACGAACTCCCGGCAAACCCCGACAGTAACCAAGGCCCGTCCCCACCCGAAGGTGCTCCACAGCCGCCACCCGCCGACTCGGCGGCCAAATCTCACCGCCCGCACGTGTCCATGAGAAGGTGAGTCCTCAGGGAGGCTGAGCGCGCTGCCCGGGCTGCTCATCCATCCTCCGCGTGGGGCAAAACATCGTCCGTCCGCAGCTAATCTCCCACAATAGGCTGGCCCCGCGCCTGCGCACAACTCCGCCTCGCCTCACCTGGGCCCCGAGCTCAAAGGCTGCGAGCGGAGCCCACCAACAAACCCCCCAACCGCAACACTCAGCCCACAGCCAATGGCGAGGCGGCGCGGGGCACCAGCCCACCCAGCGCGTTGCTCCGCACCAATCAGTGGCGGGGGGCGGGGCCGCGGCACCAATCAATCACTGGTCCCTGAAGGTACTGACTCTGGCTGGGTTTAGTTCTGCACTCACTGGTTCCCCTCCCCTGAAGGTACTGACTCTGGCTGGGTTTAGTTCTGCACTCACTGGTTCCCCTCCCCTGAAGGTACTGACTCTGGCTGGGTTCAGTTCTACACTCACTGGTTCCCCTCCCCTGAAGGTACTGACTCTGGCTGGGTTCAGTTCTACACTCACTGGTTCCCTTCCCCTGAAGGTACTGACTCTGGCTGGGTTCAGTTCTACACTCACTGGTTCCCCTCCCCTGAAGGTGCTGACTCTGGCTGGGTTCAGTTCTGCACTCACTGGTTCCCCTCCCCTGAAGGTACTGACTCTGGCTGGGTTCAGTTCTGCACTCACTGGTTCCCCTCCCCTGAAGGTACTGACTCTGGCTGGGTTCAGTTCGACACTCACTGGTTCCCCTCCCCTGAAGGTACTGACTCTGGCTGGGTTCAGTTCTACACTCACTGGTTCCCCTCCCCTGAAGGTACTGACTCTGGCTGGGTTCAGTTCTACACTCACTGGTTCCCCTCCCCTGAAGGTGCTGACTCTGGCTGGGTTCAGGTCCACACTCACTGGTTCCCCTTCCCTGAAGGTACTGACTCTGGCTGGGTTCAGTTCTACACTCACTGGTTCCCCTCCCCTGAAGGTACTGACTCTGGCTGGGTTCAGTTCTACACTCACTGGTTCCCCTCCCCTGAAGGTACTGACTCTGGCTGGGTTCAGTTCTACACTCACTGGTTCCCCTCCCCTGAAGGTACTGACTCTGGCTGGGTTCAGTTCTACACTCACTGGTTCCCTTCCCCTGAAGGTACTAACTCTGGCTGGGTTCAGTTCTACACTCACTGGTTCCCCTCCCCTGAAGGTACTGACTCTGGCTGGGTTCAGTTCGACACTCACTGGTTCCCCTCCCCTGAAGGTACTGACTCTGGCTGGGTTCAGTTCTACACTCACTGGTTCCCCTCCCCTGAAGGTACTGACTCTGGCTGGGTTCAGTTCTACACTCACTGGTTCCCCTCCCCTGAAGGTACTGACTCTGGCTGGGTTCAGTTCTACACTCACTGGTTCCCTTCCCCTGAAGGTACTAACTCTGGCTGGGTTCAGTTCTACACTCACTGGTTCCCCTCCCCTGAAGGTACTGACTCTGGCTGGGTTCAGTTCTACACTCACTGGTTCCCCTCCCCTGAAGGTACTGACTCTGGCTGGGTTCAGTTCTACAGTCACTGGTTCCCCTCCCCTGAAGGTACTGACTCTGGCTGGGTTCAGTTCTACACTCACTGGTTCCCCTCCCCTGAAGGTACTGACTCTGGCTGGGTTCAGTTCCACACTCACTGGTTCCCCTCCCCTGAAGGTACTGACTCTGGCTGGGTTCAGTTCTACACTCACTGGTTCCCCTCCCCTGAAGGTACTGACTCTGGCTGGGTTCAGTTCTACACTCACTGGTTCCCCTCCCCTGAAGGTACTGACTCTGGCTGGGTTCAGTTCCAAACACATGACATCATTCACTTTGTTCCTGCACCAAGATGGCCGCGCATGCGCGGTGCTACACACTGAATCAAAATGGAGGAGCGCTGAACCTGCCTTCCTGTACGAAGATGGCCGCCGTTATCCTGGGCCTGTGACGGGAGAAAGCCCCGAAGCTGCAACCGCCGATATTCCGGTTATTATTCCCGGCTTGCGGCGGGCACCGGTTGTTTGTGAAGCCTCCCCACCTCCCCGCTGGTCCCTTACTCCGCTCTGTCCCGCTGAAAAGTACACTTCTGAGGAGCCTTCTCAAAACATGTCTTCTCCGCCATTACAAGCCTCGCGCATGCTCCAAACACAGCCAGGGCCCGCGCCTGCGCACTGAGCTCCTGTAGTCTGGGTGCGGCACTTTCTTCTCCGCGGGGCACGCTGGGTACATAAGACCATGTTAAATCGGTGCAGGAGTGGGCCAGATACTGCACGGTTATATACAGAGTAAAGCTCCCTCTGTACTGTCCTAAACACTCCCAGGGCAGGTACAGCACATATTAAATACACAGTAAGGATCCAGCTGCACTGTCCCACCAGGTATTCCCAGGGCATTTACAGCACGGGTTAGATACAGAATAAAGCTCACTCTGCACTGTCCCAAGAAACAATCCCAGGGCAGGTACAGCACAAGTATTTTGTTGTTAATCTGTAAATAAAAAGCCCCCTGATTAAAGGGGGGAGGAGACACAAATAAACCAATTAAACTTTGGACGGTAAACTTAAATCAAATTAACAGTTGGTTGCTGGAGGCGATGATGCACTCCAGTCTGTCTGGTGCTGATCTCTTACAGAAGGCCGCAAGCGTACTGGTGGCAGGTACAACACATGTTAGATAGAGAGTAAAGCTCCCTCTACAGTGACCTATCAAACACTCCCAGGGCAGGTACAGCATGGGTTAGATCTGGAGTAAAGCTCCCTCTACATTCACCAATCCAACACTCCCAGGGCAGGTACAGCAGGGGTTAGATACAGAGTGAAGCTCCCTCTGCACTGTCCCATCAAACACTCCCAGTGCAAGCACAGCATGGGTTAGATACAGAGTGAATCTCCCTCTACACTGTCCCATCAAACACTCACAGGGCAAGTACAGCATAATTTAGATGCAGGGTAAATGTCTTTCTAAACAGGCAATCCAAAATTGCACAGGACAGGCACAACACAGGTTAGGTACACATCATCATCATTATAGGCAGTCCTTCGAAATCGAGGAAGAGTTGCTTACACTCGAAAGGTGAGTTCTTAGGTGACTAAATAGTCGAATACGGGAATTACAGTCTCGGTCACAGGTAGGACAGCCAGTCGTTGAAAGAAAGGGTGGGTGGGACTGGTTTGCCGCATGCTCCTCTGCTTGGTTTCTGCATGCGCTCAGCGATGAGACTTGAGGTGCTCAGCGCCCTCCCCGGATGCATTTCCTCTACTTAGAGTGGACTTTGGCCAGGGACTCCCAGGTATCAGCGGGGATGTTGCATTTTATCAAGGAAGCTTTGACGGTGCACTTGAAATGGTTCGTCTGCCCACCTTGAGCTCACTTGCCATGTAGAAGTTCTGAGCAGAGCGCTTGCTTTGGGAGTCTTGTGTGAACCATGTGAACAATGTGGCAAGCCAGATTAGGAAAAGGGGAGGTGTAACGAGACCTGGGTGTCATGGTACATCAGTCATTGAAGGTTGGCATGCAGGTACAGCAGGCGGTTCAGAAAGCAAATGGCATGTTTGCCTTCATAGTGAGGGGATTTCAGTACAGGGACAGGGAGGTGTTGCTACAGTTGTACAGGGCCTTGGCGAGGCCAAACCTGGAGTATTGTGTACAGTTTTGGCCTCCTAACTTGAGGAAGGACATTCTTGCTATTGAGGGAGTGCAGCGAAGGTTCACCAGACTGATTCCCGGGATGGCGGGACTGACATATCAAGAAAGACTGGATCAACTGGGCTTGTATTCACTGGAGTTCAGAAGAATGAGAGGGGATCTCATAGAAACGTTTAAAATTCTGATGGGTTTAGACAGGTTAGATGCAGGAAGAATGTTCCAATGTTGGGGAAGTCCAGAACCAGGGGTCACAGTCGAAGGATAAGGGGTAAGCCATTTAGGACCGAGATGAGGAGAAACTTCTTCACCCAGAGAGTGCTGAACCTGGGGAATTCTCTACCACAGAAAGTTGTTGAGGCCAATTCACTAAATATATTCAAAAAGGAATTAGATGAAGTCCTTACTACTAGGAGGATCAAAGGGTATGGCGCGAAAGCAGGAATGGGGTACTGAGGTTGCATGTTCAGCCATGAACTCATTGAATGGCGGTGCAGGCTAGAAGGGTCGAATGGGCTACTTCTGCAGCTATTTTCTATGTTTCTATGTTTCTATGTGTGTCCCTGGAGATGGAGCATGCGGTATCCACGAGAGATGGGCACCGCAGAGACTGGAGTGCATCATTTCAAGAGGCAACTGAATTTTAATTTTAATAAATTTGATTTCATTTGACAAAGCTTCCCTTAATGTTGAATTGTTAAGTTTTATTTTTGGTGCCCTCAAAAATAATAAAGGGGCACTTTAATGAAAGTTTCTGGAGTGTGACGCCCCTCCCCACTTTAATCAGGGGACACTTGATTATTGTTTTACTTAACATAGTTGTGAACAATGTGGCCCACCCAATGGAACTGGTCGAGTGTGGTCAGTGCTTTGATGCTGGTGATGTTGGTCTGATCGAGGAAACACCAGGACTGGTTTAATGAGAATGACGAGGAGATCGAAGAGCTAATTGTTAGCAAGCACAGGGCATTTCTGAACCTAAAACAACAACCCAACTCGGGAGCAGCAAAGCAGCATTACAGACGGCTTAAGGCCGAGGTCCAAGAAAAAACCTGTGACCTAAAGCATAGATGGTGGGTCGAGAAATCACAGGAGGTTCAGCAGCTGGCCGACAGCCATGATGTGTGACGAGTCTTCATCGCAGTCAAGGCCACCTATGGCCCAAGCACCCAAGGCCCCACCCCACTGCTGGCCAAGAATGGGGAAACACTCATCAAGGACACTGAGGCAGTCCGGACCCGCTGGAAGGAGCACTTCGAAGATCTCTTTAACTGAGACTCTGCCTTTGAATCGAGTGTCCTCGATTCCAACCCACAGCATGCTACCCGCCAACATCTCCGCAAAACCCCAGCCCTGCACGAGATAGAAAAGGCCATCCACCAGCTCAAGAACAACAAGGCAATGGGAGCGGATGAAATCCCCACTGAGGCACGAAAGTATAGCAGAGAGGCAATATTGGCAAAAATGCATGACCTCATCTCTCTCATCTGGAAGGAGGAGAGCATGCCTGGAGATCTCAGAGATGCAGTAATCTTTAACAAAGGGGACAAGTCCGATTGCGGCAATTACAGATGGATCGCCCTGTTATCAGCCACTGGGAAAGCCATCACTAGAATCCGCCCAAACCGTCTTCTCCCTGTGGCTGAGGAACTCCTCCCGGAGTCACAGTGTGGTTTTCGTCCACTACGGTGTATGACGGACATGAGTAGGTACACAGTAAGGATCTCAATACGCTGTCTCATCAGACACTTGCAGGGAAGGTACAGCATGGGTTAGATACAGAGTAAAGCTCCCTCCACAGTGTCCCATCAAACATTCCCAGAGTAAGTACAACATGGGTTAAACAAAGATGATACAGCTCCCTCGATACTGTTCCATCTGTCATTCCCAGGGCAAGTACAGCACAAGTTGGGTACAGACTACATCTCCATCTAACTTGTCCATTCATTCCAGGGCAGATATAGCATCGGATAGATATAGAGAAAATCTCGCTCTACACTGTTCTGCCAGACATTACAAGGGTAGGTACAGCATAGGTTAAATACAGAGTAAAGTTCCCTCTACACTGTCCCATCAACCGTTCGCAGGGCAGGTACCACCAAGCTCATGGTCTACAGGATTGTAGTAATACCCGCCCTCCTGTATGGCTCAGAGGCATGGACCATGTACAGTAGACGCTCAAGTCACTGGAGATATATCACCAACAATGTCTCTGCAAGAACCTACAAATCCCCTGGGAGGACTGGCACACCAACATCAGCGTCCTTGTCCAGGCTAACGTCCCCAGCATTGAAGCACTGACCACACTCGATTAACTCGACTGGGCAGGCCACATAGTTCGCATGCCAGACACAAGACTCCCAAACCAAGTGCTCTATGTGGAGCTCCTTCATGGCAAATGAGCTAAAGGTGGGCAGCGGAAACGTTACAAGGACACCCTCAAAGCCTCCCTGATAAAGTGCGACATCCCCACTGACAACTGGGATTCCCTGGCCAAAGACCACCTTAATTCGAGAAAGTGCATCCGGGAAGTTGCTGAGCCCTTCGAGTCTCAATGCCGAGAGCATGCAGAAATCAAGCGCAGGCAGCGGAAAGAGCATGTGGCGAACCAATCACACCCACCCCTTCCCTCAATGATTTTCTGTCCCACCTGTGACAGAGTCTGTGGCTCTCATATTGGACTGTTCAGACATCAAATAACTCACTTCAGGAGTGGAAGCAAGTCTTCCTCGATTCCGAGGGACTGCCTATGATGATAATGATGATGATGAGGAGGAGGACAAGTCAGGTTAGATGCAGAGTAAAGCTCCCTCTACACAGTCTCACCAGACATTCCCAGGTAGGCACAGCATGGGTTATTAAAGGTTAAATCTCCTTCTAGCCTGTCCCAAACACGCACAGGGTAGGTACAGCATAGGTTAGATACAGAGTTAATCTCCCTCTACGCTGTCCCATCAAACACTCACACAACAGGCACAGCACGGGTCAGTCAGAGAGTAAAGCTCCCCATAGATTGCTCCATCAAACACTCTCATTGCAGGTACAGCACGGGTTAGATACAGAGTAAAACTCCCGCAAGTCTCATTAAACATTCCCAGGGCAGGAACAACACGGGTTAGATACTGAGTAAAGCTAACTCAACACTGTCCCATCAAACACTCAGAGGGAAGATACAGCACAGGTTAGATAAGAGAGAAAAGCTTGCTCTACACTATCCCATCAAGAACTGCCAGGACAGGTACTGCACAGGTTAGACAGAAAGGTTTAGGCTGGGTTTTCCAGAACTTGGGGCCTGGACAACAGAAGGCACAGCCACCAATTATAATCAGGGATGCTCAGGAAGACATATATCTCATGGGTGAGCGGGTGTCAGCGGTGGTTGTGGGGCTGGAGGAATTTACAGAGCTAGGGAGGGGCAAGGTCACGGAGGGATTTGAAAATAAGTATAAGAATTTTGAAATCAAGGCGTTGCTCAACTAGAAGCCAATGTAGGTCAGTGAGCACTGGGGTAATGGGTGAGCTGGACTTGGTGCGAGTTAGGGCATGGGCAGCCGAATTTTGGATTAACACTAGTTTATGTAGAGTAGAATGTGGGAGAAGTGCATTGGAATAGTCAAGTCCAGAAGTCACACAGGCAAGGATGAGGGCTTCAGAAGTGGATGAGCTGAGGCAAGAGCGGGGACGGATGATGTTACAGAGGTGGAAATAGGCAGTCTTAATTATGCTGTTGATATCTGATCAAATAACCTATTTCAGGGTTAAGTATGAAACCAAGGTTGCGAACAGTCTGGTTCAGGCTCAGACAGAAGTTGGGGAGAGGGATGGAGTTTGTCACTCGGGAACGGAGTGTGTGGCAATAACAATTACAAATATCAGAATATTTCACAGGCTATCACGTGCAAAATGCATGGATGAGTTTTTAAAATCCAATCGGTTCCAAAAATGGGTTACAGATAGTAACAGATTTCAAACCTTATGCAAGATGGTTCAATAAAGGGGTGGTTCAAAGGATTTCAGCTGAGTTTAAGGTGGGACACTGCAGTTAAGTCTACAACAACCACAACCCATGTACTCAAATGGAACAAGTTTGAGGTTTGATAGAAGGCGAACTAGGTGAGAAGTGATATAAGTTAGATTAATAAAAAGCACTAAAATGGAAGATTCAGTAACAGAACATCAAACAGTCTCCTCTGATCATGGAGGAATCAAATATTCGACACAATGTGTCTGAAACAAAGATAATGTATTCAACATTTATACACAATATTAATCTCCAGCTCAGGTATAGGGGTTATTAAGATCATCAGAAACAAACATGAGGTGCCAGAATGAACATGGTTCAGTGCCCAAAGCAATCACAGTAAATCCTGTTCGAGTCACAAATTCAGTCTTTTTGCTGAGCTCATTTAAAACTGAGATGAGGAGGAATTTCTTCTCTCAGAGTGTTGTAAATCTGTGGAATTCTCTGCCTCAGAGAGCAGTGGAGGCTGGGTCATTGAATATATTTAAGGTAGAGATAGCCAGATTTTTGAGCGATAAGGGAGTAAAGTGTTCCGGGGAGTGGGCAGGGAATCATAGAAACATAGAAACATAGAAAATAGGTGCAGGAGTAGGCCATTCGGCCCTTAGAGCCTGCACCACCATTCAAGAAGATCATGGCTGATCATTCCCTCAGTACCCCTTTCCTGCTTTCTCTCCATACCCCTTGATCACCTTACCGTAACGGACACATCTAACTCCCTCTTGAATATATCCAATGAACTGGCATCAACAACTCTCTGCGGCAGGGAATTCCACAGATTAACAACTCTCTGAGTGAAGAAGTTTCTCCTCATCTCAGTCCTAAATGATCTACCCCTTATCCTAAGTCTGTGTCCCCTGGTTCTGGACTCCCCCAACATCGGGAACATTCTTCCCGCATCTAACTTGTCCAGTCCCGTCAGAATCTTATATATTTCTATGAGATCCCCTCTCATCTTTCTAAACTCCAATGTATAAATTCCCAGTTGATCCAGTCTCTCCTCACATGTCAGTCCAGCCATCCCGGGAATCAGTCTGGTGCAGATTCAATAGTAACTTTCAAAAGGGAATTGGATATATACTTGAAATGGAAAAAATTGCAAGGCTATGGGGGGAAAGGGCAGGGTCGTGGGACTAACTTGGACAGCTCTTTCAAAGAGCCGGCACGTGATTGGCTGAATGGCCTCCTTCTGTGCTGCAAAATTTAACGAAATTTAAGTTGATGACCTGATGGTAGCATGTTAAAGTCCTTGGCTTTCCCTACAGATCAGTAACACTATCCTTGCAATAAAATGCAATGAGACACTGAAATGATCTTTTAAACACAAGCAGCTTGGCACCTGTACCAACACTTCGTGTAACTCGACACAAACAAAGATCACAAACATTCTGCTGGGATAGTATGAGCTTGCTTATTTTGCATGTTACTTCTTCAGCCTTGCATCCCTACACATTTCAGGGCAATTCGGTCCTCTTGCTGAGGGCTGAAACCTATCTGAAAAAATTAATACGTTATTTCGATGAGATCTGCAGCATCAAATGGTCATAGAGTGTTGATAAACCTTTGGCCACTGGAGACAAGAATAAGACTTTTTTTTCAACAAAGGGTTAAGTTGGACAATTCCTTTCCAGGACACTGCTCAGCTGTCTACCTGCATCGAGGTGCCATTGAGTGGTTGGTTGTACATCAGTAGACTAGTATCGTCATAATCAGAGCTCGATTCTTTTTTGTTCGATTTCCTTTTCGTTATTGACTCTTTGAACTAGTCGACATATCCACGTGGGAACATTTGGCTAACAACTCTTTTGGGGAAAACATAATAAATTAATCCAAGTGCCCTCCAATATGGGGGACACTCCAAATACTTTTCACGTGCCCTTTTTTTTTGTGATTTTTGTGGGGGTTTTTTGTTGGTTTTTTTTGGGTAGTAAAACGATAATTTACAGTGTCCCCTATAAAAGGGGAGGGGGACACTAAAACCCAGCAATTAAAACAAATTAAACTTTAAAACATATAAAATCAAATTAAAATTTGGTTGCCGGGGGTGACATGCACTCCAGTCCCTCCGGTGCCCACCTCTCGCGGAAGGCCGTGAGCGTACCAGTGGACACCATGTGCTCCATCTCCAGGGACCCCGTGGCCCAGATGTAAGCACGGAAGAGAGGCAGGCAGTCAGGCTGAACGACCCCCTCGAACGCCCGCTGCCTGGACCGGCTGATGGCACCCTTGGCAGTGCCCAGGAGCAGTCCTACAAGTAGGCCTTCGGACCTACCCGCTCCCCTCCGCACAGGGTGCCCAAAGATCAGGAGTGTGGGACTGAAGTGCAGCCAGAAATTGAGGAGCAGCTCATTTAAATAATGAAACAGGGGCTGCAACCTCGTATATTCACTTAAAACGTGGAACACAGACTCTTCCAGCCCGCAGAAATTGTAGGCGGTCTGGGAGCCCATGAACCGACTTAAAAATTTATTGCACGGGCCTGCTCCGTGCACCACCCTCCAGGCCAAGTTCCCGATAAATAGCGGAGGACTCCTGCGTAGAGTGCACTCCATCGGGGACCCCCGCCTCCTCCGGATGGCAAGATGGTACGCCATGGCGTGTCCGGATGGCAGATGAGGATGGCAAGGTTGAGAGTGTGCAGGAGCAGCCCGTACAGGAATCCCCACCGCGCGGAACTGAAAGGCACGGAGGGGATTTCCTTGAGGCGGCTCAAGTTGTGAGGCACCGGCTCCCGAAGGAGGTTCCGGGATTTGGCGCCAATGAGGAATTCCGTCCAGATGGGGGTCAGTTTGGACGGGATCTCCCCACGTGCTTGAGCCTCCTCGACACACCGAACAGAGTCAGGGCCCAGAGCTGCTTTTAGCGACTTGATGGCATCGGCCACGCAGTGGACGTCGGCCGAATTTAGGCGCCATGCCAGCATGTCTGGCGCCATCCAGCCTGCTCCTCCACCATCCAGCAGGTCCCTGACCATGGTCACCTCGCCAGCCACAGCCGTCTCGTCCGACTGCCACCTAAAACCTTGATCGTGGAAGTACGGATTCCTGAGCAGCGGCTCCTGCAGGACAGCCGCCACTCCAGCTGGTGGAGAGCTGCACTTGGTGGAGACTTTGTTCCAACATTTGGCTAACAAGTCTGAAAAGAAAATGCCATCTGACTCAATCCTGACATTGGATCCTATTTTCCTTAAATGTACAAGGCAATTTCTTCACTGTCCTACCCTGTCCCCTCAAGGTGCTAACTCGTGCTGGGGACAGTTTGACAGCTCATGGATGCCGTATGCTACTTTCCCAAGTGGCAATCCTTCAGTAAATGTCCGAAAGGAACTTGACCAGGGGTATCACAACCGAGTCCAAATTTGACCAGTTTTCTTGCAAGTAGGGATCAGTGGATCTGGCCGAAAGTCCAGTTTCCTGAGTCCAGGGGCACCGAAACCAACTGTATCTCCAAACTGCTGTCTGAGACCAGCTAGCTCTGCAGAAAGCAATGACTGAACCTGGGACTATCTCGCCTCTTGGGCTCAGCTGCACACTAGCTATACCAACTACACCATCAGTGGAAACAAATAAGACAACTGTAATAAGTAGTGAGGTACTGATGTCTGATTCTGTAATCTGTACAGCGAGACACCAGGTCTATTATTGAGCACCCTTCTGCGCTCAAAGAAATGTCAACATTTTGCTTGAGTAACTCATTGATTGTTCTGTCTCACGCTTCAGAATAGCAGCTTAGAAGTCTGGTGTGGCTTTATGGTTTACATGGGTCCAGGCTTTGGCCTGGAGAAGGTTCTGTCTGTTAAATGTCGACCCATACAATTGGACTGAAATTGCTGTCCAATCATGGTTGAACAACTCTCAAATTGCTTTGCTCTTCGATTTAAATCGGCAATCAGCATGTGACTGATTGATACCTGCCAGCAACAATTCCACACCCATAGATTGGAGCGTTGCATTATTCTGCCCAGTGGTCAGAACATCTGTGCGAGTTCAGAAGCCCATAATAGTCAGAATACTGCAGGATATATTTCCACAAGGAACAGAACGGAGAGAAACGACAGTCCCTTCCCAACTAACAGATGATACTTCTAGTCTTCAAACCTGAGCTTCCTAAAAAGTAGAGCTGAGTCTATGATCAGACCAGCCATGACCTTATTGAATGGGGAGCAGGCTCGGGATTCTGGGTGGCCCACTCCTGTTCCTATTTCTCATGGTCTTATGTACCCAGCATGCTCCGCGGGGGAGAATGTGCTGCACCCAGACTACAGGAGCTCAGTGCGCAGGCGCGGGTCCTGGCAGTGTTTGGAGCATGCGCGGTGTGTGTAATGGTGGAGGAGACATGTTTTTGACAGGCTCCTCAGAAGTGTCCTTTTCAGCGGGACGGAGCGGAGTAATGGACCAGCAGGGAGCCGGGGAGGCTTCATAAACAACCGGTGTCCGCTGCAAGCCCGGAAATGGGTGAGTTCGGGCAAGCAGGGGTGGCAGATGCTGCTTTGTCTTGTTTTTGCTATCTGTGCTGACACTAGAGCAGCTGATAAGGAGTGCGAGAGTCGGAGACAGAGGCCCAGAGACCAGCCCAACCAGTTGCAGACAAAGATAGAGGGTTTGAAATCGAGAGGTGACGTCGCAGCCAAGCTGGTAAGTGTTTGGCTGTTCAACTGGTAAGTATAACTCTCTTTTAGACTGACTTTTAGATTGGTTTAATTGGCAGCCAACCAATAAGTAGCTGTTTGGTGTTTCAGTAAATTTTAGTAAGTAAATTAATTTAAGGGTTAAGTCATGGCAGCAGAGCTCGGACACGTGTCATGCCCCTCCTGTGTTACGTGGGAAGTCAGGGACGCTTCCAGTGTCCCTGACTACTATGTGTGTGGGAAGTGTGTCCAACTGCAGCTCCTGACAGACCGCATGACGGCATTGGGAAAAAGAGTGGGAGAGCTATAGTGATAGGAGACTCTACTTTAAAGGGAATAGATAGAAGTTTCTGCAGACGCAACCGAGACTCCAGGATGGTATGTTGCCTCCCTGGTGCAAGGGTCAAGGATGTCTCGGAGCGGCTGCAGAGCATTCTGGAGAGGGAGGGTGAACAGCCAATTGTCGTGGTACATGTAGGTACCAACGATATAGGTAAGAAGCGGGAAGAGGTCCTACAAGCTGTATTTAGGGAGCTAGGAGTTAAATTAAAAAGTAGAACCTCAAAGGTAGTAATCTCTGGATTGCTACCAGTGTCACGTGCTAATCAGAGTAGAGGGAGCAGGATAGTTAGAATAAATACGTGGCTTGAGCAGTGGTGCAAGAGGGAGGGATTCAAATTCCTGGGACATTGGAACCAGTTCTGGGGGAAGTGGGACCTGAGCTGCAAGGAGGATGCTATCAGGCTGCAGATTGACTTGGATAGGTTAGGTGAGTGGACAAATGCATGGCAGATGAAGTATAATGTGGATTAATGTGAGGTTATCCACTTTGGTGGTAAAAACAGAGAGACAGACTATTATCTGAATGGTGACAGATTAGGAAACGGGGAGGTGCGACGAGACCTGGGTGTCATGGTACATCAGTCATTGACGGTTGGCATGCAGATACAGGAGGCGGTTAAGAAAGCAAACGGCATGTTGGCCTTCATAGCGAGGGGATTTGAGTACAGGGGCAGGGCGGTGTTACTACAGTTGTACAGAGCTTTGGTGAGGCCACACCTGGAGTATTGTGTACAGTTTTGGTCTCCTAACTTGAGGAACGACATTCTTGCTATTGAGGGAGTGCAGCGAAGGTTCACCAGTCTGATTCCTGGGATGGTGGGACTGACCTATCAAAGACTGGATCAACTGGGCTTGTATTCACTTGAGTTCAGAAGAATGAGAGGGGTTCTGATGGGTTTCGACAGGTTAGATGCAGGAAGAATGTTCCCAGAACCAGGGGTCAGAGTTAAAGGATAAGGGCTAAGCCATTTAGGATCGAGATGAGGAGAAACCTCTTCACCCAGAGAGTGGTGAATCTGTGGAATTCGCTACCACAGAAAGTTGTTGAGGTCAATTCACTAAATATATTCAAAAAGGAGTTAGATGTCGTCCTTACTACTAGGCGGATCAAGGGGTATGGCGAGAAAGCAGGAATGGGTTACTGAAGTTGCATGTTCAGCCATGAACTCATTGAATGGCGGTGCAGGCTCGAAGGGCCGAATGGCCTACTCCTGCCCTATTTTCTATGTTTCTATGTTTCTATAATAACCGGAATATCGGCAGTTACAGCTTCGAGGCTTTCTCCCGGTCACAGGCCCAAGGTAACAGCGGCCATCTTGGTACAGGAAGCATGTTCAGCGTTCCACCATCTTGATGCAGTTAGTAGCAGAGCGCATGCGCGGCCATCTTGATGTTGGAATGTTAGTGTCTGGAACTGAACCCAGCCAGAGTCAGCACCCTCAGGGCAGGGGCACCAATGAGTGTAGAACTGAACCCAGCCACAGTCAGCACCTTCAGGGGCGAGGAACCAGCGAGTGTAGAACTGGACCCAGCCACTGTTAGCACCATTATTGGAGGAGAGGGAGAGGAAACCAGTGATTGTAGAACTGGACTCAGCCAGAATCAGCACCATCAAGGAGGGAGGGGAGCCAGTGAGTGTCGAACTGTACGCAGCCAGAATTGGTGGGTAAAATTGGGAGTGGAGGTGAAGCAGTCTATAACATAAGAATATAAGAAATAGGAGCAGGAGTAGGCCATTTGGTCCCTCGAGCCTGCTCCCCATTCAATAAGATCATGGCTGATCTGATCATGGACTCGAGTTCACATCCGTGCCCGCTCCCCATAACCCTTTACTCCCTTATCACTGAAAATGTGTCTCTCTCTCCACCTTAAATATATTCAATGACCCAGCTTGCACAGCTCTTTGGGGCAGCTAATTCCATGGATTTACAACCCTCAGAGAAAAAATCTCAGTTTTAAATGGGCGGCTCTTTATTCTGAGACTATGTCCGCTAATTTTAGTTTTCCCGATAAATGGAAATATCCCCTCTGCATCCAGCTTGGCGAGCCCCCTCATTATCATTAAGTTTCAATAAGATCACCTCTCATTCTTTTGAACTCCAATGTGTAGAGGCTAAACCTGCTCAACCTATCCTCAGAAATCAACCCCCTCATCTCTGGAATCAACCTAGTTAACCTTCTCTGAACAGCCTCCAATGTAAGTATATCCTTCCTTACATACGGAGACCAAAACTGTACGCAGTACTCCAGGTGTGGCCTCACCATTATTCTGTACAGTTGTAGCATGACTTCTCTGCTTTTATACTCTATCCTGCTTGCAATAAAGGCCAACATTCCATTTGCATTCCTGATTATTTACTGTACATGCATACTAACTTTTTGTGTTTCATGCACAAGACCCCCAAGTCTCTCTGTAATGCAGCTCTTTGCAATTTTTCTCCATTTAAATTATAATTTGCGTTTCTATTATTTCTGCTAAAGTGGATAACCTCACATTTTCCCACATTATACTTCATCTGCCAAATGTTTGCCCTCTGTCTAAACCTGTCTGTATCCCTTTGCAGATTTTTTGTGTCTTCCACACAATTTCTGTAACAACTGCAACCTCGGTCCATTCATCCAAGTCATTAATATGGATTGTAAATAGTTGAGGACCCAGCACCAATCCCTGCGGCACTCCAATAGTCATGTTTGTCAACTGGACAATGACCCATTTATCCCGACCTTCTGTTTTCTGTTAGTTAGCCAATCCCCTAGCCACGTTAATATATTAAAGCCAACCCAGTGAGCTTTTATATTGTGCAGTAACCTCTTAGGTGGCAACTTATCGAATGCCTTATGGAAATCCAAATACGCCACACCCACTGCTTACCCCTTATCCACCCTGCTCGTTACATCCTCAAAGAACTGCAGCGAATTTGTAAACATGATTTCTCTTTAATAAAACCATGTTGAATCTGCTTGAATGAATCATGCTTTTCCAAATGTCCTGCTACTGCTTCCTTAATAATGGACTCCAGCATTTTCCCAACGACAGAAGTTAGGCTACCTGGTATATGGTTTCCTGCTTTTTGTCTGCCTCCTTCTTCAAATCGGCAAGTTACATTTGCGCTTTTCAATCTGTTGGGACCGCACTAGAATCCAGTGAATTTTGGTAGATTACAACCAATGCTTCCACTATCTCTGCAGCCACTTCTCTTAAGACCCTAGGATGCAAGCCATCATGTTCAGGGGACTGTTCTGCCTTTAGTCCCATTATTGTACCTAATACTACATCATTAGTGATTGTATTACGTAACTCCCTACCTACAGTCCCTCGCTTATCCACTGCTGGGATGTTTTTAGTGTCTTCTACCATGAAGGACTCTTACTATATTCTGTGCTAGCTTACTTTCATAATCTATCTTCCCACTAAATAATTTTTTTAGCCGTTCTCTGCTGGCTTTTAAAAATGTCATAAACCTCTGGCCTCCCGCTAGTCTTGACCACACCATATGCCTTTGATTTCAATTTGATTCCTCCCTTATTTCCTTAGTTAGCCACGGATGGTTATCCCTTCTCTTAGTCTCTCCTTCTCATTGGGATATATTTTTGTTGCAGGTAATGAAATATCTCCTTAAATGCCAGCCACTGCTCATCAACCGTTCCATTCTTTAATCTATTTTCCCAGTCCACTCTGCCCTCATACCTCTGCAGTCTCCTTTATTTAAGCTTAGGACCCTAGTTTGAGAACCAACTTTCTCACCCTCGAGCTGAATTTGAAATTCAACCATATTATGGTCACTTATTCCAAGAGGATCTTTTAGTACGAGATCATTTATTAATCCTGCCTCATTACACAGTACTAGATCTAAGATAGCCTGCTCCCTGGTTGGTTCCACAACGTACTGTTCAAGGAAACTATCCTGGATACGCTCTATGGACTCCTCCTCAAGGCTACCCTGGCCAATTTGCTTTGTCCAATCAATATGAAGTTTAAAATCACCCATAAATATTGCCGTTCCTTTATTACAAGCCTCCATTATTTCTTGATTTATACTCCGTCCAACAGTGTAGCTACTGTTAGGGGCCAATAGACTCTGCCCACCAGTGACTTTCCCTTTATTATTCCTCATCTCCACCCAAACTGATTCAATATCTTGATCCTCTGAGCAAATATCGTTTCTCACTAACGCACTGATCTCATCCTTTATTAACAGAGCTATCCCACCTCCTTTTTTTTTCTGTCTGTCCTTCCGAATTGTCAAATATCCCTGAATACTTAGTTCCCAGTCCTGGTCACCTTGCAACCACGTCTCTGTAATGGCTATCAGATCGTACCCATTTGTATCTATTTGTGCCGTCAACTCATCTATTTTGTTACGAATGTTATGTGCATTTAGACAAAGAACTTTTAAATTTGTTTTTTTTACCTGTTTTTCCTGCTTTTTTCTTCTGTCCTTCAAACTCACTTTCTACATTTTTGCTTTATAATTCCAGCTTTACTTCCCTACCGACTTAATCTATTCTCAGGTTCCCATTCCCCTGCCAAGCTCGTTTAAACTCTCCCCAACAGCACTGGCAAACCCCTCCCACCCCGGCGAGGATATTGGTCCCGGCTCTGTTGAGGTGCAACCCGTCCGGCTTGTACTGGTCCCACCTCCCTCCAGAAGCGGTCCCAATGCATCAGGAATCTAAAGCCCTCCCTCCTATACCATCTCTCCAGCCAGGCATTCATCTGCTCTATCCTTCTATTTCTGTACTCACTAACTCATGGCACCAGGAGTAATTTTAAATATTACCTTAGACCATGTCACTGTTTATAATTACACATGACCCTGTCTCGGTTTATATTACATTCGACCCTGCCTCTGTTTATATTACACTAGACCCTGTCCCTGTTTATACTACACTTGACAGTATCCCTGTTTATAAATAGAAGTATAGAGTACAAACGCGTGGATATTATGATGAACCTGTACAAAATACTGGTTCGGCCTCAACTGGAGTATTATGCCCAATTGTGTGCAACACACTTTGGGAATAATGTGAAGGCCTTGGAGAGGGTGCAGAAAAGATTTACGAGAATGATTCCAGGGATGAGGGACTTCAGTTACCTGGACAACTGGAGCAGCTGAGGTTGCAAGGGGGATAGCGTATAAAAGCAGAGAAGTCCTGCTACAACGGTACAGGGTTTTAATGAGGCCACACCTGGAGTACTGCGTACAGTTTTGATCTCTGTATTTAAGGAAGGATATACTTTCATTGGAGGCAGCTCAGAGAAGGTTCACTAGGTTGATTCCTGACATGAGGGGGTTGACTTATGAAGAAAGATTGAGTAGCTTGCGCCTATACTCATTCGAGTTCAGAAGACTGAGAGGTGATATAATTGAAACATATAAGATATTGAGGGGGCTTGACAAGGTGCATTCAGAGAGGATATTTGCACTCATAGGGGAATCTAGAGCTTAGGGGGAATAGTTTCACAATAAGGGATTGCCCATTTAAAACTGAGATGAGGGGGAATTTCATCTCTCAGGGTTCTAATTCTGTGGCATTCTTTGTCCCAGAGAGCTGTGGAGACCGGATCATTGAATATATTTACGGCGAAGATAGATAGATTTTTTTAGCGATTATGGGAGTAAAGGTTTATGGGGAGCGGGCGGGGAAGTGGAGCTGAGTCCATGATTAGATCAGCCATGATTTTATTGAATGACGGAGCAGGCTTGAGGGGCAAATGGCCGGCTCCCATTCTTATTTCTTATGTTCCCCTTAGAGCAGGGAAGATTGAGCGGAGATTTGATAGAGGTGTTCAAAATCATGAGTGGTCTTGCCAGAGTAGATCGTGAGATACTGTTCCCATTGGCAGAAGGGTCGCGATCCAGAGGACACAAATTTGAGGTGATTGGCAAAAGAACCAAAGGCGACACAAGAAAAAACCTTTTTGCGTAGCGAGTGTTTAATATCTGGATTGCACAGCCTGAAAGGGTGGTGGAGGCAGACTCAATCACGGCTTTCAAAAGGGAGTTGGATAAGTACCTGAAAGAAAAACATTTGCAGGGCTGTGGGGTAAGGGTGGGGGAGTGGGACTAGCTGAGGTGCTCTTAGAGAGCTGGCATGGGCTCGACGGGCCGAATGGTCTTGTTTCATGCTGTAACCATTCTCTGATTCAATGGTTCTAACTCTCTCAGCATAAGCCTCCATTCCCTTCTCCCTCATATGCTGATATTCAGTGCATCGATACTGGAAACACAGAGCGACCAATCCAGAGCCGCTCTGTATCAGGGTGGGTGCTGGATGCGGAAGTCGCTCCCTGGCCTCCTGTGTGGGTCGGTTTGTTGCATCAGTTTGAGCTGGATTGGAGAGGGGGGAGAAGCTGCTGGGTTTAACCCCCAGTACCTCTAGGCCCAGTCGGGACCAACAATTTCCGATGAGAGACTTTCAACGGCGGTGGATTCTAGGGGAGATTAGGTTGTGAAACAGACACTGCCCGCACAAGGTAGAAGCGTATTGTTTTAGGAACAAGTATTTCTATAGAGGCTTTCAATATACAGATTTGTTTGAATCCATTCTTAGGATGTGGGTGTCACTCGTAGGGCCAGAATATATTTCCAATTTCCATTTGCCCCTTCACAAGGTGATGGTGGGCCTTCTCGAACCGCTGCAGTCCGTGTGGTGAAGGCCCTCCCACAATGCTGTTAGGTGAGGAGTTCCAGGATTTTCACCCAGTGATGATGTAGGAACGGCGATATATGCCCAAGTCAGGATGACTTGGAGGGGAACTTGGAGGTGATGGATTCCCCATACACCTGCTGCCCTGGTCCATCTAGGTGGGAGAGGTTGTGGGTTTGGGAGGTTCTGTCAAAGTTCTGGTCGAGTTTCAGATGTTTAAATTCCCTCCCCTTCGCCCTGCCCACCTCTCCCTCCTCCCATAGAGGCCAGAGTCTTGTGTAGGCCCAGACCGGGTGGTGGCTTCCCTTCCCTGAAGGACATTGGTGATCAGTTAGGTTATTATGACAATCCAGCAGCTTTCGTGGTCACTTTTCTTCTGTTGGCGGCCGCACAAATAGCCAGGTTCATTCAGCTCAATTTCAGAACCTGCCTTTGTGTTTTTATGGGTTCTCTCTCACCCACCCTTTTTTCTGTTTGAAACTCACTTTACAGGTTATTAAAAGGAGAAGATTTGTCGACCAGAGGCTCAAACCAAACATCACATTAAGATATGACGGAGTCACTCGATTCATTGGGAATGGAATATCATCGGCCTTTGACCATGGAAGCAAAAAGCACTGTTCACAGCGGGGAGAAATGGTACACGTGCTCTGCATGTGGACAAGGCTTCAGCCGATCAGCCAACCTGGAGAGACACAAGTGCAGTCATACTGGGGAGAAACTGTGTAAATATGGGGACTGTGGGAAATGTTTCTAGCTGGAAACACATTGGCGATTTCACACTGGGGAGAGGCCATTCAGCTGGTCCGATTGTGGGAAGGGATTCACTTGGTCAGCCGACCTGCTGAGGCACCAGCGAGTTCACACTGGGGAGAGGCCATTCACCTGCTTCGATTGTGGGAAGGGATTCGCTCGGTCCTCCCACCTGCTGAGGCACCAGCGAATTCACGCTGGGGAGAGGCCATTCACCTGCTCTGAGTGTGGGAGGGGATTCACTCAGTCATCCACCCTGATGAAACACCAGAGAGTTCACAAGTGACTGCAGGGGTGGGATTCTGCTATTATTGCTGCTGTTAATCACATCCCGACTGAACCATGTTAATTCTGACAGTTGAGGTTTGTTTCTGCTGATGATAATAAGTCCTGTAACTTGACTGGAGTTTAATATTTGCGATATAGGCAAATAAATTAGTGTTGCTTTCAACATATTGCTGTGGATTTTTGTCTTTACCATGCGGGAGTGTTTAGCATCACCTGGCTTGAGCTCAGTGAGGACAATCTGTGGGGAGGATTGTATGGAGGGAGAACTTCAGCATGGGCACAGTCCTTCAGGGTCACACTGAGAGGGGCAAACGGCACTTTGGTCTTTCTCATCACACTTCACTGTCAGCATAGTCACCGAGCGGGGATAACTTGATGGTGTAAGGTGCGGATGATATCCACCCAAGTGTGTTTAAAGAGATGGGATGGGTGCTCTGTTAGCCCCTTGCCCATATCTCCAACAGCTCAGTAGAATCATGGGTTGTTCCCTGAGATTGGAAGGTAGCACACGTATTTCCCATTTTTCAAATTGGGCACAAGTCAGAGCTCGGGAATTGAAGGCCCATCAACGTGACCTCAATCACCGGGAAGGTGCTTGAAGGGTTCCTGGGAGATGCTGTTTTCCATCATGGGGAAAGGGAAGGGGCCATTAGAGATACTGAACACGGATTCTGGTAAACATGGTCACGTCTTACAAACTAGCTTGAGTTTGTAAAGAAGTTGTTAGGTTGGTGGATGGGGGAATCTGGTTGACATTTTCTACCTCAAGGTGTCAAACTCATTTGCTATGGTGGGCCTGATCCAATATCCTGGCATTTGGCATAGGCCACATTCAGAAAAAGCTATTAAAATAGGAATACATGAAATAAACTACGTCGGAATTTACATGTAGATTTGATTTACTGCCTCTGCTCCCGTTCTCTGGCACCTCTTAGCTTGAGCATTCATGAACTGACCCTGTTCAAACCATAACCACAAGGATATCGGTGCATGGTTCTGCCTGTAACCACAAGGCTGTGTCACTGCCACACACAGATACCGTTTCCTTGTTTCACATCTCCATACAAACACCATCATCCACACATCCCCTTTCTACACAATTGCAGCAGAAATGAGCAAGGACATGAGGCTTATTAAAAGACACATTTCATTACAGCAAAGGTTACACTGGGAGACATGTTCAGTTATCTACCATTACAGGCAAAAGGCCAGGCAAAAGGCCGGGCAAACCAGCAGCACACTGGCACCTGAGCAGTGTCTCATCGGCCTACAGGCTTTTCTTAAATATATTTTCTGCCTGGATATAAACTTAAACCAGCTTTGCAGACGTGATGCTCTATTCACACATAGAAGGTGAGAGAGGTGCAGTGGGGAACATACTAAGTCCAGTAGCTGAAAGTGATTCACAGACTGGGTTTTGTGTTTAGTGATCCCGGGCGTGTTACCAATACCAGCAAAGATGAAGCCCATGGAATAAAGCGGACAGTGGATACTGTCTCACTGTAAGCGATTCAGAATGAGAAGCTTTAACAACAGCTGATGTTTCACAAAGGGAGACCTCACCAGACCAAAGGACATTGGAGGCGTTTAATGGGCTGTTTGTGTCACTGGGCTACAGGAGGCTATTTGTGACAGAAGGAAAGCTGCTCACAGCAAACAAACAGTTTACCTGCCAGTCCAGGCCCACTCTGACCCCCACCTTCTCTCTATCACTATTGATGGACAATGCTGCAGTAATTGCTCCTTTGACTTTTCCTCTCTTCTCCCTCCTTCACCCTTAATACACGACCCGACACAATCTCCCTCCCCCGACATCCTCACTGTGCTGGAGTCCACGCCAGTCACCCCATCTGCTCCTTGTTCTCTCCCTGGATCCTGAAACTACAGTCTGCATCCCAATGTACTTAAGGAAGTGGCCCGAGAAATAGTGGATGCATTGCTCATCATTTTCCAACAGTCTATCGACTCGGTATCAGTTCCTATGAACTGGAGGGTAGCTAATGTAACACCACTTTTTAAAAAAGGGGGGAGAGGAAAACGGGTAATTATAGACTGGTTAGCCTGACATCGGTCGTGGGGAAAATGTTGGAATCAATTATTAAAGATGAAATAGCAGCGCATTTGGAAAGCAGTGACGGGATCGGTCCAAGTCAGCATGGATTTATGAAAGGGAAATCATGCTTGACAAATCTTCGAGAATTGTTTGCGGATGTAACTAGTCGAGTGGACAAGGGAGAACCAGTGGATGTGGTGTATTTGGACTTTCAAAAGTTTTTTGACAAGGTCCCACACAAGAGATTGGTGTGCAAAATTAAAGTACATGGTATTAGGGTTAAAGTATGGATGTGGATAGAGAACTGGTTGGCAGACAGGAAACATAAAGTCTGGATAAACGGGTACTTTTCAGAATGGCAGGCAGTTACTCGTGAGGTGCCGCATGGCTCAGTGCTGGGAACCCAGCTATTTACAATATACATCAATGATTTAGATGAAGGAATGTAGTGTAATATCTCAACGTTTGCAGATGCTACTAAGCTGGATCGCGGAGTGAGCTGTGAGGAGGATGCTAAGAGGCTGCAGGGTGACTTGGACAGGCAAATGCATGGCAGATGAAGTATAATGTGGATAAATGTGAGGTTATCCACTTGATGGCTAAAACATGAAGACAGAATATTATCTGAATGGCGACAGATTAAGAAAAGGGGAGTTGCAATGGGACAAGGGTGTCATGGTACATCAGTCATTGAAAGTTGGCTTGCAGGTACAGCAGGTGGTGAAAAAGGCAAAGGGTATGTTGGCCTTCATTGCAAGCGGATTTGAGTATAGGAGCAGGGAGGTCTTACTGCAGTTGTGCAGGGCCTTCGTGAGGCCTCACCTGGAATATTGTGCTCAGTTTTGGTCTCTTAATCTGAATAAGGACACTCTTGCTATTGAGGGAGTGCAGCAAAGGTTCACGTGACTGATTCCCGGGACGGCAGGACTGACCTATGATGAGAGACTCGATCGACTGGGCCTGTATTCACTGGAGTTTAGAAGAATGAGAGGGGATCTCATAGAAACATATAAGATTCTGACGGCACTGGACAGGTTCGATGCAGGAAGAATGTTCCCGATGTTGAGAAAGTCCAGAACCAGGGGACATAGTCTAAGGATAAGAGGTAAGCCATTTAGGACCGAGATGAGGAGAAACTTCTTCACTCAAAGTTGTTAACCTGTGGAATTCTCTGCCGCAGAGGGTTGTTGATGCCAGTTCGTTACATATATTCAAGAGTGGGTTAGATATGGCCCTTACCTCTAAAGGGATCAAGTGGTATGGAGAGGAAGCAGGAAAGAGGGACTGAGGTGAATGATCAGCCATGATCTTATTGAATGGTGGTGCAGGCTCGAAGGGCCGAATGGCCAATTCCTGCACCTATTTTCTATGTTTCTATATTTCTAACTAACTCTTCCCCCTCCTGAAGTCTACAGGATCTAAAACTGAAGCTTGGTGGCCCTCAGTCCCTACTCCTTGATTTACATCCCCTTCTCTCCTCCTCTTTCCCCCTTGGTTGTGTTCCACACTCTGGGCCTTGGGCCTTCCCTGGGGATTCTCAGCATGAACAGGGTGTGTGTGTTGAGACAGGATGTCCCAGCTCTCCACCTTTAAAGGGACAAGGAGAGGACCAGCTTGGCTGAATGGCCCTGCTAAGTGACATCACTGCAGCGCCTAGCAACCACCCTCCCTGAGCCCTGCTCATTATGGGCTGGGTTGAGCTCAGTGCTGTCACAGGAAGGGCAACAGGAGCAGGTTTCGAGCCGTGTGGAGCCCAGTATTAATGGGGAGAGGTACAGGATCAATTTATACCTTATTGAGTGAGAAATATCAGTGTCCCAGACACTCCCTGTCCCTCAGTATCTGTGTCGAGGAGCGACCGATGGGTTCAATCTGTATCTAACCCATGCTGTGCCCGACTGGAGAGTGTTTGATGCTCAGCTCAATGAACACAACATTTTACCCAAAGATGATCAGATAAACACATCAGCTTCTCCCCTGGACACAGGCGCTGAAGGACCGGGTGTGTCTCTAATAATTTAGCTGGTGCCCTTGATTAAATTTAAGCACCTCATATCTCTTTTTAAAAATTTGTTCAGGGGATGTGTGTCTCGTCTCTCACCTCTCATTCTTCTAAACGCTGGAGAATATAGGCCTGGTCTACTCAATCTCTCATAGGACAATCCCCGCATCCCAGCAATCAGTCTGGTGAATCTTCATTGCACTCCCTCTATAGCAAGTTTATCTTTCCTTCGGTAAGGAGACCAAAACTGCACACAATACTCCAGGTGTGGTCTCACCAGGGTCCTGTATAATTGCAGTAAGACGTAAATACTCAAATCCTCTTTTAATAAAGGCCAATAACCCTGTTGATTTCTTAATTGCTTGCTGCACCTGCATATTAATTTTTAGCGATTTGTGTACAAGAACACCCACGTCCCTCTGAACAGAATGTTTCCCAAACTCTCACCATTTAAAAAAAATACTCTGCCTTTCTATTTTTACTATAAGTGTCTAACTTAACATTTCTACACATTATATTTTATTTGCCATGTTCTTGCCCACTCACTGAGCCTGTACATATCCGTTTGAAACCTCTTTTCATCCTCCTCACACTTACATCCCCAACTAGCTTTGTCGCCTCAGCAGACTTCAATATATGACATTTGGTCCCCTCATCCAAATTATTGATATAGATTGTGAATAGCGGGAGCGCAAGCACCGATCCTTGCAGCACCCCACCAGTTACAGCCTGCCAACCTGAAAATCACCCGTTTATTCCTACTCTCTGTTTTCTGTCAATTAACCAATCCTTAATCCTTGCTCGTATAATAATCTCTTGTGAGGCACCTCATCGAATCAAAATCTAAATACACGTCTGTTCCAATGGGATTATCACAGACTCTTTGTTTGACTGGCTCTCTCTTTCCCATCATTTCGGTCTGTCCCTGTCTTTGCCTGTCTCTGTTAGTCCCTGCCTGTAAGCTGAGAAGTATTTCCATCATTTTCTGTTTTAGTCTCTATCGCTCTCTCTCTATCTGTCTCTCTCCTTGTCACTGTCTTTATCATTGTCTTTCTCTCACTCTTTCCCTCTCCCTCTTAATAGATCACACACACACATCTCTGTATATGTATATATATGATTCTTTTTCGCACTCAGTCTGCCTCTCCTTCTCAGTCTCACACTTTCTGTCTCTCGTTGTCTCTATCTCGCTGTCTGTCTCTCCCTGTTTGTCGGTTTGTCTCTGTCTCTCAATGTGTCTGTCGACTTCTCATGGTGTCCAGTTCTGTTCACATTGGCTCGATTCCTGCTCTGACAGAACTTGTACCCGTCAGTTCCTCGTCAGTATAGTGGTGAATATACCCGCCTGTCACGCGGGAGATCAGGGTTCAATTACCCGACGGGAAGGCAGTTGTTTCAAGATGTCGAATTTTACTTCTGTTTCTTGGAAGAGATTCATGTTAAAAACTTCCAGAGCAATATGGAACTGTAAAAATACAGGTAGAGGAGATTGCCTCGTCCAGATTTTTAGCAAACGGAGAATTTTTCAGGAGTCTTTGGCCGTCTGCTGCACAGAGATGGATGACTGAGTTTTTTCTGAGTAACGTTTAAAAAGGCAGCGACACAGTAGTCGTGGCCGAGTGGTTAAGGCGATGGACTAGAAATCCATTGGGTTATCCCGCGCATGTTCGAATCCTGCCGACTACGATTCTCAGCATTTTTCATTCCATTTCACAATTTCACCAGTTCTCTGCCAAACTGATCCTGAGATAGATGGAATAACGTCCCACACCTTTCAACTTTGACATTTTTTTCTCATTTTTATTAATTTGCCATATTCACGATACATCCGTTTCAAAAATCGCATACGTCAGTCAAAGTTGCGACAGTGATTCAGCCTGTCTATCCCTCGAGATGTCTAAGGCATCTGTGCATGCCCGTTGGTGCGTGCAAATTTTTGGTTATGTGTGTGTGTGTCTCTGTGTCTGTCTATCTCTTTATATGTCTCTGTGTATGTGCAACTGTCTGTGGAAATCATCACCATGAATTTGGTATGTCCTGGAACTTATAAAAACGACTTGGGGAAAATAATACGGTTGTGAACTTTTGTATCGGCTTTGGTTCAGTGGCCGCATTCTCGACTGAATCGGGAGTTTGTGTGTTCAAGTCGCCTGAGACTTGAGAATATCATCTTGGCGAACACTCAAGTGCAGCACTTGGGGAATTTTGCAATGTTGAAGCTGTTGACTTTCGGATGAAATGTTGAATTGAAGCTCCGTCTGCACCCTCGGGTGGATATGAAAGTTCTCAGTGCATTATTCGAAAAAGAATAGGAGAGTTGCCCCCGTGTCAATATTACTAAAAATGTTCGTAAATGCTCACTGAAAGCCGATGTGCATGTGTTTGTATGTGGGGTTGGGGTTGAAGCCCAGATTCTCACAGAGACAGAATCCAGGTTCTCACAGGACCAGAATAGCCGAGTGGTTGAGGCTTTGGCCTTAAAACTCAATAGGTTTGTCCCGCTTGGATTTGTCCCCCACTCCTGGTATCTCTTTAATTTAACACGGATTTCCTCCCATTCTGATCAGTGAGACCGGATTTTCATCGGTTGAATCAGCAATTTTCTGTAACAATGTGACACTCTGAACCGATAATGAAATGAAATTGTGAAATGTATCTGTGTCGCTCGGTTTCTGCCCCTCTCTCTCTCTTCAGAGAGTTTTGTATGTTTGAGTCTTTGTCTCTCTCAGTCTGACTCACTCGTCTGTCCCTGTTTCTCCGTTTGTCACAGTCTCTCAATCTGTCTCTTTCTCAATGGGATTCACTCAGATTCTTTGTCTGACTGGCTCTCTCTTTCCCATTATTTCGGTCTGTCCATGTCTCTGTTTGTCCCTGCCTCGAACCTGAGAAGTATTTCCATCATTTTCTGTTTTAGTCTCTATCTCCCTATCTCTCTATCTGTTTCTCTCCTTATCACTGTCTTCATCCTTGTCTTTCTCTCACTCTTTCCCTCTCTCTCTTAATAGATCACACACACACATCTCTGCCTCTGTATGTGTTTGAGTCTTTTTCTCACCCATTCTGCCTCTCCTTCTCCGTCTCACACTTTCTGTCTCTCGTTGTCTCTATCTCGGTGTCTGTCTCTCCCTGTTTGTCGGTTTGTCTCTGTCTCTCAATGTGTCTGTCGACTTCTCATGGTGTCCAGTTCTGTTCACAGCTCGATTCCTGCTGCGACAGAGCAAGTACCCGTCAGTTCCTCGTGAGTGTCCACGCCTGTCTCGCGGGAGACCAGGGTTCAATTCCCCGACGGGGAGGCAGTTGATTCAAAATGTTAAATTTTACTTCTGTTTCTTAGTAGAGATAAATATTAAAAATTCCAGAGCGACATCGAACTGTGAACACACAGGAAGGGGAGTTTGCCTCTTCCAGATTTTGAGCAAATGGAGACTTTTTCAGGATATTTTGGCCGTCTGCTGCACAGAGATGGATGACTGAGTTTTTTCTGAGTAACGTTTAAAACGCCAGCGACACAGTAGTCGTGGCTGAGTGGTTAAAGCGATGGACTAGAAATCTATTGAGATTTTACCGCATAAGTTCGAAACCTGCCGACTACGATTCTCAGCATTTTTCATTCCATTTCACAATTTAACCAGTTCTCAGCCAAACTGATCATGAGATAAATGGAATAACGTCCCACACCTTTCATCACTGACATTTGTTTCTCATTTTTATTAATCTGCAATATTCACGATACATCCGTTTAAAAAATCGCAAAAATCACTCAAAGTTGCGACAGTGATTCAGCCTTTCTATCCCTCGAGATGTCGAAGGAATCTGTGCATGCCCGTTGGTGCGTCTAAATATTTGGTTATGTGTGTGTGTGTCTCTGTGTCTGTCTATCTCTATTTTTGTCTCTGTATATGTGCAACTGTCTGTGGAAATCATCACCATGAATTTGGTATGTCGTGGAACTTATAAAAAAGACTTGGGGAAAATAATACGGTTGTGAAATTTTGTATCGGCATTCGTTCAGTGGCAGCATTCTCGACTGAAACAGGACTTTGTGTGTTCAAGTCGCACTCCTTGGACTTGAGCATGTCATATTGGCTAACACTCAAGTGCAGCACTTGGGGAATTTTGCAATGTTGAAGCTGTTGACTTTCGGATGAAATGTTAAATTGAAGCTCCATCTGCACCCTCGGGTCGATATGAAAGGTCCCAGAGCATTACTCGAAACAGATTAGGAGAGTTCCCCCGTGTCAATATTCCTAAAAATGTTCGTAAATGCTCACTAAAAGACTATGTGCATGTGTTTCTATGTGGGGTTGGGTTTGAAGCCCAGTTTGTCACAGAGACAGAATCCAAGCTCTCACAGGGCCAGGATAACCGAGTGGTTATGTCGTTGGCCTTAAACTTCAAAGGGTTTTCCACCGTGGGTTCTTCCCCACTCCTGGTTTCTATTTATTTTAACACAGATTTCCTCCCATTCTGATCAGTGATGTCCGATTTTCATCGGTTGAATCAACAATTTTCTGTAACTATGTGTCACTCTGAACCGATAATGAAATGAAATTGTGAAATGTATCTGTGTCACTCGGTCTCTGCCTCTCTCTCTCTCTCCACAGAGCTGTGTATGTGTTTGTGTGTCTGAGTCTTTGTCTCTCTCAGTCTGACTCACTCTGGCTGTCCCTGTTTCTCCGTTTGTCTCAGTCTCACAATCTGTCTCTTTCTCACGGTGCCCACGTCTGTTCCAATGGGATTCTCTCAGACTCTTTGTCTGACTGGCTCTCTCTTTCCCATCATTTCGGTCTGTCCATGTCTTTGCCTGTCTCTGTTAGTCCCTGCCTCTAACCTGAGAAGTATTTCCATAATTTTCTGTTTTAGTCTCTATCTCTTTCTCTCTATCTGTTTCTCTCCTTGTCACTGTCTTTATCATTGTCTTTCTCTCACTCTTTCCCTCTCTCTCTTAATAGATCACACACACACATCTCTGTTTCTATCTGTGTTTGAGTCTTTTTCTCACCCAATCTGCCTCTCCTTCTCAGTCTAACACTTTCTGTCTCTCGTTGTCTCGATCTCGATGTCTGTCTCTCCCTGTTTGTCGGTTTGTCTCTGTCTCTCAATGTGTCTGTCGACTTTTCATGGTGTCCAGTTCTGTTCACAGCTCGATTCCTGCTCCGACAGAGCAGCTACCCATCAGTTCCTCGTTAGTATAGTGGTGAGTATCCCCGCCTGTCACGCGGGAGACCGGGGTTCAATTCCCCGACGGGGAGGCAGTTGTTTCAAAATTTTGATTTTTACTTCTGTTTCTTGGTCGGACGACAGGAATTATACCCTTTGAACTAAAAAAATATGGAAATCTGTAATGGAACTCTGTAAGCAGTTACATGATTTAGAGTCAAAGGTTAGAGATCAGCAAATCAAGGATTTAGAGAACTACACTAAGAAACAGAAGTTCCAAACACCCCAAATAGGCAGTCAAGAGATTACCCCAGAGAGGTTCGGCATCACATCCAAATGGATCGTTCTCTATCAGGTAATCATGGTAAGTTATGGTACTTTTAAGGAATATCGGCAAGTGGAAACACTGGACTCAGTTAAAAAAGCATGGTCACTAACTAACCAGTGACGACCGGAAAATATTGCTTTTTGCAGGACTCGAGAGCTCGTGGAAATAACGCGGAGTAACGCAGGCTCATATCAGTGACAACAGACTGAGGGATGGCAAGGCCTGTATTACAGGGACTTGGGCGACATTAGTTTAATAAAACATCAAAAACACTGATGGTGTCGGACGGAGCAACAGTAGAGTTAAATAACGGGCATAAAACAACGTTACAAGGAAACGAAACAACATTGGGGATGAGCCAATAATATAGAACCATAATTAGTGGGAATAAGACCGCGGTGTGTTTTATAATCAGGAGGGACAAACATACTGCACCAGGGGAAGGGGGTGCAGATTTCACTAACATCTATGAAAGGTGGTGGGGGGATATCTCCAGAGATAGACCCACCAACACGGCCCCATCCACTACTTTATCAACAGTGAGCACTACCAGGGTCTCGACCATCACACCCTCAGCGCCACAAACGTGTCCAACTGTGAACACTGGGGCAAAAGAGAAATTGATAAGGCAGACCAAGGATAAGATACACTTCAGGGTACTTCAGCGAATAATTACTGTATTCCTAAATTTAAACAATAAAGCTACCCCAACATCTGCGGGTTAAACAGTAAAATCCTGTATAGAAACCTGACCCTGCGAGCACTTAAAGGCCTTGAAACAAAAGCCATGAAGTTTATTGTGGAAAGAGGGTCAGGTAAAAAACGGGACTGGGGAAAAAGAGGGATACTAGAAAAGGTACATGGTACACAGGATACGCGGCGGGATACACTGCAGGATACACGGCGGGATACGTGGCGGGAAATGTGGCGGGAGTTGCGACAATATAGACCTGCACCCAATAGATGAGTGAGTTAATGCCCGAACACAAATCTTACAGGGATTGCTGGAAAGGGATGAGGATAATGAAAAGTTATAGGCGCAACTGGGTAATGGCGCAGAAAGGGAATTATAACAGTGGCCCAAACATTGCGAGACCACGCCAGAACTATAAATGAATAGAGCAGAGTGGAACTTAAGTAAAACCATACCGACAAAACTAGTATGTACAGAATATGGAGCATGGTTGCTCAATGGACTACAACATGACATAGAGTAGATTCAGAATAGAAAAGTGCCGGATTGGATAACACTCGATATATTTACCAACTGGACCGTAGACAAAAACATGACTCATGCCTGCGAGGTGTTGAGAAACAGTCATGCTTGGGTCACAAAGGCCTCTGTGTAACCGGACATTTAAATAGATTTTTTATTATTTATACAACAGTATGATGTGACAAGGCGAGATTCTGTTCACCAAACAATGTGGGAGAAATAAGGAATCAAACTCGCGTGCGGTACGATGACAAACCAGAAATGTAATTGAAGAGAACAACAGTACTACGAGTCTCAGCATATATAGATTGTTATAAAAATAACCAAGTTGCTTTATTTCGAGATCCACTACGAATGATCAAAGATGACTGTGGATATAACCAAGTGGACGGGTGCACCTTGAGTATCACCCCGCTAACACATTGCTCCGAAATTATCGCTGTTCCACGAGGATATGGAGATAAATGTGTGAGCACCACGGCAACTGAAATGAAGAAAGGAACACCTCATGCACCATTATGGATATTTACTTCTGCTTCACTCCACTTGATGAGACAGATATAAACGTGTTTAATATAACCCCTGAGACAAAGGAGGAAAGATCGATGGGACAATGATGGACATTTCCTGAGGAGGTTATACGAAGGCCATCGGGCCACAAGGAAAACCGATACTCGATCTGAAAGAGAAACAAACTCGACTGAAGTGGACACCATTCGACAACATAGAGGATATACCAGGCGGGGCAGAAATTCGGCAGAATAGAGAAGACCCCAAGTGGAGGGAAGATAGAAGAAACAGAGGATACCCCAACAGAGGACATAATTCGAACACCGAGAAAATGTTGGCTAGAAAGGATTATACACGAACTATGCGGGACTCAGTGTATTGGTTGTGGTGCAAGGGTACTCACCTTGATAGTATTATCCTTTTAAAAACTGTAACCGACATAAGAGGCAGGCCCTAGCCCGTACTATAGTTAAAACATTGAAGAAAGGGAAATCAGACAGTCCGGTAGAAAGGACGTACATAGTATAACCTGGATGGAGAAGCCAACAGATAGCTCCAGGAGAACGGGAAGGAGCACTACCCAAGTGAAAGGACAACCCCGGAACCTCACCCATGTGGAATTAATTTCAAAATGGCCTATCTTGGGCATTTAGCCAAGGGCCATTAAGGGAAATTGCAAGAGATAAATAGTTAGGTTGTAGATAGGGGTCAGAATTATGCTGAAGGTTGTGAACTTATCAATTGCCTATGTATGTAACACTTGCTTATAAAGGTATAACACATTATACTTATACGCATTATATTATAGCTTAACCTTAGTAAGACTTAAGCAGCCAAAATCAGCAGTTTTCTATACAAGTCCCTGAGAAGAGATAAAGGAGCCAGGACAACCACACCTATAATCGGATAGACTGGGGTAGAGGGCAAAATGGAACAAAACAAAGATGAGAGATGGGCGGTTTCATGTACCACTCAGAGCCCGTCTGATAAGAGTCAACAAATCAATGTAACTTCGCTAATACCAATAGAACTATCGATGATTTTTCAGGAGGAAAGCTCCTCTCCAACACCTGTATAAATTATGCTTGAAAACCCTTCTATTTCAGAGGTTCCAAATTGAACCTTCCCGTGCATTGCTCGTAATAAAACCAATAAACCTGAGGTTTCGTGTGTTTACTTCCTTGGTCGTTATACAGTGGGAAGCTGGGCGAGATGTCGTTTAACTCCATCAGTTAGTCCACCTTAAAGGAGAGAAGCCTCATTTTTACCCCATCACCTCCCCTCCTCACCCCTCCCCTCTCCTCTCCTCTCTCCTCACATCCCTTCTATACTCGTCTCCTCTCCTCTCCCCTGCCTTCTTCCCTCCTCTACTCTATTCTCCTCTCCTATCCTCGCCCCTACCCTCTCCTGTCCCCTGCCCAGTCCTCTCCTCTAATCCCCTCCCCTCTTCAATCCAATTACCTCTCCTCTCCTCTCATCACATCTACTCTCCATTCCTCTACTCTCCCCTGCTCTGCTTTCTTCTCACCTCTCCTCCCCTACACTCTCGTCCCCTCCCTGCTCATCTCTACCCTCCTCTCTCCGCTCGTCCCTCTTTTCCTCCCCTCTCCACAACTCTCCTCCTCTCGCCTCCCCTCTCCTCCACACTCCTCTCATCTCCCCTCTCCTCTGCTCACCTCCTTTTCCTTTCATCTTCTCTCCTCCTCTCCCCTCTCCTCCTCTATCCTCTCCACTCGGCTCATCCCTTCTCCCATCTCCTCCTCTCTCCTCTCCACTTCTCTCCTCACCTGTTTTCCCGTTCTCTCCTCTCTCCTCTCCCATCTCCCCGCCTTTCCACAACTCTCCTCCCCTTTCAGCTGTTCTCCTCAACTCTCTTATGTCCTCATTTTCTCCCCTCTCGCCTACCTTCTCCATGCCTCTATTCCATTCTCCCCTCACCCCGACCCTCTTCTCCTCCCCTTTCCTCTCCTCCATTCTCCTCTCATCTCCTCTCCTCTGCTCTCTCATCTCCAATCATCTCCTCTCCTCCCCTATCCTCTCCTCTCCCCTGTTTTCAAGTCGCTTCTATCTCTACTCTCCTCTCCACTCCAATCATCTCTACTCCGCTCCCCTAAATTCTCCCCTCTTCTCCTCTCCCCTCTCCGCTCCGTCTCACCTCTTCTCCCCTTTCATTTTAACTCCTCTCCTCAACTTGTGTCCTCTGATGTTCTCCCCTCTCTTCTCCTTCCCGCTCCTCTCGTTCCCTCTGCTCTCCTGTACCCTCTCCACTCCTCTCTTTTCCACTCCTATCCTTGCCCTCCTACCCTCTCCTCCCATCTGCTCTCCTTTCCTCTACCCTCTTTTCACCTCCTCCTCTCATTCATTGTCTTCTCTCTCCTCTCCTCTCCACTAACTTCACCACCCCTCTTTTCCATTCACCTCTACTCACCTCTCCACTACCCACTCTTCTTTCCTCTCCTGCCCTCTTTTCTACTCTCCTCTCTTGTCCCATGTCTCATCCTCTCCTCTCCTCTAATCTACTACCCTCCTCTCTCCTTTTCTTCTTTTCTCTCCTCTCCTCTCATCTCCTCTACTCTCCTCTCCGTTGCTCGACTCTCCACAGCACTTCTCCCCTCCATTCTCCTCCCCACTTCCCCTCTTTTCTCCCCTCTCCTCCCCTCCCTTCTCATCTCTTCTCGCCCCTGCTCTCCCCACACTCTTCCTCTCTTCTCCTCTGATGGTCTCTCCTCTACTCTCCCGCCGCCCTTCCCCTCTCCTCTGCTCTACTTTCCTTCCCTCGCATCCTCTCTTCCCTCTCCACTTCACTCCATTCCTCCCTTCTGCGTTCTGCTCCTCTCCTCCTCTCCCCTCTCATCTCTCTTCTCTCCCCTACCTTCTCCCCACCTCTATTCCACTCTCCTCTCCTACCATCTCCCCTACACTCTCATCTCCATTCCCCTCCTCTCCTCTCTTCCCCTCTCCTATCTTCTCCTCTGCCCTCTTTTCTCCTCTCTTGTCCTCTCCTTACCTCTTATCAACTCTCCTCTCCATTCCTCTACTCATCTCTGCTCTGCTCTCCTCTCTACTTCCCCTCTCCTCTATCCTCTCCTCCACTAAACCCTCCTCCCCTTCCTGCTCATCTTCTCTCTTTCCTCCTCCAACCTCTCCTCTCACCTCCTATCCTCTACTCTGCTCTGCTGTCTTCTCCACTCCACTCATCTCCTCCCCTCACCTCTGCTCTCCTATTCCACTCCTCTCCTCTCCTCCACACTCATCTCCTCTCGCCTACTCCCCTCCCGCCTCCTGTCCTCTCTCTTCTCCCCTCCTCACCTCTCTGCTCCTTTCATCGCCTTTCCTCACCTCCAGTCTCTCCATTCCATGCTCTGAGTAAAATAAACGATAGCATGGCGTGTGACTATCTGCATGGCATAGGTCGCCATGAATCCTTACTGACCATTGTATTAACAGCACATATGTATCCTTACTGACCATTGTATTATCTGTCCCCATGTACCCTTACTGACCAATATGTTATCTGCCCCCATATGCCCTTACGGACCACTGTATTATCTGTACCCATGAACCCTTACTGACCAATATATTATATGCCCCATGTCCCCTTAGTGACCACTGTATTATCTGTCCCCATGTATCCTTACTGACCTCTGTATTATCTGTCCACATGTATCCTTACTCACCATTATATTAACAGTCACCATGTACCCTTACTCACCATTTTATTATCCTTCCCAATGTACCCTTACTGATCATTGTATTATCTGTCCCCATGTATCCTAATTGACGACTGTATTATCCATCCGCATGTACACTTAGTGACCACTGTATTATCAGTCCCATGTATCCTTACTCGCCATTATATTAACAGTCACCATGTACCCTTACTGACCATTGTATTATCAGTCCCCATGTACCCTTACTGATCACTGTATTATCAGTCCCCATGTACCCTTACTGACCACTGTATTATCAGTCCCCATGTACCATAACTGACCATTGCATTATCTGTCCCCATGTATCCTAATTGACGACTGTATTATCCATCCGCATGTAAACTTAGTGACCACTGTATTATCAGTCCCATGTATCCTTACTCGCCATTATATTAACAGTCACCATGTACCCTTACTGACCATTGTATTATCAGTCCTCATGTACCCTTACTGACCACTGTATTATCAGTCCCCATGTACCCTTACTGACCATTGTATTATCAGTCCTCATGTACCCTTACTGACCACTGTATTATCAGTCCCCATGTCTCCTTACTGACCATTGTATTATCAGTCCTCATGTATCTTTACTGACCATTGTGTGATCAGTCGTCATATATCTTTACTGACCATTGTATTATCAGTGCCAATGTATCCTTACTTAGCACTGTACTGTCAGTCCCCATGTATGTTACTGACCTTTACTTAGAAATCTATCCTTCCATTTGTTTTATTTCACTTGTGTTACGCCGAGAAGTGAATTGAAAATCTGAAATTACAGAGTTATTTTATATCTTTATATAATAGAAACTCCCTAAATGAAGCTGCTCCCTTCACATGCATGCTGTGATTCTGTGGACTTAACTATTTCTGCTTTTACCAATAGTGCTTGGTTTTGGATAAAGTTATTTGATCTGAAAGCCACGTTGCTTTTAAGATATTTTGCAATTGAAAGTGATGCAAAGAAAAGGTTCGGACAACTTGTTTATTCAGTGACTGTGATTAATATCCTTCAGTGTGCAGTTTAATTGTCTCACTGGAGAGTTCACTCAGGCTATAAATAGGGATTTTTTTCATCCTGTATAGCAATGTTTGACTGAAGTTGTTGTCTAAAACGAACAGTTCTCATTGGAGGTCACAGAAAGTCAAATCATGTTCTGGGAGATTCCAACTGAGCTTAGGATCCTGTGGGCACTTTTAAATGTGGAACGTATTTATTACCCGCTCCTCGCTGCTGTTGGTGTTCCTGGTGAGTCCTTCATCTGCAATTAATTATGTAACCCATGTTTCTCTGTATTTTCTGTCCTTGTCTTTTAGTTCTAGTTGTTAATTGTATTCAATTTAAACCTCTTGTTCTGTGTCTGGCAATGCAAAGAAGTTTCTGTCATGTAATGTTTGATCATTTGTTAATTTGCTGCTCCCAGTTCAATGAACAGTATGTTGTTTTCACAATTTAAACCTGTTTTCTGTGCCTGGCAATGCACGGAAATTTCTGTCATGTAATGTTTGATAATTTGCTGATTCGCTGATCCCAGTTCAATGAACAGTATGTTGTTTTCGCAATTTAAACCTCTTGTTCTGAGTCTGGCAATGCACAGAAGTTTCTCTCATGTAATGTTTGATCTTTTGCTGACTCACTGCTCCCAGTTCAATAAATAGTGTGTTGTTTCCGCAACTTGTTTCCAGTGATAGTGGTTTACAGGATTTGACAGAAATTTGATTTTATTGTCACAAGATATGTTAGTGAACGATTAGATTATTGAACAGCTTGCAGTCAGCTTTCTGCCCTGATGCCCAGTGTTGGATAATAAATATGTGTTCAGCGGTAATACGTGTTTTAAGGACCGCTGGTTATTGTTAATGACACTGCTCTGTGGAAATCAGCGTTGAGAGATCCTTCACAAATAGATTGAGATATGAGACATTATACACTAATGATTCAGCTATAGACAGTTGTCGTAATTTCCACCGCCTCCCGCTCTGCCTCCCAGTCACTAATTCCAGATGGTCAGGACAGGGTTAAAACTGCAATACGTCTTCCAGTAAAATGTTTGTTCAGTTGTGCTTGAATTGATTTATTTCCCTTGTTCAGCCACAGTTCAGGAGATCTCGGTGTGGGCCGCATGGTAGCAACTATTCAAAATGTAGCACTATATTGTGAAATATTTTGATATTTACAGTCTCAAACTCTCTCTGTCAACGAGAAGTCTGTAACTTTCTCACACCTGGTGAAAAGGCAGCAGGTTAACACGGTTCCAGCTGTAAACAGACACGTTCGAAAATCCTCTGTGACATCATACAACATGGGTCATCATTAGTCTATTGTAAAGCGACAGTCCCTTCTTTAAAGATTATTTGCAATATTCTTGGAAAGTCAGCTTAAGCCAGTTACAAAGTGTACTTTCAATAGAATGGTTGGAAAGATTCTGATTTCGATACATAATGCAATTCAAGTCATCTTCTTCAGCCTTCGACACAACCGCCATAATCTCGCCAAAGACTCCATTCCCCTCTCCGGCAACACATTTCATTCCCCACCTTGGCCACAGACTCCATTCCCCTCCCTGTACAGACTCCATTCCTTTTCTTGGCCACAGACTCCATTCCTCCCTTGGCCCACAACTCCATTCTCCTCCCTGGACACAGATTCCATTCCCCTCGCTGTCCCCAGACTACATTCCCATCCCTGGACAATGACTCTATTCCCCTCAATGGACACAGGTTATTGACAAACTCGCGGCTTCTTGTGCTGAATTATTGCTCACTCTGACTTGGATATGGCGTTATATATTAGTCTCATTCAGCGCTTTAACATCCCGGCAAAAGTCCAACACATTAATTCTTTCAGTCATGACCCAGCAACCACACATCACATCCACCGCTTCACTCACTCCCTGTCACAACACCCAAACATCCCATACACTGGTACATTCAGTCCAGAGCCAACACCCACACGTCCCATCCATTGGTACATTAAGTCCTTGCCCCGACACCCACACGTCCCATATATTGGTTCTTTCAATACCTGTGCCAAACACCACACGACCCATCCGCTGGTGTAATCAGTACCTGACCCAAACACCACACGTCCCATTGGATAGTTCATTTAATCCTGACACATTTCACACATAATTCTTTGAGACAGCTGATGTTGCTCTCAATCTGAAATATAAATTCCCTGTTTTTCTCTTTCTTGCAGTGAACTTAGTGACGATAATGATCCTGTCTCGAGGAAGGTGCGGTCTCTCCAAGTGTGTCAGCCGTTACCTGGTGGAAATGGCAGCGGCGGATCTACTGGTCGTTATCCTCGACTTGATATCCAGGCAGATTTCTATTCTTTATTCAACCGCGTTTAAGTTCATGTGGAAGAGTAAAGTGTGTAATATCCATGCCATCCTGCTTTACGCAGTCACAGACTGTTCCGTCTGGTTCACAGTTGCTTTTCCCTTTGATCGATGTATAGCCATTTGTTGTCAGAAGCTCAAAACCAAATATTGCACCGAGAAAACGGCGACTGTGGCTATGGGAACAGTGAGTGCGCTGTTCTGTGTAAAGAACACTTTCTGGTACTTTATGTATGGAGGTATGTATCAGATTTCCAATGGTCCCTGGTTTGGTTTTGTTACATGGGAAGTCTCTGAGTCACTATCATGGGCAGTAATTGAATTCCTTCATTATATTATAACACCGTTTATTCCATTTGTTCTGATCCTTCTGCTCAATACTTTAACTGTCAGACAGGTTTTAGTATCGAGCAGAGCCCGCAGGAGATTCAGGGCCCACAGCAGTGGGGAGAGTCCCAGTGACCCAGAGATGGAGAAGCGAAGGAAATCCATCATTTTACTGTTTGTTATATCCGGCAATTTTATCCTGTTATGGGCAGTGTTTCTGTTATATTCTGTGGTTGAACGATTGTATTTGTTAAACTATATTCCTGTATCTCTACCTCAATATGTACAGGAAATGGGATTTATGCTTCAGCTCCTGAGTTGCTGCACCAACACATGTATTTATGCCGTGACCCAGACGAAATTCAGAGAGGAGTTGAAGAATGTGGTGAAATATCCCTTTACTGTAATTGTTAAATGTATTAAATAATAAGAATCACACAATGTTTTGGACGTGTATTCTGCCCAATCCGCTCATCTCTGTTATACACACACAGTGAGGCCTGTTTTCATCTTTCACCGCGCGGATTCAGCGACTAACAAAAATGATAGAGGTGGGGAAGTCCACGGAGATCAGTCCCGCTGGACTCCTGCAGGTTTTATCCCCGCTAAGACGTCAGCTGCGGCCTGGGACGGGTTTATAAAGCTCACGACCGCCAGGCTCGTGTCGGATGTGTTTACCCAAAGGCAGCGGCGCGGGGAAGGTGGCTCTGTTACTTTTCAGTCCACGGGCGGGCCGCTCAGTCCCCAGCACTCCCAGGAAAAGCTGGGGGTAAATGGCCTGGGACCAAACAACAGCCAGGGAGGGAAGGTTTCAAAGGCTCAAAGATCAGTGCTTTCATCCCTTTGCAGGCTCCTTGTGTTTTTCTCCCAGTGGGGTTTAACCTGAGCAGCCCCAGCGCCTGGTGATAGCGGCGTAACCTTGTTTCAGATAATCTACCTTTGGGATTAAAGGGTCTCCTGCAGACGGAGTATATTCCAGTGACATTCACCACTATAACGTTCTTTTGTAAGTTTGCCTGAACAATGCGATGATCTGCAGGATGAAGTGTTCCCCGCACACACTCGACACACATTGAACTCAGCTCCTCCTCACTCTGTGTAAAATCTCCGAGCTCAACATAGCCCATAATATGCAGTGTTCAGGGAGGGTGGTAACGAGCTTTGTTGCTAGGTATTGCAGTATGTGTGATATTATAAAGCGGGGAAACTCGCATGACACTGTGCCTGAGTATTGTGACATCACAGACCTGCCCTTCTGACCACGCCCTGGTCTGTGGTTGACCCAGAATCGCATTTCAGACATCCCTTCTCCTTCACACATCACCTTACATAGAGTTACTTAATATCTGCAGCACAGAAATAGGCCATTCGGTGCTCGCGGCTGCAAACTGGTCTGAGGCGGTTCCCCTGAGGTTTCCCTTGGGGTGCTGGGAGTTAGCAGCCCGTCAGCCTGTGGACTGCAAATTTACAGAGCGACCTTCCCCACCCCGACCCTTTCGGCCCAGCAGAGCATGTCAGTGCTTACTCTATCATCACATCCTGATCTTAAACGGAGTGCACAAAGAGAGTGGTAAACTTGGGAACGTAGAGAAAGTGAGATTCAGTGGTAAGTCCGGGGTGAGACTGGCTGAGTATTAGCTGTAAGAAGGGAAATTTAGATTAACGTTTTGAATTGAACTTAGAACTTTAAAAACAGAAGTTAGCAGAAACTGCCTGTTACTGGTAGTGAACTATCAGTCAGCTGTAAATGTTAGTTTTAAATATGTGCTCATTACTGCGAGCAATGGGCATGGAGCTGAGACAGCACTTGTAACTTGTGTGTGGCTCCAAAGGTATAAAACTAAACACTAACTGCTGATTCACAGTGTGTTCTGCACAGTGATATTAAACGGAATTTGGTGAGAGTTTGAATGGGAACAGTGGTTGAAGGAGGTGCTGCTTTGGCCTCCAAAATACAGCAGGTAGATGAACGTTTGGTGAGTATTACCTTTTTTCTCGAAGCTTGGTCCACACTAAGACCTGGGAGCAATAACAATACTTTATTAAATTAATAATTTAACTATAATTACTAATTAATTTATATCATTATGAATAACCATTGAATAAAAACTAAGTAATTACATTAATTCAGTGTGTAAATAAGCAAATACATTTATAAAAAATAACAAAAGATGGCAGGGCAGGCAATGAGTCGAGACTGTAATGTGTGTGAGTTTGTGGACATCAAATCTGTCCCACATTCCCACATCTGCAGGAAATGTCTCTGCTTTATTCTCTCTGGCTCAGGGTAATTGGGCTGGAGTACGAGTTCGACACACTCTGAAACACACAGGATAAGTAATTTCATCCAGAAAACAGTCACATCCCACAGAAAAGCGCAGGTTCAGGAAAGTCCGTGGCTGATTGGGTGCCGTGTAGCGAGAACTGAGGAGAGGCTGAGAATGAGACACTGCTCCTGCCCAACGATAAGGATAATGATTGCGTGGAGGACATCCACAATACATACCAAGGTACGTGGCTCAGAAGGTTGTCCACAGGCAGAGATAGGAAGAAATATTAAACAATTACTTTGCATCAGTATTTATCAGGGAGTTAACACAGGTGGACATGACATTGGATGATATTAGAAATGAAATAACTGCATTTAAAATAACAAGAGGGAAAATATTATATAAACTAATCAAACCGAAAATGGATAAAATGCCGGCTTCGGACAAATTACATCGAGGGAAGAGATAGCAGAGGCATTAATAAACATATTTAATACTTCGTTAGAATAAAGTGCAGTGCCGGAGGATTGGCAGATACCTAATGTAATACCTATTTTTAAGAAGGGAGGTAGAACGTGTCTGAGGAACTATAGTCCAGTCAACTTAACGTCGTTGGGAGGAAAAATAATGGATTCCCTACTAAAGGAGAAAGTGGAAGAACAACTAGAAACCAAAAATGAATAGTCAGCATGGATAAGAAAAGGGAAAGTCTTGAATTGACCAAATTCTTTGAATTTTTCGAATAAGTAACAGATAGCGTAAACTAACGGAATGTAGTAGATGTAATTTATCTAGATTTCGAAAGGCCTTCGATAAGATACCCCATTATAGACTGAAAGGGCAGATCACAAATTGTAATTCCAATTAATAATAATAATTGTGATTTTTTAAAATGGAGTTAGCAGATTTTTAACATAGATCCCACAGCCTGTTTTTCAGAATGTGGGAAGCATGTGTGGGATGCCTTCAGCAGAGGGTCAGATGTTCCAATTCATAGACCAAAGGCCTTGGGAGATGGGCACAGACACAGATAACATAGAATTTGAATTCTGTAATAAGATACAAGTTAAATAAAATGAATCATAACAACATGTATCCTGAATTACTAATTAAACATATAGAGGCCAGATTGGAGGAAACAACCTACCAGATAATCATGTATTAATCAATCAGCACATATTAATTGTAACTTGCGTAATTAAGTAAGATGATAATCTGAAACTGTATAAAATAAGATGTCTCTGGCAGTTTCTCTGAGCATTCATTCAAGGGTAGCTCACCTGCCAGCTTGTATCTCCGAGTGGTGGATTGAAGTTAACTCTACCAACTTGGCGCAGTCAGCAGGATCTACGGGACGGGCAGATTAGACTCAAAAAGCCAAACCAACCGAATAATGAGTGAATAGAGAATTACCTTGAGAAATTCTCCTCGCAAAGTAACCAGAGATCCAACGAATCTGAGGTAGAGTCCATGCAGCCAGTAAATCCAGTTGAGGGGCGCGTCAGGACAATGTAAATAAGTACTGTAAGTGTTGGGACAATAAGTACGTATACGAGATATCGGGGAAAAAGCCTCAGTGTAAATAGTTCCGCATAAGTAAAGGCGGAAAAACAGCACTAGGTAAAAAGCCTTGGTTTAAAAAGTTCTGCTTAAGTAAAGATGGTAAAACAGGAACTGGGGAAAAAGCCCCAATGTATGAAATGGCAAAGGAATCTGCCAAGGCCCTTGGAGGGCTGAGGTATAAACGACCAGAAGAGTTTCTGAGAGATAAATCTGAAAAGGTCATGAAGATGGTTAAGGCAGGATATGATGAAGGGGAAAAGATAATTTTAACAGCCGGAAAGATGAATAGAAAGATACCCGAAGGTGAGATGGACAGAGAAAGTGACAAAAGACAACAGGATGTAAGTATAAAAATAGATATAGATGACTGAAGGGAATGGACAGAGGAATTTGGCCCAAATTTGTATCCCCCACTAACAGGGTTATGATTAGGACCTGATGAAAATGAAGGATTGATTGGGGGCCAGAAGGCTCGCTTAGTAGATATTTTTCGGAAGTCCATAACAAAAACTGTTAGTGACTATCTTAAGTGAAGTATGGATACAAAAATAGAGCCGGCCAAACAATAAGCCTTGTTGAATGAAGAGAGATTTTTGTGAATGTCTGTCTTTGAATGAAAGTGCTTGTGTGATTTTTAACTTCGGAATATTTGAGGTGGGAATTAATGAATTTTTCAGGTGTCTGAAAGCCTGCTTCAGAAGTGGTAGAGCTGTCTGTTGTTATGGCCCCACCCACTTTTTCAGAAAGAGTGAATTTGTTTTAACCCTTTGCAGTGTTATCCTTTATGAGGGAAGTTTTAAGAAAGTGTGAACCTAGAATTGAATTACATTTTAATTTAGAAACGAAGGTGTGGATTTATTCAGATGATATGTTATGTAGCTAGGAAATGCACAAAGGATAGGTTTGTTGAGCAAAAGATAAAAAATGTGTGGTCCCGATGGTTTTAAAAAAAATGTTTTGACACGCTCACTTGTCAAAAGAAAACACGTATGCATTGATTACATTTTTTTGAAAGACAATACATTTAGTCTAGGAATGAGATAAAGAATGGAGAAGGGAAATGGTAATGCCTTAAAAAAAGAATCCTGCATGGGTGTCTCAAGGCTTCGGGCTGGGGAAGTACGCCCCCATATTTCTTTGTGTAAAATCTTGATGTGAAAGCTTCGAGCTCAGTAAAAAGATTTTTAAATAAAAGATTGGCAATACGATATTTGAATTGGGATTTTGAGATATTTCTGGTGATTCTCCTTGATAAATATTTTGGTTGTATTGGAAAATCTTGGGTTTGGAAGACTTTTAATAAAAGTAAACATACTGCGTCAGAAGCTGAAGCTTAAAAAGATTAAATTTATGAGATACTGTATCACAAAATTGAAGTTACAGTGCAAAATATTAGAGTTTTGGATGTTCAGCTTCTAAAACAGAAGTCAGGCACATAATTATAAAACAAGTACTTTGCATTCTGTGATCTGTGAATCACTATAAGCATAAATGATAAGTCCGATTAAAAAACAGTATTACCATATTTGACATTTCATAATCCAACAATGAATACAAATACTACAAAAGGGGAGCAGAAATTAGGATGGGAGCAGTGAAGAGTTAATCTTGTTGTGAAGATTTCAAGTACCACTGTTTAAGAAAATACACAACAAAATGAAATAACTTTAACATAAAAATTTAAATCTGATCTCTTTAAAAAAAGGAAATAAAACTATAATGTTTGGAAACAATGTAGAAATACCTTCAGGGATCAGGTCAAACTCCTGGGCAAGTGGGGAGCTATCTGTGAAAGTGTAAAAGGAATTTTGAAAAAAATTAAATGTTAAAACGGCAGGCTTTAGCAGTTTAGAACAAAGGAAAATATAAGTTGAACTTGTGACTTAAGATACAGTGGTTGAAGAACCATAGAAACTGAGACGTAAAGGCTTTGAAACTGGAACATTTGAGATAACAGAAAGCAGCTATCAAAGCCTACGTGCTAGACTCTGTTCTAGTTATGAAAAAGACATTTGAGATAACGGAAAGCAGGATTTAAAGTAAATCCCAAACAGGCACAAATCGGACAACCTGTGGTACAGTACCTGGGACACGAAATATCTCAAGGAACTCGGACCATGTCCAATGACAGGAAGGAGGACATTAGAATTATGCCCCGACCAAAACCATCTAAGTGTCCGGAGCGTTTGTCTTGAAGCCATAAGATAAGTGTGTAAAAAATGTTACCTGAATATTGTAAACCAGGGGAATTAACGTTGGGAAATTGCGTGGTAGTTAAACCTGGAACAGAAGTAATGTTGTTATTTGACAATGTGCAGCATGTAATGTTATCTGTGAGCATAAATTAATCAGCCCTATACCTGCCAGAAAAAAATAGCCACAAGACTAAAGCTTTGTAAATAGGATTGCTAGACACAATCCTGAGAATAGCTCGTGACACATCAGGAGAAGGGAGTAACACAAGAAGCTGAGACACAAAGAAGGAAGACAGAGGAGATTTACAGCGAATGACGTATTAACTTTAGAGGGACATCTCTAGTAGATGCACCAGATATACAGGCGATCCAGGCAGGTGTAGATAGTTTGAGGGGAACAACGGAGTTACTAATCAGGAAACAGACCAGGATTGACATACAATCTTCACAGTTAGGATTTAAACATCCAAAAAAATGCTAGAGGGTGTATCCGTATTGGAAGGCCATGCACGAACAATTAACGAGCAAAATAAGCAGGAATTGAGAGGACGATGCCGAAGACAGGAAAAGAGACACATGTCATGCCTATGGGAGATGGATGATTGGTCAGGTGAGACACAATATGGATCAGATACAAACCGGGCGAGTTACCGGTTCAATAAATAGTACCCAGTTGAAAGAAATGGCACAACACACTGGGTCATTAGATGCATGCACCCTGAAACACAGACACATAGAAACATAGAAAAAGGTTGCAGGAATAGGCCATTCGCCCCTTCGAGCCTGCACCAACATTCAATAAGATCATGGGTGATCATTCACCTCAGGACCCCTTTCCTGCTTTCGCTCCACACCCCTTGATCCCTTTACCTTAAGGGCTATATCCAACTCCCTCTTGAATATGTCTGATGAACTGGCATCAACAACATTCTGCGGAAGAGAATTCGACAGGTTAACAACTCTCTGAGTGAAGAAGTTTCTCCTCATCTCGGTCCTAAATGGCTTATCCCTTGTCCTCAGACTGTGACCACTGGTTCTGGACTTCCCCAACATCGGGAACATTCTTCGTGCATCTAACCTGCCCAGTCCCGTCAGAATGTTTCTGAGGTCCCCTCTCATTCTTCTAAACTCCAGTGAATACAGGCCCAGTCGATCCTATCTCTCCTCATATGTCCTCCCATCCCGGAAATCAGTCTGGTGAACCTTCGCTGCTCTCCCTCAATAGCAAGAACGTCCTTCCTCAGATTAGAACAAAACTGAACACAGTATTGCAGGTGAGGCCACACCAAGGCCCTGTACAGCTGCAGCAAGACCGCCCTGCTGCTCTATTCAAATCCCCAAGATATGGGGCCAACATGCTATTTGCCTTCTTTCTGTCTGCTGCACCTGCATGCCAACCTTCAATGACTGATGTACCATGACACCCGGATCTCGTTGCACTTCCCCTTTGCCTAATCTGCCGCCATTCAGATAATATTCTGCCTTCGTGTTTTTGCCACCAAAGTGCATAACCTCACATTTATCGTTATTACACGACATCTGCCACGCAATTGCCCACTCACCTGACCTATCCAAGTCACCCTGCAGCCTCTTAGCATCCTCCTCACATTTCACACCGCCATCCAGCATAATGTCATCTGCAAAATTAGAGATATTATACACAATTCCTTCATCTAAGTCATTGATGTATATTGTAAATTGCTGGGGTCCCAGCACTGAGCCCTGCGGCACCCAACTAGTCACTGCCTGCCATTGTGAAAAGGACCCGTTTATCCCGACTCTGTCAACCAGTTCTCTATCCACATCAATACATTACCTCCAATGCCATGTGCTTTAATTTTGCACACCAACCTCTTGTGTGGGACCTTGTCAAAAGTCTTTTGAAAGTCCCACTACACCACATCCATTGGTTCTCCCTTGTCCGCTCTACTAGTTACATCCTCACAAAATTCTCAAAGATTCGTCAAGCATGATTTCACTTTCATAAATCCATGCTGATTTGGACCAATCCTGTTAGTGCTTTCCAAATGTGCTGCTATTTCACCTTTAATAATTGATTCCAATATTTTCCCCACCACTGATGTCAGGCTAACTGGTCTGTAATTACCTGTTTTCTCTCTCCCTCATTTTTCAAAACGTGGTGTTACATTCGCTACGCTCCAGTCCATATGAACTGATCCAGAGTCGATGGACTGTTAGCAAATGATAACCAATGCATCCATTATTTCTAGGGCCACTTCCTTAAGTATTCTGGGATGCAGACCATCAGGCCCCGGGGAATTATCGGCCTTTAGTCCCATCCATTTTCCGAACATAATTTCCGACAAATAAGGATTTCCTTCAGTTCCTCCTTCTCACTAACCCCTCGGTCACGTGCTATTTCCAGAAGGTTATGCGTGTCTTCATTCGTGAATGCAGAGCCAAAGTATTTGTTCAACTGGTCTACCATTTCTTTGTTCCCCATTATAATTTCACCTGAATCTGACTGCAAGGGACCTACGTTTCCCTTCACTAATCTTTTTTCTCTTCACATATCTATAGAAGTTTTTATGTTCCCAGCAAGCTTCCTCTCATACTCTATTTTCCCCCTCGGAATTAAACCCTTTGTCCTCCTCTGCTGAATTCTAAATTTCTCCCCGTCCTCGGGTTGATGCTTTTTCTGACCAGTTTATATGCCTCTTCCTTGGATTTAACGCTATTCTTACTTTCCCTTGTTAGTCACGGTTGAGCCACCTTTCCCATTTTATTTTTTACTCCAGACAGGGATGTCCAATTGTTGAAGTTCATCCATGTGATATTTAAATGTTTTCCATTGCCTATCTGCCGTCAACCCTTTAAGTATTATTTCCCAGTCTATTCTAGCCAATTCATGTCTCATACCTTCGAAGTTACCTTTCCGTAAGTTCAGGACCCCAGTCTCAGAATTAATTGTTTCACTCTCCAACTTAATAAAGAATTCAACCTTATTGTGGTTACTCTTCCCCAAGGGGCCTCGCACAACAAGATTACTAATTAGTCTTTTCTCATTTCACATCAACCAGTCGAGGATGGCCAGCCCTCTAGATGGTTCCTCGACATATTGGTCAAGTAAACCATCCCGAATACACTCCAGCAAATCCTCCTCCACCGTACTGCTACCAGTTTGGTTCGCCCAATCTATATGTAGATTAAAGTCTCCCATGATAACTTCTGTACCTATGTTGCACACATCCCGACTTTCTTGTTTGATGCTGTCCCCAAACTCACTACGATTGTTTGGTGATACACAACTCCCACTAGCGTTTTCTTCCCTTTGATATTCCGCAGCTCCACCCACACAGAATCCACGCGAATGTCCTTCCTTACTATTGCGTTAATTTCCTCTTCAACCAGCAATGCCACCCCACCTCCTTTTCCTTTCTGTCTATCCTTCCTGAATGGTGAATCTCCCTGGATGTTGCGTTCCCAGCCTTCCTCACCCAGGAGCCATTTCTCCGTGATGCCAATTACATCATATTCATTAATTGCTGCCTGTGCAGTTAATTTGTCCACCTTATTACGAATACTCCTTGCATTGAGGCACAGTGCCTTCAAGCTTGTTACCTTAACACACCTTGTCCCTTTAGAATTTGGCTGCAATGTGGCCATTTTTGATTTTTGCCTTGGGTTTCGCTGCCCTCCACCTTTACTTTTCAGCCCCCATTTTACTTCCCTCCGTCTCACTGCATAGTTTCCCATCCCACTGCCATATTAGTTTAACCCCTCCCCAACAACACGAGCGAACTCTCCCCTGTGGACATTGCTTCTGCACAGGTACAAAGCGTCCGGTTTGCACTGGTCCCAGCTCCCCCAGAACCGGTTCCAATGTCCCAGGAAATTGAAGCCCTCCCTTCTGCACCACACATTCATCTGAGCTATCCTGCGATTCCTACTCTGACTAGCAGTTGGCAGTGGTAGCTATCCTGAGATTGCTACCTTTGAGGTCCTATTTGTTAATTTAGCTCCGAGCTCCCTAAATTCAGCTTGTAATTCCTCAGACAGAGTGAGTCAGACTCAAACACTAACACATAAAGGGCTCCCTTAAGACAGAGAGTGAGAGGCACAGAAACATTGCATAATCCCATTTCTTTGTCAGTTGAGAATGTTATAAAGTTATCGACATGTACAGATTCAAAAGAATATATTCAGGTATAACTGAGCAGGATGGGAGGAAATCGGTTTGAATTTAAAGATTTACCAGCAGTGGGGCTCGAACCCACGCAGCTATACACCCATTGGATTGTATGTCCAACGCCTAACCCACTCGGCCATCCTGGTTTTGTCAGGATTCGGATTTTGTCTCTGTGAGAATATGGGCTGCAGCTCCACTCTCATAGACAGAGGTTTTCAATGAGCATTTTCAAATATTTATCGTAATATTGACACAGGGGCAACTCTCCTATTCTTTTTCGAGTAATGCTCTGTGAACTTTCACATCCACCCGAGGGTGCAGACGGAGCATCAATTTAACATTTCATCCGAAAGTCAACAGCTTCAACAATGCAAAATTCCCCAAGTGCTGCATTTGAGTGTCAGCCAAGATTATATGCTCAAGCCTCAGGAGTCGGACGAACACACGCAACCTCCTGATTCAGTCGAGAATGCTGCCACTGAACCAAAGCCGATACCAAAGCTCATATCATTATTACTTTCCCCAAGTCTTTTTATAAAGTTCCAGGACATACAGAAGTAATATTCAACATTTTGAAAAAGCTCCACCCTCGTCGGGGAATTGAACCCCGACATCACGCGTGACAGGAAGGGATACCAACTACTACACTAACGAGGAACTGACGGGTATTTGTTTTGTCAGAGCAGGAATCGAGCTGTGAACAGAACTGGACACCATGAGAAGTCGACAGGCACATTGAGAGAGAGAGACAAACCGACAAACAGGGAGAGACAGACAGCGAGATAGAGACAACGTGAGACAGAAAGTATGAGACTGAGAAGGAGAGGCAGACTGAGTAAGAAAAAGACTCAAACACACACATATACAGAGATGTGTGTGTGTGTGCTCTATAAAGAGAGAGAGGGAAAGAGTGAGAGAAAGAATGAGTGACAAAGAGAGAGACAGAGAAAGAGTGAGCGACAGATAGAGAGATAGACAGAGATATAAACAGAAAATGATGGAAATACTCAGCAGGTAAGAGAAAGGAACTAACAGAGACAGGCAAAGAGAGGGACAGGTAGAGACATGGACAGACAGAGATGATGGGAATGAGAAAAACAGTCAGACAGTGGGACTGAGAGAATCCCATTGGAACAGAACTGGACCTCGTGAGAAAGAGACAGATAAGTTGAGAGACAGGGAAACAGGGAGAGACAGACAGCGAGATAGAGACAAAGAGAGACAGAAAGAGTGAGACTGAGAGGGAGGGTCAGAGTGAATGACAGAAAGACTCAAACACATACATACACAGAGATGTGTTTGTGTGCTCCATAAAGAGAGAGAGGCAAATAGTAATGGAATGACAGAGACAAAGACAGGGACAAAGGGAGAGACAAAGAGGGAGACAGATAGAGAGAAAGACAGATATAGAGAGAAATAGAGACAATAATTCGGTTCTGTCTTTACAAAGGAAGATACAAAAAACCTTCCAATTCTACTAGGGGACTGTGAGTCTAGTGAGAATGAGGAACTGAAATATATCCTTATTGGCGGGAAATTGTGTTCGGGAAATTGATGGGATTAAAGCCCGATAAATCCCTGGGTCTTGATAGTCTGCATCCCAGAGTACTTAAGGAAGTGGCCCTGGAAATAGTGGATGCATTGGTGATCATTTTCCAACAATCTATCAACTCTGGATCAGTTCCTATGGACTGGAGGGTAGCTAATGTGACGGCACTTTTTTAAAAAGGAGGGAGAGAGAAAGCGGGTAAGTCTATACCGGTTAGCCTGGCATCAGCAGTGGGGGAAATGTTGCAATCAATCATTAAGGATGAAATAGCAGCCCATTTGGAAAGCAGTGACAGGATCGGACCGAGTCAGCATAGATTTTTGAAAGAGAAATCATGCTTGACGAATCTTCTGGAATTTTTTGAGGATGTAACGAGTAGAGTGGACAAGGGAGAACCAGTGGATGTGGTGTATTTGGACTTTCAGTAGGCTTTTGACAAGGTCCCGCACAAGAGATTGGTGCACAAAATCCAAGCGCATGGTATTGGGATTAATGTACTGATGTGATAGAGAACTGGTTGGCAGACAGGAAGCAGAGAATCGGGATAAACAGGTCCTTTTCAGAATGGCAGGCAGTTACTAATGTCGTGCCGCAGGGCTCAGTGCTGGGACCCCAGCTCTTTACAATATACATTAACGATTTGGTTGAAGGAATAGAGTGTAATATCTCCAAGTTTGCGGATGACACTAAATTGGGTGGCGGTGCGAGCTGCGAGGAGGATGCTAAGAGACTGCAGGGTGACTTGGACAGATTACGTGAGTGGGCAAATATATGGCAGATGCAGTATAATCTGGATAAATGTGAGGTTATCCATTTTGGGGGCAAAAACACGAAGGCAGAATATTATCTGAATGGAGGCAGACTAGAAAAAGGGGAGGTGCAACGAGACCTGGGTGTCATGGTTCATCAGTCACTGAAAGTGGGCACGCAGGTACAGCAGGCAGTAAAGAAGGCAAATGGTATGCTGGCCTTCATAGCTAGGGGATTTGAATATAGGAGCAGGGAGACCTTACTGCAGTTGTACAAGGCCTGAGTGAGGCGGCCAGACTTGGTATATTGTGTTCAGTTTTGGTCTCCTAGTCTGAGGAAGGACGTTCTTGCTATTGAGGGAGTGCAACAAACCAGTTGCCAAACAGTTCTCTATTCACGTCAGTGCATTAATCCCAATACCATGCACTTGGACTTTGTGCACCAATCTCTTGACTACATCCACTGGTTCTCCCTTGTCCACTCTACTCGTTACATCCTCAACAAATTCCAGAAGATTCATCAAGCATGATTCCCCTTTCATAAATCCATGCTGACTCGGTCCGATATTGTCAACAGACTGATTCCAGGGATGGCAGGACTGTCATATGAGGAGAGATTGGATCAACTGGGCCTTTATTCACTGGCGTTTAGAATGATGAGAGGGGATCTCATAGAAATATATAAGATTCTGACGGGACTGTACAGGTTAGATGCGGGAAGAATGTTCTCGATGTTGGGGAGTTCCAGAACCAGGGGACATAGTCTTAGGATAAGGGGTAGGCCATTTAGCACTGAGATGAGGAGAAACTTCTTCACTCACAGAGTTGTTGACCTGTGGAATTCACTGCGCAGAGAGTTGTGGATGCCAGTTCATTGGATATATTCAAGAGGGAGTTCGATATGGCTCTTACGGATAAGGGGGTGAAGGGATATGGAGAGAAAGCAGGAAAGGGGAACTAAAGGATTGATCAGCCATGAACATATTGAATGGCGGCGCAGGCTCGAAGGGCCTAATGACCTACTCCTGCAGCTATTTTCCATGTTTCAATGTTTCTGAAACAGAAAATGATGAAAATACTCATCAGGTTAGAGACAGGGACAAAGTGAGACAGGCAAAGACATGGGCAGAGATGATGGGAAAGAGAGAGACAGTCAGACAGAGAGTCTGAGAGAATCCTATTGGAGCTGACATGGGCACCGTGAGAAAGAGACAGATTGAGAGACAGAGACAAACAGAGAAACAGGCACAAACAGAGTGAGTCATAGAGAGGCAGACTCAGACTCAAGCACACAAACACATGCACAGCTCTCTAAAGACAGAAAGGCAGAGACTGAGATACACAGCTACATTTCACAATTTCATTTCATGATCGGCTCAGAGTGTCACAGAGTAACAGAAAATTGTTGATTCAACAGATGAAAATCAGGTATCACTGATTAGCATGGGAGGAAATCAGTGATAAATTAAAGAGATTCGAGGAGTGGAGTACGAACCCTCTTGGGAAAATATCAGTGAATTTTATGGCCAACGCCTTAACCACTCGGCCATCCTGGTCCTTCCAGTTTTTCTATTCTGTCTCTGAGAATCTGGGCTTCAACTCCACCCCACAGACACACACATACACATCGGGTTTCAGTGAGCATTTAGGAACATTTTTAGTAATATTGAGACGGGGGCAATTCTCCAATTCTTTTTCGAGTAATGCTGTGATCCACCCGAGGGTGCAGACAGAGCTTTAATTTAACATTTCTTCCGAAAGTCAACAGCTTCAACAATGCAAAATTCCCCAAGTACTGCACTTGAGTGTCTGCCAAGATTATCTGCTCAAGTCTCAGGAGTGGGACTTAAACACACAAACTCCTGATTCAGTCGAGATTACTGCCACTGAACCAAAGCCGATACCAAAGTTCACAACCATATTATTTTCCTCAAGTCTTTTTAAAAAGTTCCATGACATACCAAATTCATGATGATGATCTATACAGACAGTTACACATACACAGATATATATACATACAGATAGATAGACACAGACACGCACACACATAAGCAAAAATATACTCGCACCAACCGACATGCACAGATGTCTTAGACATATAGAGGGATAGACAGGCTGAATCACTGTCGCAACTTTGGCTGATTTTTGCGTTTTTCTACACTTAAGTATCGTGAATATTGCAGTTTAATAAAAATGATTTAAAAATGACAGTTTTGAAAGGTGTGGGACGTTATTCCGCCTATCTCAGGATGAGTTTTGCAGAGACCTGGTGAAATTGTAAAATGGAATGTAAAATGCTGAGAATCGTCGTCGGCAGGATACGACCTGCACAGGGAAAATAGGATGGATTTTCTAGTCCATCGCTGTAACCTCTCGTCCACGACTACTGACTCGTTATTTCTGCAAATGTTACTCAGATAAAACTCAGTCATCCACCTCTCTGCAGCAGATGACACAGAATTCTGAAAAAATCTCGTTTTCCTGTATTTTTACTGTTCTGTATTGCACTGGAACTTTTTAATATGAATCTATACCAAGAAACAGAAGTAAAATCCTGCATTTTGAAAAAGCTTCCTGCCCATTAGGAAATTGAAACCCTGTCTTCTGCATAACAGGCCGGGATACTAAGCACCATACCAACGAATGTGGGTTTGGTCAGAGCAGGAATCGAGCTGTGAAGAGAACTGGACTCCATGAGAAGTAGAGAGACACATTGAGAGACAGAGACAAACCGACAAACAGGGAGAGACAGACAACGAGATAGAGACAACGAGAGACAGAAAGTGTGAGACTCAGAAGGAGAGGCAGACGCAGTGAGAAAAAGACTCAAACACATACATATACAGAGACATGTGTGTGTGCTCTATAAAGAGAGAGAGGGAAAGAGTGAGACAAAGACAGTGTTAATGACAGTGACAAGGAGAGAGGCAGATCGAGAGAGAGCGACAGATAGAGAGAGAGACAAAGATATAAACAGACAATGATGGAAATACTCAGCAGGTTGGAGACAGGAATTAACAGCGACAGGCAAAGAGATACAGACAGGCAGAGGCATAGACAGACAGAGATGATGGAAAAGAGAGAGACATTCACCCAGACAGATTGAGAGAATCCCATTCGAACAGAACTGGACACCGTGAGAAAGAGACAGACACATTGAGAGACAGAGACAAACAGGGAAAAAGGGAGAGACAGACAGCGAGATAGAGACAGAGAGAGACAGAAAGTTTTAGACTGAGAGGGAGGGTCAGACTGAGTGAGACAAAGACTCAAATACTTACATACACAGAGATGTGTTTGCGTGCTCCATAAAGAGAGGGAGGCAAATAGTGATGGAATGACAAGAAAAAGACAGAGACAAAAAGGGAGACAGATGGAGAGAAAGACAGATAGAGAGAGAGAGACATAGAAACAAAAACAGAAAATGATGGAATTACTCATCAGGTTAGAGAAAGGGACCAACACAGACAGAGACGGTCAGACAGAATCCCTTTGGAACAGAACTGGACACAGTGAGAAAGAGACAGAGGCAGACTTCAAGAGACAAAGACTCAAACACATACACAGCTCTCTCAAGAGAGAGAGAAGCAGAGACTGAGCGACACAGATACATTTCATGATCTGCTTAGAGTGTCACCGAAACATGCAAATGCAACAGATGAAAATCGGGTATCACTGAGCAGCATGGGAAGTAGTCTCTGTTTAATTAAGCAATTACCAGGCGTGGGGGTCGTACCCGCGCAGTTATAATTCTATTGGATCTTAAGTCCAACACCTTAACCACTCGGCCATCCTGGGCCTGGCAGAAACGGGTTTTGTCTCTGTCAAAATTTGGGCTTCAACTCCACCCCCACAGACACACACAAACACAGAAGGTTTCAGGGAGCATTTCCGAACATTTTTCGTGATATTGACACGGGGGCAACACTCCTATTCTTTTTCGAGTAATGCTCTGGGACCTTTCACATCCACCCGAGGGTGCAGGCGGAGCTTCAATTTCACATTTCATCCGATGGTAAACAGCTTCAACAATGCAAAATTCCCTAAGTACTGCATTTGATTGTCAGCCAAGATGATGCGCTCAAGTCTCAGGAGAGGGACTTACACACACGAGCTTCTGAATGGAGCCACTGAAAAAAGCCAATACCAAAGATCACAACCGTATTATTTTCCCCAAGTTTTTAAAAAAGTTCCAGGACATACCAAATTCTTGGTGATGATTTCCATAGACAGTTGCACATACACAGAGACATACATACAGATAGACATACACAGACACACACACACATAAAATAACCAAAAATATACACGCATCAACATAGAAACATAGAAATTAGTTGCAGGAGTAGGCCGTTCGGCCCTTCGAGCCTGCACCACCATTCAATAAGATCATGGCTGATCATTCAACCTCAGTACCCATATCCTGCTTTCTCTCCATACCCCTTGATTCCTTGAGCCGTAAGGGCCATATCTCACTCCATCTTGAATATATCTAACGAACTGACTTCAACAACTTTCTGCGGCAGAGAATTCCACAGGTTAACCACTCTATGAGTGAAGACGTTTCTCCTCATCTCGGTCCTAAATGGCTTACCCCTTATTCTTAGACTGTGACCCTGGTTTTCCAACTCCCCAGCAACAGAAACATTCTTCCTGCCTCTCACTTGTCCAATCTCGTCAGAATTTTATATGTTTCTATGAGATCCCCACTCATTCTTCTAATCTCCAGTGGATACCAGCAGATTTGATCCAGTCTCTCATCATATGTCAGTCCTGCCATCCCTGGAATCAAGCTGGTGAACCCTCGCTGTGCTCCTTCAATAGCAAGAACGTCCTTCCTCAGATTTGGAGACCAAAACTAACAAAATATTTAACGTGTGGCTTCACCAAGGCCCTGTACAACTGCAGAAAGACCTCCCTGCTACTATATTCAAAGCCCCTCGCTATGAAGGCGAACATGCCATTTGTCGTCTTCACCGCCTGCTGCACCTGCATGCCCACTTTCAATGACAGATGTACCATGACACCCAGATCAAGATATACACAGAGTGCCTTAGACAAATAGACGGATAGACAGGCAGGGTCACTGTCGCTACTTTGGCTGGCTTTTGCGTTTTTCCGTCGAGAGTGCTGCCACTGAACCAAAGCCGATACAAAAGTTCACAACCGTATTATTTTCCCCAAGTCTTTTGAAAAAGTTCCAGGACATACCAAATTCATGGTGATGATTTCCATAGACAGTTGCACATACACAGAGACATATATACAGAGGGACAGTCACAGAGGCACACACACACATAACCAGAAATATACATGCACCAACGGACACACACAGATGTCTGAGACATATCGAGGGATGGACAGGCTGAGTCACTACTTTGGGTGATTTTTGCATTTTTCTATCCGTATGTATCGTGAATATTGCAGACTAATAAAAATGTGAAAAAAAATATCAGTGTTGAAAGGTGTGGGACGTTATTCCATCTATCACAGGATCAGTTTTGCCAAAACCTGGTTAAATTGTAAAATGGAATGAAAAATGCTGAGAATCGTAGTCGGCAGGATTCTAACCTACGCGCAGAAAATCCAAAGTGTTTCTAGTCCATCGCTTTAACCACTCGGCCACAATTACTGCGTCTCTGGCATTTTAAATGTTACTCAGAAAAAACTCAGTCGTCCATCTCTGTGCAGCAGACGGCCACAGAATGCTGAAAAAGTCACCGTTTGCAAAAAATCTGGAAGAGGCAATCTCATCTTGCTGTATTTTTACTGTTCTATATTGCTCTGGAAATTTTTAATAAAATCTATACCAAGAAACAGAAGTAAAATTCGACATTTTGAAAAAACTGCTGTGCCGTCAGGTAATTGAACGCGGTTCTCCCGCATAACAAGCGGGGATAATCACCACTATACGGACGAGGTTGCCTTAGAGCAGTAATCGAGCTGTCAACAGAAGTCGACAGACACAGTGATCGATAGAGACAAACCGACAAACGGGGATGGACAGCCAGCGAGAGAGAGAGACAACGAGAGACAGAAAGGGTGAGACTGAAAAGTGAGGCAGACTCAGTGAGAATAAGACTCAAACACCTACATATACAGAGATGTGTGTGTGTGATCTATAAAGAGAGAGAGGGAAAGAGTGAGAGAAAGACAGTGATAAAGACAGTGACAAGGAGAGAGACAGATAGAGAGAGAGCGACAGATAGAGAGAGAGACAAATATATAAACAGAAAATGATGGAAATACTCAGCAGGTTAGAGGTAGGAACTACCAGCGACAGGCAAAGAGAGACAGATCGGCAGAAACATAGACAGACATAGATGATGAGAAAGAGTGAGACGGTCAGACAGAGAGACTGAGCGAATCCCATTCGAACAGAACTGGACACCGTGAGAAAGAGACAGACACATTCAGAACCAGAGACAAAGAGGGAAACAGGGAGAGACAGTCAGCGAGATAGAGACAAAGAGAGACAGAATGTTTGAGACTGAAAGGGAGGATCAGACTGAATGAGAAAAAGACTCAAACACATACATACACAGAGATGTATTTGCGTGCTCCATAAAGAGAGGGGGCAAAATAGTGATGGAATGACAGAGAAAAGGACAGGGACAAAGAGAGAGAAAAAGAGGGAGACAGATAGAGAGAAAGACAGATAGAGAGAGCGACAGAGAGACAAAAACAGAAAATAATGGAAATACTTATCAGGTTAGAGACAGAGACTAACAGAGACAGGCAAGGACATGGACAGACAGAGATAATGGAACAGAGAGAATGGGACAGAGAGAAGCAGTCAGACAGAGAGTCTGAGCGAATACCATTGCAACAGAACTAGACACCGTGAGAAAGAGACTGATTGAGAGACAGCGACAAACAGAGAAGCAGGGACAGACAGAGAGGGTTAGAGAGAGCCATAGACTCAAACACATACACAGCTCTCCAAAGAGAGAGAGCGGCAGAGACATTTCATTATCGGCGCAGAGTGTCACACAGTTACAGAAAATTGGAGATTTTGCAGATGAAAATTGGGTATCACTGAGCAGGATGGGAAAAATCTCTGATTAATTAAGGAATTACCAGGAGTGGGGTTCGAACCCACGCGGGTATCAACCCATTAGATCTTAAGTCCAACGCCTTCACCACTCGGCCATCCTGGTCCTGATCCTGTCAGTGGTTGGACTCTGCCTCTTTGAGAATCTGGGCTTCAGCTCCACCCCCACAGCAACACACAGACACATCGGATTTCAGGGAGCATTTACGAACATTTTTCTCAATATTGACACGGTCGCAACTCTCCTATTCTTTTTCGAGTGATGCTCTGGCTACTTTCACATCCACCCGAGGGTGCAGATGGAGCTTCAATTTAAAATTTCAGCCCATGGTCAACAGCTTCAACAATGCAAAATTCCCCAAATACTGCATTTGAGTGTCAGCCAAGATGATGGGTTCAAGACTCAGGAGTGGGACTTACACACACAACCTCCTGATTCAGTCGAGAATGGAGCCACTGAACCAAAACCGATACCAAAGTTCACATCCGTATTATTTTCCCCAAGTTTTTTAAAAAGTTCCAGGACGTACCAAATTCATGGTGATGATTTCCACAGACAGTTGCACATACACAGAGACATATATACAGATAGACAGACTCAGAGTCACACACACCCACACACTTAACCAAAAATATACATGCACCAACAGACATGCCTTTGACATATAGAGGGATAGACAGGCTGAATCACTGTCGCTACTTTGGCTGATTATTGCGTTTTTCTATCCGTATGTAACATGAATATTGCAGATTAATAAAAATGAGAAATAGATGTCAGTGTTGAAATGTGTGGGACGTTATTCCGCCTATCTCAGGATCAGTTTTGCAAAAACCTGGTTAAATTGTAAAATGTAATGAAAAATGCTTTGAATTGTAGTCGGCAGGATTCGAACCTACGCGCAGAAAACCCAAAGGATTTCTAAACCATCGCTTTAACCACTCGGCAACAACTACTGCCTCTCTGAGACTTTAAATGTTACACAGAAAAAACTAAGTCATCCATCTGTGTGCAGCAGACGGCCACAGAATCCTGAAAAAGTCTCCGTTGCAAAAAGTCTGGAAGAAGCAATCTCCTCTTGCTGTATTTTTATTGTTCTATATTGCTCTGGAACGTTTTAATATGAATCTATACCAAGAAACAGAAGAAAAATTCGACATTTTGAAAAAGCTGCTTTTCCATCGGGGAATTGAATCCGGTTCTCCCGCGTAACAGGGAAAGCATAATCACCGCTATACGGACGAAGGAACGTGTTGCGTCAGAGCAATAATCAAACTGCGAACAGAAGTCGACAGACACATTGATAGACAGACACAAACCGACAAACAGGGATAGACAGACAATGAGAGAGAGACAACGAGAGACAGAAAGGGTGAGACTGAAAAGTCAGTCAGAACAGCGAGAAAAAGACTCAAACACCGACATATATAGAGATGTGTATGTGTGATCTATAAAAAGAGAGGGGAAGAGTGAGAGAAAGACAGTGATAAAGACAGTGACAAGGTGAGAGACAGATCGAGAGAGAGCGACAGATAGAGAGAGAGACAAATATTTCAACAGAAAATGATGGAAATACTCAGCAGGTTAGAAACAGGAACTACCAGCGACAGGCAAAGAGAGACAGACAGGCAGAAACATAGACAGACAGAGATGATGGGGAAGAGTGAGACAGTCAGACAGAGAGACTGAGAGAATCCCATTCGAACAGAACTGGACACGGTGAGAAAGTGACAGACACATTGAGAACCAGAGACAAAGAGGGAAACAGGAAGAAACAGACAGTGAGTTAGAGACAAAGAGAGACATAAAGTTTGAGTCTGAAAGGGAGGATCAGACTAAATGAGAAAAAGACTCAAACACATACAAATACAGAGATGTAGTTGTGTGCTCCATAAAGAGAGGGAGGCAAATAGCGATGGAATGACAGAGAAAAGGACAGGGACAAAGAGAGAGACAAAGAGGGCGACAGATAGAGAGAAAGACAGATAGAGAGAGAGAGACATAGAGACAAAAACAGAAAATAATGGAAATACTTATCAGGTTAGAGTCAGGGACCAACAGAGACAGGCAAAGACATGGACAGACAGAGATAATGGGACACAGAGAGACAGTCAGACAGAGTGTGTTAGAGAGAGGCAGACTGAGAGAGACAAAGACTCAAACACACAAACACAAAAACAGCTCTCGAAAGAGAGAGAGCGGCAGAGACCGAGCGACACAGATACATTTCGCAATTTCATTTCATTATCGGCTCAGAGTGTCATATCGTTACAGAAAATTGGAGATTCAGCGGATGAGAATCGTGTATCACTGAGCAGGATGGGAAATATCTACGTTTAATTAAGAAATTACAAGGACTGGGGTTCAAACCCACGCGGGTATAAACCCATTACATCTTAAATCCAACGCCTTTACCACTCGGCCATCCTGCTCCTGATCCTGTCAGAGGTTGGACTCTGCCTGTGAGAATCTAGGCTTCAGCTCCACCCCCACAGCGACACACAGACACACAGGATTTCAAGGAGCATTTTCGAACATTTTTATTAATATTGACACGGGCGCAACTCTCCTATTCTTTTTCGAAAAAGACTCTGGGAACTTGCACATCCACCCGAGGGTGCAGATGGAGCTTCAATTTAAAATTTCAGCCGATGGTCAACAGCTTCAACAATGCAACATTCCGCAAGTACTGCATTTGAGTGTCAGCCAAGATGATGTGTTCAAGTCTCAGGAGTGGGACTTACACACACAACCTCCTGATTCAGTCGAGAATGGAGCCACTGAACCAAAACCGATCTCAAAGATCACAACCGTATTATTTTCCCCAAGTTTTTTAAAAGGTTCCAGGACATACCAAATTCATGGTGATGATTTCCACAGACAGTTGCACATACACAGAGACATACATACAGATAGACATACACAGACACATACACACACAATAACCAAAGATATATACGCATCAACATAGAAACATAGAAACATAGAAATTTGTTGCAGGAATATGCCATTCGGCCCTTCGGGCCTGCACCACCATTCAATAAGATCATGGCTCATCATTCAACCTCAGTACCCCTTTCCTGTTTTCTCTCCGTACCCCTTGATCCCTTTAGCCGTAAGGGCCCTTTTGAATATATCGAACGAACTGGCCTCAACGACATTCTGCGGTAGAAAATTTCACAGGTTAACCACTCTCTGAGTGAAGAAGTTTCTCCTCATCTCGGTCCTAAATGGCTTACACCTTATTCTTAGACTATGATTCTTGGTCTCGAACACCCCATCAACGGGAACATTCTTCCAGCCTCTAAGCTGTCCAATCTCGTCAGAATTTTATATGTTTATATGAGTTCCCCTCTTATTCTTCTAAACTCCAGTGGATACCAGCCCAGTTGATCCAGGCTCTCCTCATATGTCAGTCCTGCCATTCCGGGAATCATGCTGGTGGACCTTCGCTGTGCTCCCTCAATAGCAAGGACGTCCTTCCTCAGATTTGGAGACCAAAACTGAACACAATATTCCAGGTGTGGCCTCACCAAGGCCCTGTACGACTAGAGTAAGACCTCCCTGCTCCTATACTCAAATCCCGTCATTATGAAGGCGAACATGCCATTTGCCTTCTTTACCGCCTTCTGCACCTGCATACCAACAATCAATGACTGATGTACCATGACACCCAGATTAGGATATACACAGGTTGCCTTCGACAAATAGATGGATAGACAGGCAGGGTAACTGTCGCTACTTTGTCTTGCTTTTGCGTTTTTCAGTCGAGGATGCTGCCACTGAATCAAAGCCGATACCAAAGTTCACAATCGTATTATTTTCCCCAACAATTTTTTAAAAGTTCCAGGACCTACCAAATTCATGGTGATGATTTCCACAGACAGTTGCACATACACAGAGACATAGATACAGATAGACAGACACAGAGACACACACACACACACATAAACAAAAATATACATGCACCAACGGACATGCACAGATGCCTTATACATACAGAGGGATAGACAGGCTGAATCACTGTCGCTACTTTGGCTGATTTTTGCGTTTTTCTATCCGTATGTATCTTGAATATTGCAGATATTGAGATATTGCATAAAAATGAGAAATAGATGTCAATGTTGAAAGGTGTGGGACGTTCTTCCGCCTTTCTCAGGATCAATTTTGCAAAAACCTGGTTAAATTGTAAAATGGAATGAAAAAAGCTGAGAATCATAGCCGGCAGAATTGATTCATGCGCGCGGAAAATCCAAAGGATTGCTAGACCATCGCGTTCACCACTCGGCCACAACTACTGCATCTCTGGCAATTTAAATGTTACTCAGAAAAAACTCAGTCATCCATCTCTTTGCAGCAGACGGCCACAGAATCCTGAAAAAGTCTCCGTTTGCAAAAAATCTGGAAGAGGCAATCGCCTCTTGCTGTATCTTTACTGTTGTATATTGCTGTGAAACTTTTTAATATGAATCTATACCAAGAAACAGAAGTAAAATTCGACATTTTGAAAAAGCTGCTTTTCCGTTGGGGAATTGAACCCGATTCTCCAATGTAACAGGCGGGGATATTCACCACTATACGGACGACGGTACGGGTTGCGGCAGAGCAGTTATCGAGCTGTGAACAGAAGTCGACAGACACATTGAGAGACAGAGACAAACAGGGAGAGACAGATAGCGAGAGAGAGAGACAACGAGAGACAGAAAGGGTGAGACTGAAAAGTCAGGCAGACTCTGAGAAAAGTCTCAAACACCTCCATATACAGAGATGTGTGTGTGTGATCAATAAAGAGAGAGAGGGAAAGAGTGAAAGAAAGACAGTGATAAAGACAGTGACAAGGAGAGAGACAGATAGAGAGATTGAGAGAGAGAGAGAGTGAGAGAGAGTGAGAGAGAGAGAGTGAGAGAGAGTGAGAGAGAGTGAGAGAGAGTGAGAGAGAGTGAGAGAGAGCGAGAGAGAGAGAGAGAGAGAGAGAGAGAGAGAGAGAGAAAGAGAAAGAGAAACAGAAAATGGTGGAAATACTTCACAGGTTCGAGGCAGGGACGAACAGAGACAGGCAAAGACATGGACAAACCGAAATGATGGGAAAAAGAGAGACAGTCAGATAAAGAATCTGAGAGAATCCCATTGGAACAGACGTGCATACCATGAGAAAGAGACAGATTGAGAGACTGAGACAAACGGAGAAACAGGGACAGACAGAGTGAGTCAGACTGAGAGAGACAAAGACTCAGACATACAAACACATACACAGCTCTGCGAAGAGAGAGAGAGAGGCAGAGACCGAGCGACACAGATATATTTCACAATTTCATTTCATTATCGGTTCAGAGTGTCACATAGTTACAGAAAATTGTTGATTCAACCGATGAAAATCGGATATCACTGATCAGAATGGGAGGAAATCTGTGTTAAAACAAATAGAAACCAGGAGTGGGGAAGAAACCACGTTGGAAATAACCTTGAAGTAGAGGCAGAATGGGTGAGAAAAAGACTCAAACACAACAGAGACAGAGATGTGTGTGTGTGATCTAGTAAGAGAGAGAGGGAAAGAGTGAGAGAAAGACAATGATAAACCCAGTGACAAGGAGAGAGACAGATAGAGAGAGAGAGAGAGAGAGAGATAGAGACTAAAACAGAAAATGATGGAAATACTTCTCAGGTTAGAGGCAGGGACTAACAGAGACAGGCAAAGACATGGACAGACCGAAATGATGGGAAAGAGAGAGCCAGTCAGAAAAATAATCTGAGAGAATCCAATTGGAACAGACGTGGGCACCGTGAGAAAGAGACAGATTGAGAGACAGAGACATAGAAACATAGAAAATAGGTGCAGGAGCAGGCCATTCAACCCTTCTAGTCTGCACCGCCATTCAATGAGTTCATGGCTGAACATGAAACTTCAGTACCCCCTTCCTACTTTCTCGCCATAACCCTTGATCCCCCGAGTAGTAAGGACCACATCTAACTCCCTTTTGAATATATTTAGTGAATTGGCCTCAACTACTTTCTGTGGTAGAGAATTCCACAGGTTCACCACTCTCTGGGTGAAGAAGTTTCTCCTCATCTCGGTCCTAAAAGGCTTACCCATTATCCTCAGACTGTGACCCCTGGTTCTGGACTTCCCCAACATTGGGAACATTCTTTCTGCATCTAACCTGTCTAAACAGAGAAACAGGGACAGACAGAGCGAGTCAGACTGAGAGAGACAAAGACTCAAACATACAAAAACTTACACAGTTCTGTGACCAGAGAGAGAGAGGCAGAGACCGAGCGACACAGATACCTTTCACAATTTCATTTCATTATCGGTTCAGAGTGTCACATAGTTACAGAAAATTGTTGATTCAACCGATGAAAATCGGATATCACTGATCAGAATGGGAGGAAATCCGTGTTAAATTAAATAGAAACCAGGAGTCGGGAAGAACCCACGCTGGAAAATCCCTTTGAGGTTTAAGGCCAACGCCTTAACCACTCGGCGATCCTGGTCCTGTGAGAGGTTAGATTGTGCCTCTGTGACAAACTGGGCTTCAAACCCAACCCCACATACAAACACATGCACATAGTCTTTTAGTGAGTAATTACGAATATTTTTAGGAATATTGACACGGGGGCAACTCTCCTACTCTGTTTCGAGTAATGCACTGGGACTTTTCATTTCCACCCGAGGTTGCAGACAGAGCTTCAATTCAACATTTCATCCGAAAGTCAACAGCTTCAACATTGCAAAATTCCCCAAGTGCTGCACTTGAGTGTTAGCCAAGATGATATGCTCAAGTCCAAGGAGTGCGACTTGAACACACAAAGTCCTGATTCAGTCGAGAATGCTGCCACTGAACCAAAGCTGACACAAAAGTTCCCAACCTTATTATATTCCCCAAGTCTTTTTTATAAGTTCCAGGACATACCAAATTCATGGTGATGATTTCCACAGAGAGTTGCACATATACAGAGACAAAAATAGAGATAGACAGACACAGAGACACACACACACATAACCAAAAATTTACACGCACCAACGGACATGCACAGATGCCTTAGACATCTCGAGGGATAGACAGGCTGAATCACTGTCGCAACTTTGACTGATTTTTGCGATTTTGTAAACGGATGTATCGTGAATATTGCAGATTAATAAAAATGAGAAACAAATATCAGTGTTGAAAGGTGTGGGACATTCTTCCATTCATCTCATGATCAGTTTGGCAGAGAACTGGTTAAATTGTGAAATGGAATGAAAAATGCTGAGAATCGTAGTCGGCAGGATTCGAACCTGTGCGGTAAAATCCAAATGGATTTCTAGTCTATCGCCTTAACCACTCAGCCACGACTACTGCGTCGATGTCTTTTTAAACGTTACTCAGAAAAAACTCAGCCATCCATCTCTGTGAAGCAGACGGCCAAAGAATCCTGAAAAAGTCTCCGTTTGCTCAAAATCTGGAAGAGGCAAACTCCTCGACCTGCATTTTCACAGTTCGATGTCGCTCTGGAATTTTCAATATGTATCTCTACCAAGAAACAGAAGTAAAATGCAACATTTTGAAACAACTGCCTCCCCGTCAGGAAAGTGAACCCCGGTCTCCCGCGTAACAGGCGGGGATATTAACCACTATACTAACGAGGAACTGACAAGTAATTGCACTGTCGGAGCAGGAATCGAGCTGTGAACAGAACTGGACACCATGAGAAGTCGACAGACACATTGAGAGACGGAGACAAACCGACAAACAGACACCGAGATAGAGACAACGAGAGACATAAAGTGTGAGACTGAGAAGGAGAGGCAGAATGGGTGAGAAAAAGACTCAAACACATACAGAGACAGAGATGTGTGTGTGTGATCTATTAAGAGAGAGAGGGAAAGAGTGAGAGAAAGACTATGATAAAGACGGTGATAAGGAGAGAGACAGATAGAGAGAGAGCGGGATAGAGACTAATACAGAAAATGATGGAAATAATTCTCAGGTTCGAGGCAGGGACTAACAGAGACAGGCAAAGACATGGACAGACCGAAATGATGGGAAAGAGAGAGCCAGTCAGAAAAATAATCTGAGAGAATCCCATTGGAACAGACGTGTGCACCGTGAGAAAGAGACAGATTGAGAGACTGAGACAAACGGAGAAACAGGGACAGACAGAGTGAGTCAGACTGAGAGAGACAAAGACTCAAACATACAAAAACTTACACAGCTCTGTGACCAGAGAGAGAGATACAGAGACCGAGCGACACAGATACCTTTCACAATTTCATTTCATTATCGGTTCAGAGTGTCACATAGTTACAGAAAATTGTTGATTCAACCGATGAAAATCGGATATCACTGATCAGAATGGGAGGAAATCCGTGTTAAATTAAATAGAAACCAGCAGTCGGGAAGAACCCACGCTGGAAAAACCCTTTGAGGTTTAAGGCCAACGCCTTAACCACTCGGCGATCCTGGTCCTGTGAGAGGTTAGATTGTGCCTCTGTGACAAACTGGGCTTCAAACCCAACCCCACATACAAACACATGCACATAGTCTTTTAGTGAGCAATTACGAATATTTTTAGGAATATTGACACGGGGGCAACTCTCCTACTCTGTTTCGAGTAATGCACTGGGACCTTTCATTTCCACCCGAGGGTGCAGACGGAGCTTCAATTCAACATTTCATCCGAAAGTCAACAGCTTCAACATTGCAAAATTCCCCAAGTGCTGCACTTGAGTGTTAGCCAAGATGATATTCTCAAGTCCAAGGAGTGCGACTTGAACACACAAATTCCTGATTCAGTCGAGAATTCTGCCACTGAACCAAAGCCGATACAAAAGTTCCCAACCTTATTATATTCCCCAAGTATTTTTTATAAGTTCCAGGACATACCAAATTCATTGTGATGATTTCCACAGAGAGTTGCACATATACAGAGACAAAAATAGAGATAGACAGACACAGAGACACACAAACACAAAACCAAAAATTTACACGCACCAACGGACATGCACAGATGCCTTAGACATCTCGAGGGATAGACAGGCTGAATCACTGTCGCAACTTTGACTGATTTTTGCGATTTTTTAAACTGATATATCGTGAATATTGCAGATTAATAAAAATGAGAAACAAATGTCAGTGTTGAAAGGTTTGGGACGTTATTCCATTTATCTCATGATCAGTTTGGCAGAGAACTGGTTAAATTGTGAAATTGATTGAAAAATGCTGAGAATCGTAGTCGGCAGGATACGAACCTGTGCGGTAAAATATCAATTGATTTCGAGTCCATCACCTTAACCACTCGGCCACGACTACTGTGTCGCTGGCTTTTTAACCGTAAGTCAGAAAAAACTCAGTAATCCATCTCTGTGCAGAAGACGGCCAAAGAATCCTGAAAAAGTCGACGTTTGCTCAAAATCTGGATGAGGCAAACTCCTCTACCTATATTTTCACAGTTCGATGTCGCTCTGAAATTTTTAATATGTATCTCTACCAAGAAACAGAAGTAAAAATCAACATTTTGAAACATCTGCCTCCCCGTCGGGGAATTGAACCCCGGTCTCCCGCGTGACAGGCGGGGATACTCACCACTATACTAACGAGGACCTGACGGTTGGTGCTCTGTCGGAGCAGGTATCGAGCTGTGAACAGAACTGGACACCATGAGAAGTCGACAGACACATTGAGAGACAGAGACAAACCGACAAACAGGGAGAGACAGACACCGAGATAGAGACAACGAGAGACAGAAAGTGTGAGACTGAGAAGGAGAGGCAGATTGGGTGAGAAAAAGACTCAAACACATACAGAGACAGAGATGTGTGTGTGTGATCTATTAAGAGAGAGAGGGAAAGAGTGAGAGAAAGACAATGATAAACCCAGTGACAAGGAGAGAGAGAGATCGAGAGAGAGAGCGATAGAGACTAAAACAGAAAATGATGGAAATACTTCTCAGGTTAGAGGCAGGGACTAACAGAGACAGGCAAAGACATGGACAGACCGAAATGATGGGAAAGAGAGAGCCAGTCAGAAAATAATCTGAGAGAATTCCATTGGAACAGACGTGGGCACCGTGAGAAAGAGACAGATTGAGAGACTGAGACAAACGGAGAAACAGGGACAAGACAGAGTGAGTCAGACTGAGAGAGACAAAGACTCAAACATACAAACACATACACAGCTGTGTGAAGAGAGAGAGAGAGGCAGAGACCGAGCGACAAAGATACATTTCACAATTTCATTTCATCATCGGTTCAGAGTGTCACATAGTTGCAGAAAATTGTTGATTCAATCGATGAAAATCGGACATCATTGATCAGAATGGGAGGGAATCCGTGTTAAATTAAATAGAAACCAGGAGTGGGGAAGAAAAGTAAGTGCTGGGAACCAGGGAAAGTGTCCTTGTAAATCACAGATTCGAAAAGTTCCAGCTGTCTTTTCCTCACTTCCTGCCCAAACCCAGCAGAGAAGACAAAGAAGAGTCCGCTGCCAGAGGTGGATCAGTGCAGGGTATAAAAGTGAGGGGAGACTGATGTAAGGGGGCAGTGGGGACTGGAGACACCGGAGATCAAGCTCAGGGCGCCCGAGGTTCCATCCAGCGGGCTGACCTGGTGTCAGTTACTGTGGACACACGGGACTTGCATCTTTACTCTGATTGGTGGATCAGTATAAGATACGGTGGATGACGGAGAAACTGCTCATCTTATATTTCTTATTAAGGTATTAAAGTTGCTGACACTGGGCTCTCGAACTTGCTAATTGTTAAGACAAGGGATTAGCTCGACTTTTACATCCCCAAATCTCTCTACCACTCCACTCCTTTTAAAATGTTACCATTTAATGTACATTTCCTCCATTTTTTTTCCAAAATGTTTTGCATCAGATTTCTCTGCACTAAATTTCATCTGCCATCCATCCAGCCCATTTACAAACCTGTGCATTCAGACTGAGCTCACTTACAGTCCTCTTCACAGAGCCCCACGCTCCCCATTTTTGGCGTCATCTGGAGATTTTGATCACCGATTTTTAAAATAATTTATTTATTATTATTTATTGTCCCTCTGGCCCCAATCTCGATAGCATGACAAAATAAAATTCAGTTCCCGTAATTTGGACTTTGAATTATTGGAACAAATTCTGAGGGACAGGATAAATCTTCATTCAGAAAGAGCCGGATTCATCAGGGAAATTTAGTACGGATTTGTTAATGGAAGGTCGTGTCTGACTAACCTGATTGCATTTTTTGAGGAGGTCACACGGAGGGTCGATGACGGTGTTGTGTTTGACATTGTGTCTATGTATTTTAACAAGGCTTTTGTTAAGATTCCACATGGCAGACTGGTCATGAAAGTAATAGCCCATGGGATACAAGGCAAAGTGGCAACTTGGATCCAAAATTGGCTGAGGTCGGAAGCAAAGATTAATGTTCAATGGGTGTTTTTGTGACTGGAAGGATGTTTGTGGTATACATCAATGATTTAGACTTGAATGCAAGGGGTATGACTACAAAGTTTGCAGATGATAGGAAAATTGTCCATGTGGTTGATAATGAAGAAGAAAGCTGTAGACTGCAGGAAGGTATCAATGGACCTGTCAGGTGGGCAGAGCAGTGGCAAATGGAATTCAATCTGCAGAAGTGTGAGGTAATGCATTTGGTGAGGGCTAACAAGGAAAGGGAATACACAATAGATGGTAGGACACTGAGAAGTGTAGAGGAACAGGGGGACCTTGGCGTGCTTGTCCACAGATCCCTGAAGGTAGCAGGACAGGTCAATAAAGTGGTTAAGAAGGCATACGGGATACTAGACTTTATTAGCCGAGGCATAGAATACAAGAGCTTGAACTGTATAAAACACTAGTTAGGCCACAGCTAGAATACTGCGTGCAATTCTGGTCATCACATTGCAGAAAAGAGAGGGTATAGAAGAGTTTACCAGGATGATGCCTAGAATGGAGAATTTTAGGCATGAGGAAAGATTGGATAGGTTGGGGTTATTTTCTTTGGAACAGAGGAGGCTAAGAGGAGACCTGATTGAGGTTTATAAAATTATGAGGGGCCTAGATGGAGTGGATAGGAGGGACCTATTCTCCTTAGCAGAGGGGTCAATAACTAGGGACATAGATTTAAAGTAATTGGTAGAAACGTAAAAATTTACAGTGCAGGAGGCCATTGCGGCCCATCGTGTCCACGCCGACCGATAAAGAGCCACACGGCCCTCGGTCAGCAGCCCTTAAGGTTACATATAAACCTATGAGCAATGAACAATGGCGGAAAGGTAAAGAGCACCCGGGCCAACCAGTTCGCCACACACAACTGCTACACCCCTTACACTGAAACATTCTACACTCCACCCCAACCGGAGCCATGTGATCTCCTGGGAGAGGAAAAAACCAGATAAAAACCCAGGCCAATTGGGGGAAAAAAATCTGGGAAAATTCCTCTCTGACCCATCCAGGCGATCGAAACGAGTCCAGGAGATCACCCTGGCCATATTTGATTCGCTGCAGTACTTACCATCGTATCTGCACCAGCCAACAGCAGGTTATCCAGTCTAATCCCAATTATCAGCTCTAGATCCGTAACCCTGCAGATTACGGCACTTCAAGTGTCCATCCAAGCAGCTTGTAAATGTGGTGAGCATTTCTGCATCCACCACCCTTCCAGGCAGTAAGTTCCAGACCCCCACAACCCTCTGCGTGAAGAAGCCTCCCCTTAAATCCCCTCTGAGCCTTCCACCAACCACTTTAAAACCATGCCCCCTCGTAATTGAACCCACCACCAAGGAAAATAGACCCATGCTATCCACTATATCCAGGCCTCTCAAAATGTTGTCACCTCAATGAGGTCTCCTCTCAGCCTCCACTGTTCAATGAGAGCAAACCCAGCCTATCCAATCTGTTCTCACAGCTAAGATGCTTCATTCCAGGCAGTTTCCTAGTAAATCTCCTCTGCACCCTCTCTGGTGCAAACACATCCTTCCTATAATATAGCAACCAGAACTCCAGCTGTGGCCTAACCAGAGTGTTATACAATTGAAGCATAACCTCCGTGCTCATGTATTCAGTGGTTTCGGCCAATAAAGGCAAGCATTCTTTCCGCCTTCTTAACCACCTTATCTACCTGGCCTGCTACTTTCAGGGATCTGTGGACAAGCACTCCAAGATCCTTTTGATCATGAACCGCTTAATGTGTATCATCATCATCATCATCATAGGCACTCCCTCGGGATCGAGGAAGACTTGCTTCCACTCTTAGCCTGAGTTTTTAAGTGGCTGTGCAGTCCAATAAGCGAACCATAGTTTATGTCACAGGTGGGAGAGATAGTCGTTGAGGGAAAGGGTGGGCAGAGAGCCTGCTGCCTGCGCTTGATTTCTGCATGCTCTCTGCGACGATACTCGAGGAGCTCAGCGCCCTCCCGAATGCACTTCCTCCACTTAGGCCGTTCTATGGCCAAGGACTCCCAGGTGTCAGTAGGCATGTCGCACTTTATCAGGGAGGCTTTGAGTGTGTCCTTGTAACGTTTCCTCTGCCCGCCTTTGGCTCGTTTGCCGTGGACGAGTTCCGAGTAGAGCGCTTGCTTTGGGAGTCTCGTGTCTGGCATGCGAACTATGTGGTCTGCCCAGCGGAGCTGATCAAGTGTGGTCAGTGCTTCAATGTTGGAGATGTTGGCCTGGATGAGAACGCTAATGTTTGTGCGTCTGTCCTTCCAGGGGATTTGCAGGATCTTGCAGCGACATCACTGGTGGTATTTCTCCAGCGACTTGAGGTGTCTACTGTACATGGTCCACGTCTCTGAGCCATACAGGAGGGCGGGTATTACTATGGCCCTGTAGACCATGAGCTTGGTGACAGTTTTGAGGGACTGATCTTCAAATATTAATGTGTATACCCTTTCCTTATTAGCCCTCCCAAAGTGCATTACCTCACACTTCTCTGAATTAAATTCCATTTGCCACTGCTCTGCCCACGTGACCAGTCGATTGATATCCTCCTGCAGTCCATGACTTTCCTGTTCATTATCAACCACACAGCCAATTTTAGTGCCATCTAAAAATGTCATAATCTTACTCCCTGGATTCAAATCTAGATCATTGATATATACCACAAAAAGCAAGGGACCCATGACTGAGCCCTGCAGAACCCCACTGGAAACATCCTTCCAGTCACAAAAACATCCATCAATCATTACCTTTTGCTTCCTACCTCAAAGCCAATTTTGGATCCAACTTGCTACTTTGCTCTGGATCCCATGGGCTTTAACCTTCGTGACCGGTCTACCATGTGGGACCTTATCAAAAGCTTTGCTGAAGGCCATATACACTGCATTGTATGCACTACCCTCATCGACCCTCTTGGTTGAATTTTCTGAGGAGGTAATCCGGTTAGTCAAACACGATCTTCCCTTAACAAATCTGTGCTGACTGTCCCGAATTAGTCCTTGCCTTTCCAAATGTAGATTTATGCTCTCTAACAGGATTTTTTCCAATAATTTTCCACCACTGAGGTTAGGCTGACAAACCTGTAATTACTCGGTCTATCCCTTTCTCCTTCCTTTAACAAGGATACCACATTAGCAGTCCTCTGGCATCATGCCCAAATACAATTAGGACTGGAAAATGATGGTCAAGGGATCTGCGATTTCCTCTTTTACTTCACTCAACAGCCTGGGATGCATTTCATCTGGGCCTGGGGACTTAGCTACTTCCAAGCTGCTAAACCCCTTAATACTCCTCTTTATTTCATCCAGAATGTCACAATCCTCCTCGATAGCTGTATCTGCATTGTCCCTTTCCTTTGTGAAAACAGACGCAAAAAATTCATTTAGAATCATAACAACGTCTATTGCCTCCACACAAAGATTACCCTCATGGTCTCTAATAGACCCTACCTTTTCTTTAGTTATCCTCTTGTTCTTAATATATTTATTGAACATATTTGGGTTTTAATTTTACGAGCCAATAATATTTCATGCTCTGTCTTAACATTCTTAATATCATTTTAATTTTACCTCTTAACTTTCTATATTCGTCCAAAGATGCTACAGTATTTAGCCGTTGGTATATGACAAGCTTCCCGTTTTTTCTTTATCCTCCCCTGTCAGTCCTTAGACATCCAGTGGGTTCTAGAATTGTTATTCCACCCTTTTTCTTTAAAGTCACATGTTTGGCCTGAGCCTTCCGGACCTCCTCCTTGAATGCCTCCCACTGTTCCGACACTGATTTACCTACAAGTAGCAGTTTCCAGTCCACTGTGGCCAAATCACTCCGCAATTTAGCAAAGTTAGCTTTTCCCCAATTTGCAACTTTTATTCGAGGCCTATCCTTGTCCTTATCCATAACTAACTTGAATCTGACTGAATTATGGTCACTGGCACCCAAGTGCTCTCCCGCTAATACCCCTTCAACCTGCCCAGCTTTATTCCCCAAAACTAAATCTAAAACCGCCACCTCTCGTGTTAGGCTTGTTACATACTGACCAAAAAAGTTCACTTGAATGCAGTTTAAGAATTCCGCACCCTCTATACCCTTCACACTATATTTGCCCCAATCAATATTAGGATAGTTAAAATCCCCTACTATTATTGCCCTATGGTTTTTGGACATCACTGGGCCTGTATTCACTGGAGTTTAGAAGGATGACAGGGGATCTCATAGAAACACATATAATTCTGACGGGACTGGAAAGGTTAGATGCAGGAAGAATGTTCCCGATGTTGGGGAAGTCCAGAACCTGGGGACATCGTCTAAGGATAAGGGGTAGGCCATTTAGGACTGAGATGAGGAGAAATTTCTTCACTCAGAGAGTTGTTAACCTATGGAATTCCCTACCACAAAGAGCTGTTGATGCCAGTTCATTGGATATAATCAAGAGGGAGTTTGATATGGCTCTTTCGGCTGAAGGGATCAAGGGGTATGGAGAGAAAGCAGGAAAGGGGTACTGAGGTGAATGATCAGCCACGATCTTATTGAATGGTGGTGCAGGCTCGAAGGGCCGAATGGCCTACTCCTGCATCTATTTTCTATGTTTCTATGCAATAAGCAATCAATCAATAACAAATAAAAAGGTCGGAGAATCGGTTCTTTCTCACTGTGCAGATCTGCTCCTGGTGATATATCCTCAACCTCCTACTGACGGCAACTCAACTTGCATGTATGTGCAGTCGAAACTCAGAGAAAGCTCAGAATCTCTTTAGTGAATTTAAACTGGGGTCTCGAGATCTCTTGCAACCCAGAAAGCAAAAAGAAAAATAGACCACAATCAATCAATAAATAAATAAACACAAAAAAAATAAAAGTCCTACCTTCAGCGGGCTGCCGATGAGGGAGCCCATTGGGCCAGGGATAGGGGCAGCGCGCTTCGGGCCCCTCCCACACAGCCTGCAGAGCACACGCCGAGATTCTGGGGGCGACGATCTACTGCGCATGCGTGCACACTCGAGCGTGCATGTGCAGAGGTCCCGGCACTGTTTTCAGCCCCGGGACCTGGCTGCGCCTCTATCGAGGAGAGGCTGGGGAGCTGCTAAACTCGGCCTGAAGATTTTTGGTGCCCTAATCGGTGTAGAAAAGCGGCGCACCTCTGGTGAGTTCACCAGAAATCTCTACTGGTCAAATTTGGGCCCCAAGAGTGGGACGGTTTCAAATTTACCAATTTAGCACTTTGTTCTCACCAATGTGTACGGTCCCTTTAAATCTGCTCCACGGTGTCTCTTCCAGCGGTGGGAGCTGGTGAGTGGTCCCTTTAAATCTGCTGCACGGTGCCTCTTCCAGCGGTGGGAGCTGGTGAGCGGTCCCTTTAAATCTGCTGCACGGTGTCTCTTCCAGCGGTGGGAGCTGGTGAGCGGTCCCTTTAAATCTGCTGCACGGTGTCTATTCCAGCGGTGGGAGCTGGTGAGTGGTCCCTTTAAATCTGCTGCACGGTGTCTCTTCCAGCGGTAGGAGCTGGTGAGCGGTCCCTTTAACTCTGCTGCACGGTGTCCCTTCCAGCGGTGGGAGCTGGTGAGCGGTCCGTTTAAATCTGCTGCACAGTGTCTCTTCCAGCGGTGGGAGCTGGTGAGTGGTCCCTTTAAATCTGCTGCACGGTGTCTCTTCCAGCGGTAGGAGCTGGTGAGCGGTCCCTTTAACTCTGCTGCACGGTGTCCCTTCCAGCGGTGGGAGCTGGTGAGCGGTCCGTTTAAATCTGCTGCACGGTGTCTCTTCCAGCGGTGGGAGCTGGTGAGCGTTCCCTTTAAATCTGCTGCACAGTGTCTCTTCCAGCGGTGGGAGCTGGTGAGCACCCTGCGCGGTACCCCGTGATTGATGCGTGACCGTGCGGCCGCCCACCTTCGGGGGAACATTGGTGTGCGGCCCTCAACAGCTCAGCAAAACGTGTTCAGTGCCCCTACAGCCCAAATAATGGCGCACCCCTGCACTAAACCATCTTTAACGGTCTTCTGCCTCCTGACGTAGCTGGAAAAGCTTTTGAAATGATTACCATAATTGAGCACTCTCTTCTTTTCCAAAGATCTCTGAGCTTCTCTAATGGCTGCTTTTGTCTCCCTCAGTTGGCGGTGATATTTCTCTCTATTCTTCTGTAAACTGAATTGATCCGGATCTGAACTGGTTTCAATGTGAAACAGTTCAGTGAATCAGGCATCATTCACCCCTCGGCCTACGCTGGACGGTTCCTTAGTAGAGAATCAGAGTGGTTACAGCACAGAAGGAGGCCATTTGGCCCATCAAGTCTGTGCCAGTTCTTTGCAAGAGCCCTTCAGCTAGTCCCACTCCCCCGCCCTTTCCCCGGAGCCTTGCAAATATTTTTCTGTCAGGCACCTATACAATTCCCTTTTGAAAGCCGCGATTGAGTCTGCCTCCACCATCCTCTCAGGCAGTGCATTGCAGATCCTAACCAGTAAGGATTCCTCTTGTACCGCGCCATATATTTGTCATGAGACTGAAACCCAGCTTTCTGACACTCCACTCCTGGAGGTCCCACTCCCTGAGCTTACAACTTTCAGCGGGGTCAGCGGAGTTCCACAGTGGAATGAACATGGTTCAGTCCTGGATGTGATTAACAGCAGAATCCAAACCCTGCAGTCACTTGTGAACTCGCTGGTGTCTCAGCAGGCTGAATGATCGAGTGAATCCCTTCCCACACATGGAGCAAGTGAACGGCCTCTCCCCGGTATGATCTCGCTGGTGTCTCAGAAGGTGGTAATTGTTGTGCGTGTATACACCCTGTACACTCAATGTACAGTTACATAGACCTATGAATGTCTCTTCATACTGTGTACAATATGCCTGTACCACCAGAGGGTGCAACAGGTGGAGACCTAGAGGTAACCTGCACACTGCAGGTATACAAGGGAGCCCACCTTACTGTAACCTCATTCAGGAGCTGCAAAAAAAGGACTAAGGTCACAACACTGCAAGTGCAATACCTTTTCTCGTGGAGTCATTACTCGAGTGCTGGCAAACACGACAGTAATTACTGTTGAATGTGTTTCCACACACGGAGCAGGTGAACGGCCACTCCTCAGTGTGAGTGCGCTGGTGTGTCAGCAGTTCCTTTTTGCTTTTAAAGCTCTTCTCACAGGCAGAACATTTAAAAGGTCTCACATTGGTGTGAACAAGTTGGTGTCTCAGTCGGTGGGTTGCGGAAATGAATCCTGACCCACACACGGAGCAGGTGAAGGTCTCTCTCCCCAGTGTGAACTCGCTGGTGTGTCAGCAGCTCACATGACCGAGTGAATCTCTTCCCACACACGGAGCAGCTGAACAGCCTCCTCCCCCCAGTGTGATTGTGTTGATGAGTTTCCAGCTCAGACGGGTAATTGTATTCTTTCCCACAGTCCCCGTATTTTCACGGTTTCTCCCCAGTGTGACTGCGATTGTGTTTTGCCAGGCCACAGGATCGGCTGAATCCTCGTCTACACACACAACACGTGTACAGTTTCTCCCCGCTGTCAACTCTGCTTTTTGCTTCCATGTTATGTTTGATATTCAGGTCCCGATGAATAGACTGGCCGATCTTGATGTGATGTTGGAGTTAAATTTCCCGTCTACAAGGCCTCTCGTTCTAATAACCAGTAAAATGAACATAAATCAAATAAAAGGGATTGAGAGAGAACCCAGAAAAACACAAAGGTTTGTTGTAAAATTGAGCTCAATAAATCGGGGAATTTGTGGGGCAGGCTCTAGAAAAACAGTCACCATGAAAGCTGCCGGATTGTCACTAAAATCCCAACTGGCGCACTAATGTCCTCCAGCGATCTGGGGATCGGGCGGGAGAGTCAAGATCAGGTCGAAGATCAGCCATGGTCGTATTGACCTGTGGAGAAGGCTCGAAGGACCATATGGCTGACTCCTGCTCCTAATTCTTATGTTCTGACGGAAGAGAACCTGGCACCCAACCTGTCCCACGGCTTTTACCACCCAGAAGGAAAAGGGCAGCAGGTGAATGGGAACACCATCATCTGCAAGTTCCCCTCCAAGTCACACACCATCCGGACTTGGTCATATATCGTCGTTCCTTCATCGTCACTGGGTCAAAATCCTGGAACTGGCTCCCTAACAGCACTGTGGGAGTACCTTCACCACACGGACTGCAGCGGTTCAAGTAGGTGACTCCCCACCACCTTCTCCAGTGTAATTAGGAATGGCCAATAAATGCCGGCCTTGGCAGCGACGGCCACAGCCCGGAACACATTTAAAAATCTGTAAATGTTCAATGGATTTAAAGTCTCTCCAGAAATACTTGTTCCTCAAACACTTTCCCATTGTGTGGACAGGGTGTGTTTAACAATCTAATCTCCCCCAGAACCAACCTCCCCGGGGGCCCCGCACGGGCCCAGAGCCCACCTCCCCGGGGGCCCAGAGCCCACCTCCCCGGGGGCCCCGCACGGGCCCAGAGCCCACCTCCCCGGGGTCCCCGCACGGGCCCAGAGCCCACCTCCCCGGGGGTCCCGCTCGGGGAAAGGCCGGAGCCGCAGGTTGTTGTTCGGTGCCTGAGGCCCACAGCGGGTGTGTGTGAAGCGGATAATGCGGAGTGTTGTCTCTCGGGCGGGCGGGGACTGGGCCCGCATTCGGTGTGTGTGAAGCCCGCGGCCCCCCGGGGTTTATTAACCCGACCCCTCCCTCCGCCCATCTCTCAGCCGCTACCTCACACACAGCCGCCCCACCGCGCATGCTCGGCTCAAACTGCCCGGGTGATTGACCGCGGCTTCGGGCCAATAGGAAGAGCGGGGGCGGTGCCAGAGGACCGAATGGGCAATGAGTCATCCAACGAATCAGACTGTGCTAGGGGCGGGGCTGGTGGACCGAGCGGGCGGTGGGTCCTCCAACCAATCGGAGTGTGCGAGGGGCGAGGCTGAGCCCGGATCTCCCGCACTGAGCATGTGTGGGCGGCGGCGGCGACAGTTGGTGGAGCCCGGATGATGTCGGTTGTCGGCGCGGGGCAGGAATTGGAGCCGCGCGTGGGGCTGGTGAGCGTCATAAACACGTGGTGTAGGGCCCAGGGCCAATCACAGCCCAGAGGCTGACCCCGGGCTTGACCCGCGGTGACAGGCCCGGGGTCAGCGGGGTCACCGGCCGCCAGCTGGGATTTGGGAAGGAGGAAAAATGGGAGGCATTCTAAAGCAAATGGTGCAATTTGCAGGTGAACACAAAGCTGTGAGGGGCAGGGTCCGCTGATCAATCTGTTCCAGCATTAATAGCAGTATAGAGTACAACAAGCAAGTTCTGGTCAACCTTTATCACTCACTAGTTACACTCAGATATTGAGGGTTGGCCCCAATTCTGGGACATCAATAATAACTTTCAAAACCAGCAATGGTCAAAGGGAACATTTTCTGGTGTTTTGGGGCAGGTGCAGGGAGTGGGTCTTTCAGTGAGTCGGACAGGCTCGATGGGCCGAATGGCCTCATTCTGTGCCGTATGATTCCCTGAAATGGTGAGAGTCAGGGAGTGAGTGGTCAGGGAGAGCCCATCACCAAAACAGGGAGATATTACAGATATATAGGGAGGGTCAGAGTGTATAAAGAGGTGACGAGAGCACAGACACCCAGAGTCAGTACCTTCAGGGGAGGGGAACCAGTGAGTGTAGAACTGAACCCAGCCAGAGTCAGTACCTTCAGGGGAGGGGAACCAGTGAGTGTAGAACTGAACCCAGCCAAATTAGCACCCTCAGGGGAGGGGAACCAGTGAGTGTAGAACTGAACCCAGCCAGAGTCACTACCTTCAGGGGAGAGAAACCAGTGAGTGTAGAACTGAACCCAGCCAGAATCAGTGCTTTCAGGGGAGGGGAACCAGTGAGTGTAAAACTGAACCCAGCCAGAGTCAGTATCTTCAGGTGAGAGGAACCACTGAGTGTAGAACTGAACCCAGCCAGAGTCAGTACCTTCAGGGGAGAGCAACCAGTGAGTGTAGACCTCATCCCAGCCAGAGTCAGTACCTTCAGGGTAGAGGAACCAGTGAGTGTAGAACTGAACCCAGCCAGAGTCAGTACCTTCAGGGGAGAGGAAGAAGTGAGTGTAGAATTGAACCCAGCCAGAGTCAGTAACTTCAGGGGAGGGGAACCAGTGAGTGTAGAACTGAACCCAGCCAGAGGCAGCACCTTCAGGGGAGGGGAACCAATGAGTGTAGAACTGAACCCAGCCAGAGTCAGTACCTTCAGAGGAGGGGAACCAGTGAGTGTAGAACTGAACCCAACCAGAGTCAGTACCTTCATGGGAGAGGAACCAGTGAGTGTAGAACTGAACCCAGCCAGAGTCAGTACCTTCAGAGGAGGGGAACCAGTGAGTGTAGAACTGAACCCAGCCATAGTCAGTACCTTCAGGGGAGAGGAACCAGTGAGTGTAGAACTGAACCCAGCCAGAGTCAGTACCTTCAGGGGATGGGAACCAGTGAGTGTAGAACTGAACCCAGCCAGAATCAGCACCTTCAGGGGAGGGGAACCAGTGCGGTCGAACTGAACCCAGCCAGAGTCAGTGCTTTCAGTGAGGAGGCACAGAGGTTTAGGGAGGGAGTTCCAGAGCTTGGGGCCTCGGCAACAGAAGACAAGGCCACCAATAGTTGAGCGATTTATAATCAGGGATGCTCAGCAGTGAGTCACATTCTGCACTGGGGGAGTCGGGTGGTGGCTTCAGGCTTTAAAATTCTCATCCTCTTGTTCAAATCCCTCCAAGGCCTCGCCCCTCCCTATCTCTGTGACCTCCTCCAGCCCGTCAATCCTATTATTAATAAGTAGAAACAATTTTCAGTGTCAGAAAGTTCAGTAACCAGAGGCACAGATTGAATGTGATTGGTAAATGAACCAGATGCTACATGAGGGGACTAATGAAGCAGCGAGATGTTCTGGCCTGGAACGCACTGCCTGTTCGGGTGGTGGAAGCAGATTCACTTGTAACTTTCGAAAGAGATAAACATGAGTTGAAAAAGTTTCAGCGTTATGGGGCAAGAGTAGGACAGGAGTCCCCTGAGTGCATCTCGCTCGCTAACCGGTTTTCGGTTCTGGATACTGATGAGGGCGATGGTTTCTCTGGGGAGTGCAGCCAGAGCCATGTCCACGACACCGTGGGTGGCTCAGCTGCACAGGGCGGGGAGGAAGAAGAGTGGAAGAACAATAGTGGGAGTGGATTTGATAGTTCAGGGAACAAACAAGTGCCTCTGCAGGCACAGAAATGATTCCAGTATGGTATGTTTCCTCCCTGGTGCCAGGGTCAAGGATGTCACTGAGCAGCTGCAGAACATTGTTGAAGGGGTAGGATGAACATGCAGAGGTTGTGGTCCATATCGCGACCAATGACATAGGTAGAAAGAGGGATGAGATCCTGCAGGCAGATTTTAGGGAGCTAGGAAAGAGATTAAAAAGCAGGACCTCAAAGGTAGTAATGTCCGGATTACTCCTGGTGCCCCATGCTGGTGAGTACAGAAATAAGAGGATAGAGCAGATGAATGCATGGCTGGAGTTTGGGGCAGGAGGGAGAGCTTTGGATTCCTGAGGCATTGAGAGTGTTTCTGGGGGAGGTGGGACCAGTACATGCCGGACAGGTTGCACCTCAACAGAACCGGACAATATCCTCACTGGGGGTTTTGCTTGTGGTTGAAAGGCAGAGGAAACAAAGGCTAGAAAATAGATAATAAGGGAGTTTGGCAGCGCTAAATGCCAGTGCCAGTGTTTTTCAATGAGATCACCTCTCATTCGTCTAAACTCCGGAGAGTATAGGCCCATTCTACACAAACTCTCATCATAAGACAGTCCTCTCATCACAGGAATCAATCTGGAAATACTTCAATGCCAGTGCAAGGAGTCTAGGGATTAAGGCAGATATGCTGAGGGCACAGACAGACATGTGGGGGTAAGATATTGTAACTATTAGTGAAACACGGCTAAAAGAACTGCAGGAATGGCAGCTGAACATTCCTGCTTACAGGGTTTTAAGACGAGATAGAGACGGAGATAAAAAAAGGAGGGTGCGTCGCAGTGTTGATTAAAGAAACAATTCCAGCTGTGGGGAGGGATGATATGTTCGAAGGATCATCAAATGAGGCCACATGGGTGAAGTGAAGAACAAAAAAGGGGCGATCACACTGCTGGGGATGTACTATAGACCCCCAAACAGTCAGAGGGAGACAGAAGAGCAAATATGTCGGCACATTGCTGATACGTGCAAAAATAATAGGGCAGTAATAGTCGGGGATTTCAACTACCCAAATATTAACTGGGATAGAATTAGTATGAAAGATATAGAAGGAGCAGAATTCTTAAAATGCATTCAGGAGAACTTTTTTTAGCCATTACGTAGCAAGCCCAACAAGAGAGGGGGTGGTTCTGGACTTCGGTTTAATGAATGAAGCTTGGGCAGGTGGAAGGGGTATCAGTGGGAGAGTATTTTGGTGCTGGTGATCACAATTCAGTTAGATTTAGGGTCGTTATGGAAAAAGACAAAGATGGATCAGGAATAAAAGTTACCAATTGGGGTAAAGCTAATTTTACTAAGCAGAGATGTGATTTAACCAAAGTGGACTGGAAACAGCTACTTGAAGGTAAATTAGTGTCAGAGCAGTGGGAGGCATTCAAGAAGGAGATAGCAAGGATTCAGAGCTAGTATGTTCCCTTAAGATAAAGGGTGGGACTAATAAATCTAGAGCCCCTTACATGTCAATCTTAGAATATCAGAGATAGGAGCAGGAGTAGATCATACGGCCCCTCGAGCCTGCTCCGCTATTCAATAAGATCATCGACCTCAACTTTCCCACCTGATTTCTATATCCCTTGATTCCTCGAGAGTCCAAAAATCTATCTATCTTAGCCTTGAATAGAATGAGCATCCACAGCCCTCGAAAGAATTCCAAAGATTCACAACCCTCTGAGTGAAGAAATTTCTCATCTCGGTCTTAAATGGCCTCCCCCTTATCTTGAGCCCCCGAGTTCTAGTCACTCCAGCCCGGGGGAATCGAGCTCTCAGCATCTACCCTGTCAATACCCTTCAGAATCTTGTATGTTTCAATGGGATCCCCTCTCATTCTTCTAAACTCCAGAGAGTATAGGTCCATTCTACACAATGTCTCATCGTAAGACAGCTCTCTCATCCCAGGAATCAATCTTGTGAACCTCCATTGCACCATTACCAAGGCAAGTATATTTTTCCTTAGATAAGGAGACCAAAACTGCCCAGTACTCCAGGTGTGATGTCACCAAGGGCCTGTACAATTGTAGCAATAGATCCTTACTCTTATTCTCCACCCACTTACTGATAGCTGTACCTGCATGCTCGCTTTCTGTGTTTCTTGCACAAGGACACCCAAATCTCTCTCAACACCAACATTTAAAGTTTCTCACCATTTAAAAGATATTCTGTTTTTCTATTCTTCCTGCCAAAGTGAATAACCTCACATTTCCCGACATTATGATCAATCTGCCACCTTACTGCCCATTCACATCGTCTATCTATCTATCTTTGCACTCTTGTGTTCTGCTCACAGCTTACTGTCTCACCGAGCTTTGTATCGTCAGCAAATATTACACTTGGTCCCTTTATCTAGATCATTAATATAGATTGTAAATAGCTGAGGCCCCAGCACTGACCCTTGCTGCACCCCACTAGTTGCAGCCTGCTGGAAGCCCCGCCCCTCACACACTCCAATTGGTTGGAGGACCAACCGCCCATTCGGTCCTCCAGCCCCGCCCCGCTCTTCCTATTGGTGGGGAGCTGCCGTAAATCACCCAGGCAGTGTGAGCTGAGCATGTGCAGGCGGTGGTGGCAGACGCTGATGCTGACGCAGGAGGTGAGCGAGCTCCAGAGGCGGGTTAAAGAAACGCTGGGGGCAACAACACCGAGTGCAGCCCTGGTCCCAGATATAAACCGGGAAGTGGGAGAGTGAGGGAGGGGAGAGAGAGTGAGGGAGGGGGGAGAGAGAGTGAGGGAGGGGGGGAGAGAGAGTGAGGGAGGGGGGGAGAGAGAGTGAGGGAGGGGGGGAGAGAGAGTGAGGGAGGGAGCGGAGTGAGTGAGGGAGGGAGGTGAGGGAGGGGGGAAGGAGGTGGGGAAGGAAGGTGAGGGAGGGAGGTGAGGGAGGGAAGGGAGGTGAGGGAGGGAAGAGGGGGAAGGGAGGGAGGGAGGGGGAAGGGAGGGAGGGGAGGGGGAAGGGAGGGAGGGGAGGGGGAAGGGAGGGAGGGAGGGGGGAGTGAGTGAGGGGGGAGTGGGGAGGGAGGTGGTGGACTGAGGGGGGAGGGTGGGGGTGGAGTGAGGGGGTGGAGTGAGTGAGAGAGGGATGGGGGAGAGAGTGAGTGAGGGAGGGAGGGAAGTGAGGGAGGGAGGGAGGGAGGGGGGAGAGTGAGGGAGGGAGGGGGGAGAGTGAGGAAGGGAGGGAGTGAGGGGGGGAGAGTGAGGGATGGAGGGGGGGAGAGTGAGGAGGGAGGGGGGAGAGTGAGGGAGGGAGGAGGGGGAGAGTGAGAGGGAGGGGGAGAGTGAGGGAGGGAGGGAGGGGGGAGAGTGAGGGAGGGAGGGAGGGGGGAGAGTGAGGGAGGGAGGGAGGGGGGAGAGTGAGGGAGGGAGGGGGGGAGAGTGAGGGAGGGGAGGGGGGGGAGAGTGAGGGAGGTGGGAGAGTGAGAGTGAGGGAGGGGGAGAGTGAGGAGGGGGAGGGAGGGGGAGGAGGGAGGGAGGGGGAGTGAGAGTGAGGGAGGGGGGAGAGTGAGGGAGGGAGGGGGAGAGTGAGGGAGGGAGGGGGGGTGAGGGATGGAGGGGGGGAGGGAGGGGAGGGAGGGAGGGGGGAGAGTGAGGGAGGGGGGATGTGAGGGCGGGGGGGCGTGCGGGAGGGAGGGGAGGTGAGGGAGGAGGTGGGGAGAGTGAGGGAGGAGGTGGGGAGAGTGAGGGAGGGAGGGTGGAGAGTGCGGGAGGGGAGGGTGGAGAGTGAGGGAGGGAGGGGGGAGAGTGAGGGCGGGAGGGGGAGAGTGAGGGAGGGAGGGGTGAGGGGGGAGAGTGAGGAGGAGGGGGGAGAGTGAGGGAGGGGGAGAGTGAGGGAGGGGGGAGAGTGAGGGAGAGAGGGAGGGAGGGGGAGAGTGAGGGAGGGAGGGGGGAGAGTGAGGGAGGGCGGTGGGGGGAGTGAGGGGGAGAGTGAGGGGGCGAGAGTGAGGTGGGAGGGGGGAGAGGAGAGAGGAGAAGAGAGGAGAGGGGGGGGGAGGGAGGGAATGGGGGAGGAGTGGGGAGTGAGAAGGGGGGTTCATAGTGGGGGGAGAGAAGGGGAGGTGGGGAAGGAGTGAGGGGGGAGAGAGAGGGAGAGGGGAAGGGGGGAGTGGTTTTCTCTATCTTTCGCTCTGGCTTTCTTTTGTCTCTATTTATCTTTCCCTTTGCGTCTGGGGTTCGCTGCTGCTGCTCTTCGCCCTGTGCTCTCGTGCGTGCTTGCGGGGGAGAGGGAGGCGGAGGGGGAGTGAATGGGGGTGAAGGGGGGTGAGGAGAGAGGGGGAAGGGGGGGAGAGAGGGGAGGGGAACGGGAAGGGGAGAGAGAAGGAGGCCTTGAGAGAGGGGAGGGAGAGAAGGGGGAGAGGGGGAGTGGGGAGAAGGGGGAGAGGATGGAAGGGGGGTCCCAGATATAAACCGGGGAACATTCTGCCCCTGCCTGCCGGGTCCTGGGTCCGCTCCAGCCCGAAGGAGTGGTCAGTGCATGCGCTGTGTCTGCGTCAAACTCTCAGGGAGCGCCTGTAAATTAATGAGAAATAGTAATGGACCAGGGAACGTCTGTAAATGAAGGTTCAATGGTGACTGAGCAGGGAGCGTCTGTCAAGAATTGTAGATTCACAGAATATTACAGCACAGAGGGGGGCCATTCAGCCCATCGATACTTTCGGGGAGCAATCCGGTTATCCCGCTTCCCCTGCTCATTCCCCAAATCCCTGCAATATCATTCTGCTTCAAGTCTTTGTCCAATTCACTTTTGAAGGCCACTATTGACACTCTCTCCACCGCTCCGTCAGGCAGTGCATTCCAAACCCTAACCACTCCTTGTGGGAAAATGTTTTTCCTCATGTGACCTCTGTTTTTGCGATTCGCCTCAAATCTGTGCCCTCTGGTTATCAGTGTTACAAACAGTTTCTCGATTTATTCTATCTCATCTTCATGATTTTTAACACCTCTATCAAATCTCGTCTTAACCTTCTCTGCCCCAAGGAGAACAATCCCAGCTTCTCCAGTCTCCACATAAATGAAGTTCCTCATCCCTGGCACCATTCCAGTAAATCTCTTCTGTCCCCTCTCCAAAGCCTTTGTGTCCTTCCTGAAGTGTGCCCAGAATTGGACCCAGAATTGGACCCAATCCTCCAGCTGGGGTCGAGCTAGTGTTTTATATCGCTTTAGCATAACTTCCCGGCTTTAGTACTCTGTGCCTCGATTTTTAAAGCCCAGGACCCTTTACGCTTTATTAACAGCTTTGTTAATCTGTCCTGCGACCTTCAAAGATTTATTAAAATCTTTAAATATTTCAAAAAAAGTCGCAGAAATGGAGAGTGGTCAGGGAGCGTCTGTAAAGGAAGGAGAAATGGAGCGTGGTCAGGGAGCGTCTGTAAAGGAAGGAGAAATGGAGAGTGGTCCGGGAGAGTCTGTAAAGGAAGGAGAAATGGAGAGTGGTCAGGGAGCGTCTGTAAAGGAAGGAGAAATGACGCATGGGCACGAAGTTCAATTTTAAAATTCTCATCCTTGTTTTCAAATCCCTCTGTGTCCTCGTCCCTCCCTATTTCTGTAACCTCCTCCAGCCCTACAACCCTCCAGATCTCTGGCCTCCCTCGCATTCCTGGTTTTAATCACACCACCATTGGTGGCCATACCTTCAGCTGCCTAGGCCCTAAGCTCCATAATTCCCTCCCGAAACCTCTCCTCCCTACTTGAAGACCCTAAGAACATAAGAAATAGGAGCAGGAGTCGGCCATTTGGCCCCTCGAGCCTGCTCCACCATTCAATAAGATCATGGCTGATCTGATCATGGACTCAGCTCCACTTCCATGCCCACTCCCCATAATCCTTTACTCCCTTATTGTTCAAATATCTGTCTATCTCCACCTTAAATATATTCAATGACCCAGCCTCTGCAGCTCTCTGGGGCAGAGAGTTCCACAGATTTACAACCCTCTGAGAGAAGATATTTCTCCTCATCTCAGTTCTAAATGGGCGGTCCCTTATTCTAAGACTATGTCCTTTAGTTTTAGATTCCCCTATGAGTGCATATATCCTCACTGCATCCACCTTATCGAGCCCCCTCATTATCTTATATGTTTCAATAAGATCACCTCTCATTCTTCTGAACTCTAATGAGTATAGGCCCAACCTATTCAACCGATCTTCATAAGACAACCCCCTCATATCTAGAATCAACCTAGTGAACATTCTCTGACAGCCTCCAATGCAAGTATATCCCTCCAGAAATAAGGAGACTAAAACTGTACGCAGTACTCCAGGTGTGGCGTCACCAATACCCTGTACTGTTGTAGCAGGACTTCTCTGCTTTTATACTTTATCCCCCTTGCAATAAAGGCCAGCATTACATTTGACTTCCTGATTATATGCTGTACCTACATACTAACTTTTTGTGTTTCATGCACAAGGACCCCCAGGTCCCTCTGTATTGCAGCACTTGCAATTTTTCTCCATTTGAATTATAATTTGCTTTTCTATTATTTCTGCCAAAGTGGATAATCTCACAGTTTCTCACATTATACTTCATCTGCCAAATATTTGCCCACTCACTGAGCCTTTGCAGATATTTTGTGTCCTCCGCACAATTTGCTTTCCCACCCATCTTTGTATCATCAGCAAACTTGGCTACATTACACTCTGTCCCTTCATCCAAGTCATTAATATAAATTGTAAATAGTTGAGGACCCAGCACCGATTCCTGCGGCACCCCACTAGTCACTGTTTGTCAAATGGAAAATGACCCATTTATCCCGCATGTGTTTTCTGTTCGTTCGCCAATCCTCTATCCATGCTAATATATTGCCCCCAACCCAGTGAGCTTTTATCTTGTGCAGTAACCTCTTATGTGGCACCTTATCGAATGCCTTCTGGAAATCCAAATACACCACATCCACTGGTTCCCCCTTATCCACCCGTTCCCCCTTATCCACCCTGCTCATTACATCCTCAAAGTACTCCAGTGAATTTGTCAAACCTGATTTCCCTTTCATAAAAACATGCTGACTGCTTGATTGAATCATGCTTTTCCAAATGTCCCATTACTGCTTCCTTAATAATGGACTCCAACATTTTCACAACGACAGATGTTAGGCTAACTGGTCTATAATTTCCTGCTTTTTGTCTGCCTCCTTTTTTAAACAGGGGCGTTATATTTGCGGCTTTCCAATCTGCTGGGACCGCACCAGAATCCAGGGAATTTTGGGAGATTACAACCAATGCATCCACTATCTCTGCAGCCATTTCTCTTAAGACCCTGGAATGTACGGCATCAGGTCCAGGGGACATGTTCGCCTTTAGTCCCATTATTTTACCTAGTACCACTTCATCACTGATAGTGATTGTATTAAGTTCCTCCCTACCTATAGCCCCTTGATTATCCATTATTGGGATGTTTTTAGTGTCTTCCACCGTGAAGACCGAATAAAATATTTATTCAACGTCTCTGCCATTTCCCTGTTCTCCATTATTAATTCCCCAGTCTCATCCTCCAGGGGACCAACATTTACTTTAGCCACACTTTTCCTTTTTAACACTCTTTCCAATGTGACTCTTTGACCTCGGAGTCAAATTCTATCTGATAATGCTCCTGTGCTCCACCAGGGGCCATTTTACAGAGTTATTTCAAGGCTGAGATAGATACATTTTT